>NW_026067955.1:2255052-2421662 GCF_014885135.2 Alexandromys fortis
CTCTCTCTCTCTCTCTCTCTCTCTCTCTCTCTCTCTCTCTCTCTCTCTCTCTCTCTCTCTCTCTCTCTCTCTCTCTGTGTATGTGTGTGCGTACGTGCATGTGTGTGTGTGCGCGTGCACAGGCACGCGCACACTCCTGACCCAGAGTTCAATATAAAATAAAGACTCAATTTTAAAAAGGCACAAAGAGAGGCTGTGGGTCAGGAAGAATAGAAAGAAGGAACAGTGGAGGAAGGTTGGTCATACAGTTCTGCCCTCAGCAAACGGGATAGCAAGGGTGCTAGTGGACCATGGCAAACTGCAATAGACATTTCCATACTTGGGGGTAGGGGGATAGCCTCTGCTATCACATAGAAATACTGGCCCCACACCATCAAATATTCCTTTTTTTCCCCTTTTTCTTTTCTTCTTCTTCTCTCCAGAGAAATCCAGACTGGAGAGTTTAGTATAAACCTCCTGAAGCTCTTCCAGCCAGCATTTTGCTAGAGCATCAGAAGAATGACTATGCACGCGGCCGGCAGTCCGCTCTTCTTCCCGGGCGTGTGTGTTTCTACTGGGGAGGAAGCTTCTGCCAGGAGAGGCTTGTCTACACCTCCATTAGTCTGCAGTCATCGTGGTGACAGCACAGAGGTGTCAGCGTGTGACCCGCGCTCTAGAGATGAGCAAAGGTCAGTATGTGTCTAAATAAATGCAAAAGTCTGGAGCAGGTTGGTCTCAGCAGGCCAGGAACAAACTTGGAACTAGGAAAGCTAAAGTCTCAGGCATCCAAGATGGGTCAGAAAAATCTTCCTGGATATAACCCGAAGTCTCATGGGAGAAAGCAATCGAGACAGCTCAAGACAGAAGTGTTATATTATCTGCACAGTCCCAAACGCCAGGCTTGGCCTCAGTGGCACCCCTGTGCACCATCAGCCCAGTCTAGGGAGCCCACCTGACCCTAGCCCACCCATGCTGCATCCAACCTCCAAGCCTAGCCTGGGTCACACATCCTGTGCTCTGGTCCAGTCTGAGGCAGCCTAGACTCTCACACCTGGCACACAGCCAATGAGAGATACGTCCCGCTTCATCACAAATATTACGAAAGGCCAAGACTACCGGTATTTGCCTCCTCCCCCCAAAACACCCCTAGTCCAAAGAAGTGTTCTCCAATGAGAGATGCCTAGATGAGCCCCAAGGACATAGAACTTTAAGAAAAAATCGTAAGCTTCATCAAAAATTCCAAGGAGTTTAAAGAAGACATGAGCAAATAGCTCAATGAACTCGAAGGGAATAATAATAAGTACTGAGTGATGTCCAAGAAAGCACAGCGCACAGCGGAATGAGATGGCAGTCCAGGCCTTGGCAACCAGATCCAGGAAAGAGGGAGAAGTGTTGAAGAGAGTGTTAGGTCCCAGTATGTGCCCAACACTCACCGCCTGCTTCTGAAGACCTAAGTAGATTTGTTCAGATTAGCCATGGTTAGAACTTTAATGCCGAGTGGTATTGGCCATTTGTAGCAGGGAAGTGTTGACAAGAAGTTGGGTGACCACAATTGGACTGTGTTTATAGAAACAATTACACAAATTTTGGTCAACAGTGAAGGTAACGCTCATGATTCGTGGCTTGGTGATCCTCCTCCACCTGCTGTAGTCATTTTAGACTTCCTACTTTGGCCCAACCACGCTGGAGTCCCAAGTGCTGCCTCGGTGACAGGGTAGTATGGGTATAGTTGTACGTTACTCCCTCAATTAACAGAAAGAAGGGGGCTAGGTAGTGCAAGCTCATGCCCATTCTTTTCCTCTCTGATGTTTCCTTCTTAAGGAATAAACACACGGCTTCATTACCAACAAGCCCAGAATAAATTAATACGAGCTGAACTCCGTGAAATTAGATGCACTTTTCTAATTAGCAGGAGGGTCCCCAGATACCAGGCAGTCTTTATCAGGGTTTCTCTTCTTCTCGAGAAGGGGGTGGCCATTTGTGATCTCAGAAAATTAAGCCCTCCCCTTCACAGTGCTTGCAGGGAGGTGTCCGATGGAAGTGTAAATGTGCGTTTCCTTGGCCACCTGGAAGATGGTTTTGAAGCCGGGAATCCAGAGCACACTCCTCATTAATTCCACCCTGTGGTTGAGAGAGACTGTGATGCTGCGATTTCTGTTTTCAAAGGAATCGCCTTTGATTAATAACATCGTCCGCTTAGCTGGCACCCTCCTCCAAGCAGTTCAAAGTGGTTTTGAGACTTTTTGTCTTGAATTTCCATATCCTAGGGAAACAGCCTGGGACAGAATGCAGCTACCTTCTAAACACTCAACTGAGAGAGTCTGAGATTGTGGAGTCAGAGGCCAGGAGAGATGGATCCAGGGTACCCGAGTGAAACAGCAGGTCAGTGACTGCCCAGAGCATCCCAATTCTGATTGTAGTTCTTCTCTCCAGCCCACTGACCACTCCAATTATTTCCCCAAAGTCTGAAATCTTCAGACCAATGGGACTTAAAGCAAGGGCTCAGGAGGCCTGACCCTGCCTCATCTAGAGATTCGCTAAGTACCTTTAAAGAACTACTATTTGCTCAGAGAAGAGTGGCTCCTTGCCTGCAGCAGCCAGACGCCCACCTCCCAAAAGAGCTCACTCAATAATAACAGATCCAGTTATTGGACAAATTTTTGAGCACCTACTGTGTTCCAGATATTGTTATGGGTATGAGAGATATAGAAATAAATAGAATGAGAAATAAACCCTTTATCATCCAGAGACTATTCTAGTGAAAAATGTACACAATAAGCAAGGAGAAAAAGGAAAATAAGAATTTTGTATATGTGTGGACGCGTTTAGATGGGTGTATGTACAGCTATGCATACACCCTCCCTTGTATGTGTGTGTGTGTGTTAAGGTCAAAAGACAACCGAGGGTGTTATTCCAGCAACTTAGCCAGAAAGTCCCTAGAGATCCGGTCTCTGCCTCCTGTCTCCACACGGGATTTCAAGTGTGCACACTGCCTTCTAAAGTGCACTCTGTAGAGAGCTCTCAGGTTCCTCACATTTACAAGGCAAGCCATCTCTCCAGCCCCTAAAATATAGATGATGAGTAATACCACAATCAAGGATATGTTTATCAAGGACAATTATCAAGGATTGGAAACTGTCAAGAAGAGACTGAGTCTTTAGTCGCCGTAACTGGAGCGCACCATCTTGAACCCTTGGAGAAACACAGGTCACAATGAATGGTGTAGAAGTAACAGCCAGGGGGAAGCATGGGCAGATGTTCGTCATTGTCTCTTTTCAAATAAATTCGGTTCTCTTGGCCTGTGTTTAAACAATTGTGAAACTACTCTTCCGAGGACTGTAGAAATTAAAATGTATTCATATGGGACAGTGGTGATGGCTCAGTGGTTAAGAGCACCGGCTGTACGTCCAGAGGACCAGAATTAGGTCTCCAGCACCCACACAGTGGCTTGTAGCTATCTGAAACTGCCATTCCAGGGGATCTGATGCCCTCTTCTGGCCTCTGTGGGTACACAGACACACACTTCAATTTTTTAAAAAGGAGAAAGAGGAAGATGGCTCTGGAAGTATCCGAGAGACCAATGAGGTTGCCTGTGCTTCGCATAAAGAAAGTGGTACCTGCCGGGCAGTGGTGGTGCACGCCTTTAATCCCAGCACTTGGGAGGCAGAGGCAAAGGGATCTCTGTAAGTTTGAGACCAGCCTGGTCTACAAGAGCTAATTCCAGGACAGGCTCCAAAACCACAGAGAAACCCTGTCTTGAAAAACCAAAAGAAAAAAGAAAAAGAAAAAGAAAGTGGTACCCCAAAAGGCCAGGATCTCTGAGGAGCAATTCTTGTTGCCCCACATAACCCAGAAACAGGTTGATGGAACTTCTTGGGTTGAGTTCATGTTGACCCAGAGACTGATGAATTGATAAGTTACTTGACCTTAACACACTTACACTGTGATGGTGAGAAGGATGGGATATGCCAAGGAACCAACAGACGTAAGTGGGAAGGATGCCATCTAGTTCTTCTGTTGCTGTGATAAAATGCTCTGACCAAAAGCAAGTTAGGGGAGGAAAGGACTTATTCAGATTATACTTCCAGGTCTTGATCCATCCAAATAAAGTCAGGAACTCAAGTCATGAAGGAACTCTGCTTAACCTCTTGCTCACTGGTCCATGCTCAGCTGGCCTCGAGCGTGGTGCTGCCCAAAGTGGGCTGAGTCCTCCCACGCCAATCATCAATCAGTTGGTCTTTTATAGATATGGCCACTGATCTGAGAAATTTCTCAGTTTAGGTCCCCTCTTTCCAGATGTGGTGATTTGAATAAGAATGACCCTCGTAGACTCATATATTTGAATGTTTACTCACCAGGGAGTGAACTCTTTGATAGGAGTAGAAGGATTGGGAGGTGAGGCCTAGTTAGAGGAAGTGTGTCACTAGGGGTGAGCTTTATGGTTCCCAAAAGTCTGCATCCAGACCAACATTTCTCTCCCTAGGCCTATGGATAAGGGTGTAGCTCTCAGCTATTGGTCCAGCATCATGCACTCCAGCATGCTCCCTGCCATGATAATGGACCAAACCTCTGAAACTGTAAGCAAGGCCCCTATTAAATGCTTTCTTTTATAAGGGTTGCCTTGGCCATGGAGTCTCTTCACCATGGAACAGTGACTAAGACACCAGATGACTCTAGGTTGTGTCAAGCTAGCAACAAAAACCTAATCAGCACAGGAATGTAATCACCATGGGTCAGTGATTGAAGTTTAACTGAGTAGATGTCATCAGTTCCCTCAACTCCAGGAGCAAAGAGCATCGCTTGACTGGGCCCATTCTCTCCCTGCAAGGGGTGCTTTTTCTGATCCATCTATTCTTTCTCTGTTTCTCTTGTTTATTGTTTTGGTTTGGTTTGGTTTTGAGGCAGACTCGCATTGAGTGGACATGGAGCCCAGGTTGGTCTTTGTAGCTCAATGCCTGCTCTACACGCTATGCCATGTGCTATGCTACGTGCTATGGTAATGCCCCCTTTATTGTGTTCCAGGGCAGCTTATATAGGGTTTCTTTGACTAATGGCCACACCCTAACTCTCAGCTGCAATCCCACCAGAAACCACTCCCCTGTTATCAGGAACTCCTGAGGGTCTCGTGCTCAGAGCAGCTGCAAGCATAGGAAAACAAGTTGTTTACTCCAGCAGGCAGGGGGGTCACAGGAAACTTAGGGTCTGGGGGTCCACAGTCCCCAACGGGTCTTGAAATCATTATTCCTCTACCTTGCCTCCTGAGTGCTTGGATTAGAGATAGGGGCCTCCAAGTCTGACACGCATCATTCTTGATTTTTGGTTCTACACTCTGCACTCTGGGATCCACCACCTTAAGACATCTTTCTTTCTGAATATTAGTGGGTCATGTTTTCAGTGGGTAGCTCAATCTCTGAATACTTCTTACATAATTTGGAAGCCTAGGGACTTCTTTTTATTTTACTATCTATAGTCCTTTCGAATCCAAACTACTTGGGGGTTGTTTTTTTGTTGTTGAAACAATTTCTCTTTAGAATTCTGTGAGTTTCCCATAAATCTGATTTGAAGTCACTCCATAGCTGCAAAAGACATATTCAACACACTTTCTGGTCTATGGCCTTTTGTACTTGGAAGAGACATGTGGGCTGTATGTGAAGTTCATCTGTCCATCTCAAAGGATCTGCGAGGTGCCACCTTAAGTCCTTCTGAAATGCAAAAAGAATCTCACCGCTTCAATGCACATCCACCCTTTGCTCAGAGACTGTTTCTTATTTCAAGAATCCTTTGGTGGAAGACTGTCCTAGGCTCTGTCTATGGCCTCCACCTTCTGCCTGCAGATTTGAGTAACTCCTGAACCTTCTCTCTTTCACAACGCTTATCTTGTGTTATTAAAAAAAAAAAAAACAAGCAAGCACATTCAACGGTTGGTCACAGGAGGCACCTCAGCCAGGTCTGCAGGTTCCCTACCTACACCCTCTCCTCTCCACAGCACTAGTTGCCCCACCACAAGATAACGCACATTGCCCTCTCTGCATCCACCAGTAGCCATTTCCCCTGCTGACCGTCAAACAACCACTCCCAGTCTCTGCCCCATCCTTCCAGCATCCAGCCACCGCTTAGTCCCAAAGCCTGTCCACACGCTGTGAACTTTATTATAGCGTCGCTCTAGGCCTAGGTACAAATGTCCATTTCAGCCTCAATACATTTTTAAAAAAATCAACCTTCAAACTCAGGGCCCTGAACTCAGCAATGTAAGGTGTGCTCTCTCTGCTGGGCGATTTGTCTCTGCAACACATGGTTTCTGCTGAGTCACTCCGGGACTGGCAGGCAGCTGCTGCCTCAGCTGGAAGTGGAGGGCCTAGGAGCACTCACAAGCCTATCCTGAGACAGCTGACAGAGCTGTGGCGGGCTGGCCCACTCCCTCTGCACAGCTCCTTTGGGCAGGAAAGCAGAGGCTGCAAAAATCCCCTAAAGACCAGATTCAAAACATACACAGTCCCCTTATCCCTTCAGCTGCAGCTTATTTGCTTGAGTGAGTGGGTTACAACACGGAGGCCAACTATAGAGGAGCGGGAATTGAAGACCAGGAGAGACGGGGTGCTCCAGGCAAAGGAGGGCTGCGGCTCAGTGGCTGTGACGAAAGAGCAGATGAACCTGTACTTTCCTCACCAACTGGAGAGTTGCTCACGTGGCTGAAGAGAGATCACACAGCCGCTCACCCGGCTGAAGAGAGATCACACAGTCGCTCACACGGCTGAAGAGAGATCACACAGCCGCTCACACGGCTGAAGAGAGATCACACGCTCTTCCCTGGTAATCCTCCCCATGCTCTTTCCTAGGTCCCAGCATAAATGGCCTTCCTCTACCTGGTCACCCAGACATGGAACAAGCCTGGAAAGACCATCTGAGCAGCCACAGTGGGCATCTCGGGTGTCAATATGACTGGGTTACCCTGACTGGAAGGGAAGGTACTCTCTTCTGAAGCCCAGAAACACAGTACTGTCCCCATGGGGCAAAGACAGATGGCTGGGCAAAGGACAGAAAGGGGACAGGGCAGTGGGCCAGACTTCCCCACCACCATATAGTGTCTTGCTCTCAGAAAGATCTTCCCAGCCCCACAGTCATAGGTGGGCAGAGTGGGAGGGCCCTGTTCCCACCCAGGAGGGAAGGTAGGCCCAGAAATGGGGGCTGGGGGCTGGCATCCGACTTTAGAGTCCAACTGTCCCAGGCTGCTGTCCCAGGCACTGAGGAAAGGGTACAGGGAAAAGGGTAGGGAAATAGGAAAGTTGACCTTTCCCCAGAGAAACTGAACAGTCTTCCCTTCCTGACCTGCTCTCAGCATTAATGCCAGGGCTGGGGTGCCTCTGGGTCCCAAGCCTGCCATGTTTCCCCAGCCTATTAAAAAGGAACGCCATCCCCTTCCCGATCCTGATCCTCGAGGTCTGTGAACCATCCCCAGCCTCCTGCCCCAGCTGGCAACTGAGGCAGCCCAGGCACAGCCCCATCCAGGCCACCTTCCCTCAGTTCCTCACTCTTAGCCGCCCCTAGCCCGCAGCACGACAGTCCCAGAGTTCATAGTCATTCACAATCATAGCCCTGAACTGAGTCCAAGCCGAAAAGCAGCTCATGCCCAGCCCTGCCCTCGGGTCCTTACAGACCCTGGACAAAGGTCATTTCCCCTGACAAGCAGATGGATGCTTTTCTCTCAGGAGAGGCTTTTAAAGCATGGGAAATATTGTCCCCTCCGGCTCCAGAGCAGCTCTGAGGGCAGGGATTCTGTATCTGAGGTCTCCCTCCCCAACCACCACCTCCTCCCTGGAATTTTCCATAAATCCTTAGGTGCCAGAAAGGAAAGAACATTGAGAGGTATGACTGGATAGAAGTGCACACGCAAACATGTAGACACACACACAAACATCCTTATGCCCCACACAAGTTCCCACACATCCCACTCAGACATGGCACATATGCCCTGAGTGATTAACACTAGTACATTGTGATCTCTCTCTCTCTCTCTCTCTCTCTCTCTCTCTCTCTCTCTCTCTCTCTCTCTCTCCCACACACACACACACACACACACACACACACACACTCGAGCATTTGTGCTCATGTCCTATACTCACATACAGACATATATCATAAGTACACACACACACCAGCACGTGTCTTAGTTACTTTTCTATTGCTGTAATAAGACACCATGATCAAGGCAACCTATAAAAGAAAGCATTTATTTGGGACTTCAGAGGGGTAGAGCTCAGGACAGAATGAAGGTAGCAAGCAGCAGGTCTGTGGAGCAACGGCTGAGAGCTCACATCTTGAACCACAAGAACAGGACAGAGAACACACTGGGAATGACATAAGTCTTTTGAATCCTCAAAACCCACCCCCAGTGACACACCTCTTCCCATGAGACCACACCTTCCAATCCTTCCTAAACAGTTCTACCAACTGGGGATCAAGCATTCAAACATGAGTCTATAGAGACCATTCTCATTCAAACCCCTGCATTCCACCCCTTGGTCCCCACAGACTCGTGACCATACCATGATGCAAAATTGCATTTAGTCCAACTTCACAAATCCTCACAGTCTCTCAGTCTCAACACTGTTTAAACGTCTGATGTTCAAAATCTCTTTTGAGACTCAACATGAATCCCTGTAAAATCAAAAAGCAAATTACATGTTTTCAACCTACAATGGTACAGAATATATATTACCATTCCAAAAGGGAGAAATAAGGGCATGGTGAGGAAATACTGGATCAAAAGCAAGATCAAACCCCAGCGGGAAAACTCCAAGCCTGTGCCATGTCTTTGTCAGAAGGCTTAGATGGCTCCACCCCCACCCCCACCCCCCACCCCAGCTTTGCCTAGTACAATACTCTCTTGGGCGGTTCCACTTTCTGTGTGCAGCTCTCTTTGGCAGATGTCTCCTAGCTCTGGCATCTCCCACATCCTGAGGTTTCCAACCCAATCCAGGCTTCACTACCACAACTTCAAACAATGGCCCCTTGCCCTCAGAGGGCCTTCATCCAGAGACTTCCCAGACACACATGGCCTGGTCTCAGCAGTTCTCCTTAACCAAGGAGGAAAATTCCACACTCTATTTCCTTATATGTCTTTCATGGGTCTATAGCCAGGTATGGAGGACACTGCCCACTGGGATGAGCTTGGAGGACGCTGCCGGCTGGGATGAGCCCGGAGGACGCTGCCTGCTGGGATGAGCCTGGAGGACACTGCCCACTGGGAAGAGCCCAGAGGACACTGCCCACTGGGAAGAGCCCAGAGGACACTGCCCACTGGGAAGAGCCCAAGGACACTGCCAGCTGGGATGAGCCTGGAGGACACTGCCCACTGGGATGAGCCTGACCCCTTTGACCACATCTGCAGCTATTGTTGCTGCCTTTTAGGAGCAGAAAAGTCCTTAGGCCTTTGCCTTCCACAAGTTGGAAGCTCAGCTGGGTGGGGTCTTGCCCTGAGGGTCCCCCTTCCTTTATTCCATTTCCGGTCAGGCTTCACCTTTTTCAGCACAAGCCTTGGTTCCAACATTAAATTTTCTGGAATTCTTTTTTCTTCAAACTATTCTTTTTTGTGCTCCTTTTTGTCTGACCTCTTCTTTTTCCACGCAGACCTGCGTAAGAGTAACCACTGATGACCGTGTGACGGGGTCAGGGTTAGGCTCTCGAAATCTTCTCTACCAAAGAAAGTAAAGATTACTTTTCAGCTCAGACAAGGGCAAAGGCAGCCAGATACTTTGCCAAAATACTACAGGAATGGCCCCCATCCCCGTTGCTGTTAAAGTCCTCGCTTCCCTCCGAAGCCCCTCTCACTGGGCCTCCACAGTCCACACAGCTCCCAGAAGTCCTGTCTCCCAAGCTTCTTCTAGAATGGCCCATTAAGTTCTGCATATACTTGATCAGCTGCTTTTCTAGTCCCAAGTCCCAAAGTCTTCCATATTCATCAAAAAACAAAAACAAAAACATGATCTGTCACAATGCCCCGCTCCTGGTACCAACTTCTGTATTAGTTACTTTTCTGTTGCTGTAACAAGACACCATGGCCAAGGCAACTTATAAAAGAAGTTTTTGGGGACTTAACAGTTTCAGAGGGGTCACGTTCATGATGCAGAATGAAGGTAGCAGGCATCATGTCTCTGGAGCAACAGCTGAGAGTGCACATCTTAAACCACAAGAAGCAAGCAGAGAACCATGCTGGGAACGGCATAAATCTTTTGACACTTCGAAGCCCACCCCCAATGACACATCTGGCCCAGCAAGCCCACTCTTCCTAATTTTTCTAAATAGCTCTACCAGGTGGGGACCGAGCATTCCAATGTACGATCCTATGGAAGCCATTCTCATTCAAACCACTACAGCATCTATGCCCATACTCCACACTGACACGCAGACACACATACTCCATGAGCATGTGCACAGACATACACGATTGTGTGTGCTCTTGTTCTACATTCACATGCAGACAGACATACTCCATGAGCATACACACAGGTTCACACAATAGGCATACAACCACAGATACCAGTAACACACATACAGACACAGACACACAAATGTCCGCAGCACTGGATCCAAGTAAGCATACACACATAAGTACACCTTTTTATTAAATCACACCATCACACAGAAACAAATGCAAACACAAAGAGGTCATGGAGGCACACACATGCTGCCACCAACACATAGGCACTCCTGCAGGCATGTTTACATGAGGTTTATAATAGGAGATACATGTATCATACTGGGTCGCACTGAAGCTGGGGGCACCCCTCCCTACAGTCTGGTAGTTGGCAGTCACCGCTATCTGGTGGGCCTGCGACAGGACTAACAAACAGTTTGTGAGTTCTGGGGCCAAAAAAATGCACTGGCCACACTGCTGACCAATGACGGGGCTATTCCTAGGCCAGTGTCTGGTAGCATTGCAAACCTTGGAAGTGTACAGACAGACAAGCAGACATACTCTCCCAGCTGCAGCCTGGGAAACTGTAACACAATGTCTCACAGTGGAGTAGCTCCCAGGGGAGCCAAGGAGGCCTTAACATCCTACCCACCCCCACTGAGAGGGCGGGAACACAGCCACCAGGCCTTGCCCTCCCGACCCCTCCTTGGCTAGGAATCCCAGACTTGCTGCTCCAGCAGATTTCCAGGGCTAGGAGGAATCGATGATGCTCAGAGCATTTACAGCCAGTGGGAAAAGCCGTCTGGGCCTCCCTGACACCAGAAATAAATGATTCTGCCAGCAGAAAACCACTCAGACGCAGCCAGAATGACCCGCTGGAGAGAGCGTTCACCTTGAGGAATGGCAGGTGCTGGCAGCAGACACTGTCTGTGTAGTCTGGAGTCAGATCCCAGCCCCAAGGCCCCCACAGCCGGAACCACAGCCACCAACAGCTCTGCCAGGCCACCTCTCAGCTCTAAGGCACACATGAGGCAGGGATCTAGAAGCCCAGCCCTTTCCCCAACAGCAGTTGTCTGAACAGATCTGGCTACAAGCAAAGGGGAAGTTTCCTTTTCTCCTACAGAAAATCTGGTTTTTTCTTGACCCCCCCTGCAAGCCTGCTGTAAAGCTCTATAGCCAGAGAACACAGTGGGCACGGGTTCTCCAGCTCAGGAAAGACCCCACTGCTGCATATCCGTTCACGTGTTTCTGAGAGTCCCTGGAGGGATCCCACGTGTGGTCACTTGTCTATGACAATTGCAGGTGTGTTCCCCTTTTGTTAGGGCCTGTGTTTACCTGACACAGCTACTTAAGACTGAGCCCAACTACGGGGGGGGGGGGGGGCACCCTCCCAAAAACAAAGCCTCTCACCCTGGTTTACAAAGTGAAGGAGATCTCCCTCCATCCTTCCACAGTGCCAAAGGCTCCTTAGGGGCCTACTCCCTGCCTTGTGATTCAAAAGCCAAAGCTCTCAAAGGAAATAAGAGATAGTTTATTCTGGAGCCATTTTGAGTGATAGATGATCTGGGAACACAGATTTAGGCTATCCCCAAATTCCATGTCCCAGTGTGGACGCAGCTTCATGAAGTTTTTACAGAACCAAGAGAGTGATAAATCAAGGCAAGTTTAAAATACATTGATGGGTGCACCAGAAAGCAGAAACAGAGAGATGGGGGAGCTTCTCTATAGCCTCAAGATGCTCTCAGATGACATTGGTGGCTTTGGACCGATGGAAGCTAGTGGCCTGCTAAGTCAGCAAATCTCAAAAAGTTTTACCTCTCAGTCACAAAGAATCAGTTCTGGCCCAGAGGGAGGGAAGGCAGGAAGGCAGGAAGGCAGGAAGGCAGGAAGGCAGGAAGGCAGGAAGGCAGGAAGGAAGGAAGGAAGGAAGGAAGGAAGCTCAGGAGGGCTAGAGGAAACAATCTGCTTCTGGACCCACAGCACTCCCAACACCCCACAGTGCTGCAGTTCCCGGCAGCCAATCAGTCTCTGCAGAAAGCTTTCTTCCAGTTTTCACTCACAAGGGAAAGTGACATTAGCAGTAGCAGTAGGAACCATCTGTATTAGCTCATTAGTTGTTACAGTAACAAAATACCTAGGTCTGGGTACTTTATGAAGAAAAGAGGTTTATTCAGCCACAGTTCTGGCATCACGTGGCTTTTTCTGTAAGGGGACTTTCCTGTATGGAATGTCCTGTTTTCAGGAAAAGTCAGTCTGGTGAGGGATCTTTCTTCACAATTCAGCTTGCTTACGTGGTGCTTAACATAAGTGACTCTACTTTGGGTTAGTCTGGTCTGGTGGTACCCCACCGCAGGGATTCAGTTCCAAAAGAGAAAGTCCAAAAAGAGGGGAGCCAGGAAGGAGAAGGGTCATCGAGGGCAGTGATAGCAGGACCCACACAAACAGAGCCGGAAGAAAATCACCAGGCTGTAGACCTGAGGGTATTTGTGTGTGAAGACGGATACTGGATGGTAGCAGCAGGCCAGGATGTCTTGGGACCTGAAGGGCAGCCATCTCTAATTCAGAGGGGAAGGCACGCAGGGTTGTGTTCACCAGTTCCACACTCCCTTTGTGCCTGCAGACGTGGATGAAGAAGGTGCCTGCCTCTGTGTGTCTGTGCGCAGGCAGCCCTGAAGTCACAAACACTAGCAAATCACTCCAGTGGCTTCCAGTGACAACCCGCTTCTACTATGCATCCACCACAGAAAAAGATGTCTGACATCTTTCTCCATATAACTAGAGGAAAGAGATTAGAGACGAGTGTGTATGCACGTGTGTGTGTGTGTGTGTGTGTGTGTGTGTGTGTTCGAATCAGTATTATTTTAAAATCTGACTGCAGCTGAGGTGGTTGTCCTCAGAGGGTGACAGAATCCTCTGAGGAAAAGAAACTGCTCTTTTGTTTGGGAAAACACCTTAATGGATCTTTTAATTATGCAAAGAGAAGCCCCAGGGCTGCTCCAGGCGGGAGGAGGAGAAATCAGGAAGCTAAATTGCACTGCTTAATACACACAGGAAATTTTGGAGCTATCCCAGGAGGTAACCTTGGAAAAGGGGGGGGGGGGGCTCTACCAAGAAAAACATCCAGAGACCCAAGAAAAATGATTGCTAACGAGGAGAACAGGCTTCCTTTCCCCTCCCAGTGCCTTCTGCTAGGGGACAGCTTGGGTTTTCCCACCGCATGTGGGAGTCACTTTCCCCAGGGCTCCCCCTGGGGGGCTAGAATGCCAAGTTATAAGTGTGACAACTTGCAACTAGTCCACTGCCTCGGTCTATGAATTTTTATTATGACACAGTCAACAAACACTCTGGGGGCTCCTCCAAGCTCTGTGGACATGGCAAATGGCCACGGAGATTCAGGACTAAGGAATTCACTCTGCTCGGTTTGCAAGGTTACCTCCTCTCCCATCTTGTCACCCAGATCATCGGTAAAATCTTCATCACTCACTATAACTTGTGGGGTCCTAGCTGTCTATGGGGGGGGGTGGGACCAGATGCCAGTGTGCATGCAAAGAGATCACGCTTAGTAACCTCCGGACTCTACCAAAAACTGTGTTCTTTATCTTAGGTTATGCCCTTCTCTCTGTGTGTGTGTGTGTGTGTGTGTGTGTGTGTGTGTGTGTGTGTGCTATTTTGAATTGGGGATGTGTGTACACGTGCTGCCCTCAAAGCCCAGAAGCTTCAGATCCCCTAGAGCTAGAGCTAGAGGTTGTGACTCACCTGTTGTGGATGCTGGGAACCAGACTTGAGTCACCTGCAGAAACACATCTCTCCTGCCCTGTGCCCTTCTTTTATTAAAAGGATTCCCGCCCCCCTTTGTGTTCTTAACTGACAAAAATAGAAATGCTCAACCTATAGTCACCTTCCTTTACCTTAGAAACATTTTTAACAGGTGTTTGACAATATAAGTCTGACGGGAAGCCGCTCCCCTGAAGGCCACAGCAGTCAAGAGCACAGGGCGCTTTTTGCAGGGACTCTGCTTGTCACGAAGTTCCCTGTGGTTCACATCAGCATGTGTGACTGAGTAACAAAATGGTTCTGAACATGCCCACAACCCTGTTAGCATTTTAAAGGAGCCTCATGAAGACCACCGGGCTCCTTTCCAGATATTTCTACCCCTCTCAGTCTACACCCCAACTGTTTGGTTTTCAGACGTAATCCCTTTGCATAGGATTCTTTTCATTTTTTTCTTTGCATATTTGGTTCAATTTTCCAGGTTGTTGAGCTATTTGTGGGTTCAGTTCTATTATCCATGATCCTGGCTACTCTTTCTATCTTGATGACAGGTAAGACTAAGGCCCTGTGACAGCTTTGTCCTCCTAATGGCTTTTCTCATCCCTCAACCTGCATACAATAGGTCCCAGTCTAAGTCAAGACCTGCACAAGGTCCAGGGAAGATCAAACTGCAAAGGGGTCTCCTGTTGTCAAGGAGCTCACAGTCTGTAAAGAGAGACCCACCGCACCCAAAGGTGTGATATAGCTAGCTGCTCTGTTCCTGAAAGCAATGGGGGGGGGGGGTGAACGGGGCAGCAGGAGGGAGCTCATCTGAGAAACCTGGGCAGGAACTGGAGCCCAAACCATGGAAGAACACGATTTGCTGACTCACTCCTAGACTCAAGCTTAACTCGCTTCCTTAAACAGCTCAGGGCCACCTGCCCAGGGAAGGGAGCTACCCACAGTGGGCTGGGCCCTCCCAAGTCAAAGAATAATTAAAGCAGTCTCTACAGACATGTCCACAGGACAGTCTGGCCTAGGCAATTTCTCAGAGGACTCTAGATGACATCAGATTGAAAACAAAGCTGACTAGGACAGGCATGGATGCTGGATTTGATCCTATGAGAATGGAGCATTCTAGACCTGTAGGTAGCTCTCACGTCATTCCACAAAGAGAACCAGAAGAGAGAACGCCGAGAGACAGCTTTCCAAAGCCATTGGATTTAGGCATTCCTGAAACCACACCAGAACTGAATATCTGCTTGCACAAACCAGTAAGTTTCCTTGGTGGCCCACAATTCCCTGCTTTGGGATATATAGTGCAGGGGGGCCAGCAGACTCAGAAAAGAGAAGGAGAAGGGGAGGAGAGAGCAGTGATGCATCCAGTTTGGGGTATGCTTAATGTGAGGTGCCCACAAGACCTGCAACAAAACATCGGACATCAACAGACTTGCCTGGAGCTCTTAGATGAGCCGAAGACTACTGGTGTAGACACAGAATCAGATGAGACTGCCTAAGGGAAGTGGAAGCTAAGTTGAGAAACAAGAATAATGGGAAGGAGGTGGCCACCAAAAACAGAAAGGGAGCGTTCTTCAGAAGGTCGTTAGGTACACAAAGATATCAAGGCCTAGAAGGCCCGGCCCTTGCTCTGATATTCTGGCTACTCTTTTGAAGTCAAAAAAGAGAAGGGACCTCACTCCTGTGTGTATCTCTTATGAATCCCTGGAAAGTTATACTAAGCAGCAGCCATGGGGGGGGAGGGGGCACAACACATTTTCTTGTTAACTTTGAACATCACAAGTGAAAAACAAAAGTCTCTTAATCCCGAGATGGTCCTGAGGGAAAATAAGGCACTCTCTACAACGGCCCCTAAACAAACAAACAAAACCGTAGTTAGGATTATTAAATGAACAGACCAGAATTCCATAGAGAAAATATTTATTCAAGCACACCCTCCTCGATTCAATAGCTCTTTCAATTAATTTTTTTCTAAAATTTTGGATTTGCACTGACTAATCTCCTGTATTTAGAAGGATTTGTAAACCACTTGCCAAGCAGTTAAAAATGTGTGAAATGTCTTTGCCAGCAAGACCTATGGGACCTTTGCAAGAACATACAAAGAGAGGCTGTAATGAGGTGTCCGAACCACTATCCTGCCATAACGGGACACCATTTTCTCGGCCACTGGTTCGTCAACCACTGGAGTGAGTGTTCCCTATGAGCCAGCCCTCGCTTCCGGGAATCGACAGTTATCATGGTAGTTTCTGAAGCACATGCTGGTCCCTGCTCAGCTATTGTCCCACGGACAATCCGGACAATCCCTCTGAGACAGTTTAGGGATTCTAGGAGCTGATAAGAACCACACAATGAAGGTGGGCTCTGATGCTCTGAACATCGGTATCAAGCCTGCACCACTCGAAGCACGGAAGTCGGAGTTACTCTAAAGGTCCTCTGAGGCGCCCTACTTCTGGGAAAGCCTCTGACGCAGAAGGAAAGGCAAAGCTCTAACATACTATGGCAGAATAAAGCTCCTATCCTCCTCCTTTCTATATCAAAAACCCCTACCCTACCATCCCTGCATTTGTGAGCTGAGGATGCTTCCCGGCTTCGAAGAGGTGGCAACCTCCCCGCGGCATGTCTGTTTCCACGGGTTGGGCCTGGAGGCTCGAGAACCGAGCTGAGTTCTAGGGACTCAGAGAAAGTTACCACTCTCTGTGGAGGAAGGTGGGAAGCCATGTCAAATGCGATTGAGCGCTCACAGAAACCATGCCAGCAGTGAATAGTGAATCCTTTAAAAAAAAAAAAAAAAAAAAAAAAAAAAAAAAAAAAAAAAAAAAAAAAAAAAAANGAAAAAAAAAAAAAAATAAAAAAAAAAAAAAAAAAAAAAAAAAAAAAAAAAAAAAAAAAAAAAAAAAAAAACAGGAGTTACCGTCCTGGAACTGAAATCTAAGTAGTCTATGGTTGACTCCCCTACAAACACACCTTTAATCATTCAATCAACCAACCAACCAGGTTCGGAGAACTGTAACCACAAGGGGTGAGAGGGAAGGCAGGGGTCTGGACACGGGTGGGAATGGTTGTTTGTGCTCTTCCAGTAGAGGGCAGCAATGAGCAATAAACAAGACTTTGAAGTCTATCTCTGGAATACTGAGGAGGAAACCCTTCCTTCCGTTCAAATTGGTGACTGTCCAGCGCCAGGAAGAACTATTTATACGGAAAGATTTTTACCAGCATAATCCACCCCCTTGGGGACTCACATACTTGCTTGAAACACCCAACATGTAACCGACTGTACTATTGCAAGATGGTAAGAGCAGTATCATTGGCCTTTTGGCAACTCTCCTTTGCCTCCCTCTCCACAGATGTGGAGTTTACTTCCCTCTTGTGTCCTATAGTCCAGGTCTGCTTTATCACCAGAGCACAGCAGGAGTCACCGTGTCAGCTCCAGGCAGGGCCCCCAACTGCCCAGCCACCCTCTGCCCCCACCCTTGCACTGTTCACTCTTGGGGTTCTCTCTCCAAACCCTGCCATTGTTGTGACTATATTCAGAATCCTTGATCCTGTAGCACTGGGGACCTTGATCCTAGAGAGACTGTTCTTTCCGTGGCTACCTGATGCCCCGGGCTAGAAAATGATGCCCCGGTGCACATGCCTTTGATTAACCAACCAAGCTATCCAGGCCACACACTACCCGCAGCCACTTCCATTAGCGCTCTCTCTCTCTCTCTCTCTCTCTCTCTCTCTCTCTCTCTCTCTCTCTCTCTCTCATACACACACACAATTAAATTAAATTATTAATTAATTTAATTAAAACACCTAAATTAAAGCAGGCCAGGTTCTGGAAACCTAGATACATCTTATATACAACCCGCAATCCCTCCAAATTATTCAAATAATCCAGTTGTAAACATATTTAGTATACCTACCCTGCTTCACACAGTTCTTCCCAGGAAAGGGTCCCACTCTCCTGTCTCCCTGTCTCCACCTGCCTTGGTCAATCCTACTGTGGCCCTGCACAATGTATTCTCCTTCTATGGCCACAAGTTCCACACCTGTACATCCTACCACATCTGATTATAATAAATCCTGGCTACTTCAGAATAGCTAGCAAGAAGCCCTAACCAGGGAAGAGGATGCATGAAAGCATGGCAGTCGGCAGCACCCCGCCCCCAACAGCTTGTGTCAGTTGCCAGCGATGGGAAAGGAACTCTTGGACACCCTTACAGACATCCAGGGCCGATAACGACAGCTCGCTGCGATTATACCAGTGAGTGCTAAATTATACTGAGGAGTTCTAAACTGATCCCAGTCGGCCACAGAAGCATGAATTTCTGTGTGAACCTTTACGGCCTGGGAGCAGACACACAGCAGATGAAAGACCAAAGTGAGCACGATGGTGTTTCACGGCACAGTGGCATTTCACTGTCGCATGCGTTCCCATAGGAAAAGGTCGTCACAAATGGTCCTGTAGCATCCAACTGCAGCATAAAGTCCAAAGCATGGGCAGCATCGGGGACCATGTTAGAAATACAAGATTCGGCAGCTAGAGGACAGTTTGGTCAGTAGCACGCTTGCAATGTGATCAGGAGAGCCTGAGTTCAATCCGCAACAGCCGCAGCTGAAGTTGGTGGTACGTGCTTGTAATCCCCCACACTGGGGAGGTAGAGTCAGGTGGATCCCTGGGGCTCACAGTCCAGCCAGCCTAATTAGTGGTCTCCAAATCCATGACAGGCGCTGTCTAACATGACAGGGAGCTGAAGAGATGGTTCAGCAGTTAAGAGCCCTTGTTGCTCTCCCAGGGACCTGTGTTTGTGCCCCAGTACCCACATGGTGGCTCACAAACATCTGCAACTCAAGTTACAAGGGGTCTAACACCCTCTTCTGGCAAATATGGACACCAGACACACACATGGTGCATACACACAGGCAAAATTCCTGTCTTAGCTTTCTACTGCTGTGAAGAAACACCATAACCAAGAAAACACATACACAAACACATGCACACGCGTGCACGCCAGGGAAGAAAGTGTTGGTTCATTTGGCTTGACTTACGTTTCCAGATCATAGTTCATCATTGGATGAAGTCAGGACAGGAACTCATACAGGGCAAGATCCTGGAGGCAGGAACTGATGCAGAGGCCATGGAGGAGTGCTGCTTACTGTCTTCCTTCCCCTGGCTTGCTCAGCCTGCATTCTTATAAAACCTAGGACAAGCAGCCCAGGGATGGCGCCACCTACCGTGGCCTGGACCCTCCCCCATTGCACACTAATTGAGAAGATGCCTTACAGCTGGCTCTCAACTGAGGCACCTTCGCCTCTGATGACTCCAGATTTTGTTACGTTGACACACAAAACCAGCCAGGACAATGCCCACATATAAAATAAAAATAGATAAACAAAACCCTTTTTAACTAAAAATCCTAAGATGGGGGCTGGCATGACGGCTCCAGGTGGGAACTGCTTGCTTTTGAGATTGATCCCTGGAACCCGTGAGAAGATGGAGAGAGAAATGACTCCAAAGAATTGTCCTGACTGTCCACACAGTATGACACATATACTCACATACACATGTCTCTCACACACACAACAATAAATAAATACAACCAAGGTGAATGGCTTCTGAGGAACACACACTTGAACTGACCGCTGGCCTTCACACGTATGTACAAACATGTACACACACCTCTAAACGTGCATACACAAACCTGCACATACATGAACACACAAACACACACGCACTCACACGCACACATAGGCCCCAAGCCTCATCGTACCCGGTGAGAGTCGTCATTTTTATGAGAGCCCCTAGAGAACACTAGCACACGAAAGAATAAGAACTGGCAAGGCGAGCTTGGCTACAGCTGCCCAAGTGCCCTTGCCTTCTGTCCTGGATGCTGAGTTCATCCCTCGGGCTCTGTGTACACGCCTCTTTTCTGAACTGCTTGTGTGTTATGGAGACATGTCTAGGAATTGACTTACATCCCCTGCCGTGACCAGCACAATATCTAGCTGGGGGGAGGCGGAGCCTGTTCATTTGTGTAGAGATGGAGCAAGCCCTAAGTCCATCTGAGACTTAGACTTCCGCTAAAACTCCCCGACTTGGTCTCCTCCCTTCTTCAGCCTGCTCCTCAGTTCCTTCCTGTGTCTCTTGGGGGCACTTTCTTGGCAAGTCATGTACATAGGAACCCTCCTGAGACAGGCAGGGTGCATCTAAAAGAAATAAAGGGAAATTCTCAACTAGCTGGAATTTAGTGTTGCCAGCACAGGCTCCTCCACGATGGATGAATGATTAGAGTAGATGGGACTGGGTGGAGGGGAGGGGAATGAGAATGGATGTCTTTTTTATAGAGCTTTGTTACAGAGGGGAGCTAAGAAAATAACAAAATGATCAGACATTGAAGAGAAATGAAAATTGTATTGTTTACATAGCATAGCATCCCCGAATTTAGCATCTTAAATTTATGGGGTTTATTATGCAATGACGTGAATTCCTCAGGGTGGTCCTGGCTCGGAGGCTGCAGTTAGAATGTCAGCTGACCCGCTGGAAGCCTGGGCAGCTGTCAGAGCCGCCCCCAAACCTACTCACAGCTCTTAGCCAGAGGTGTCAGTTCCTCTCCACTAACTTAGCCATCCCTAGGTGGGGAGCTGCTCAGGGCATTGCCACCCCCGAGCAGATAATGAATGAGACAGGTGTTTATAAGCACACAGGCAAGAACTGATCAGGACACACCATCAGAACCTGTGAAAGCCTTTAACTCTCGGGAGTGGGCTGAGAGGGTCACAGCTGTGGAGACGATAAAGACCAGCTTTTGTATTATACAGCTTGCTATTCTTTTTTAATTTTAGACATTTAGGGACTGGGAGATGGCTGAGGGGGGGGGGGCAAGCATGAAGTTCTCAGTTCAGTCACACATGCAGGGCACTGTTTTGCTGAGTTGGTCCAATGGGTAAAGACACTTGTAGCTAAGCCAGATGACCTGAATTCAATCCCTGGGACCCACATGGTGGAGGGAGGAACCCAATCCCTGCAAGTTGTCCTCTGATCTCTGTATATGTGCTGTGGTACACATACACCCACACACTCACGACAGATAAATAAATGTAATTTTTAAGAAAATTTTCTTGAAGCCATGCATTCCTGTAATGTGAGCGTTGAGGGAAAAAGAACAGAATGATCACTGGGGCATGCTGGCCAGCAGCCTAGGTGGAAAGACTTTAAGTTCCGGGTTCACTGAGAGACTATCTCAAGAGAATAAGATGGAAATTTACAAAGGAAAATACCTGATGTACACATATGTAAAACACATGTGTGTGCTCATATACACACATACGCACATTTATTTATTTATTTATTTATTTATTTATTTAGGTTTTTCGAGACAGGGTTTCTCTGTAGCTTTGGCCAGGCTGGCCTCGAACTCCCAGAGATCTGCCTGCCTCTGCCTCCCTAGTGCTGGGATTAAAGGCGTGCGCCACCACCGCCCGGTTCATGTGCACATTAAGGTGGACGTATAAATAAATCTACAGTTGCCATGTCCATTGCAAAATATATCCATGAGGAGAAATGATAAAAGCAGAGAATTTAAAACGGGTCACACACACACACACACACACATGCCATGGGTGACCAAAAAAAAAATATGTAGGTGGTTTTAGGGACGTCTGTGTGGGTAGAACTCTGGCCAGGTAAGAATGGTGAGAAAGCCCAAGGCATTCTGGGAACCCAATCCTTCTTCCTTGTCCACTGACTTTACGGAGGTGGCGGCTCCTTTTTAGCGAGGCGTGGCTTTCTGCAGCCAGCTGCCTGTTTGGAGCTGACTGTGGACTTTCTGACCAGATCTTGATAAACCGGCCAAACTCAACCATCTGCTGCTCCCTGAGGCACACAGAGTCGGCTTCCCAGTCCCCTCACACAGATGGCAACCGGGACGGTTCAGCTCTGGACTCCAGTGTCAGCCATCAAGAGTGAGGACGGTCTGGCAGCGTCACTCTTAGCTTCGGGAAAACATCTGCCCTCTGCAGATGACCAGAAAGATGGCATCCTTCTGCAGCCTCTTAAGCTGCCCTGGCACACCTCTGGGGATTCCTAGCAGAGGCAAGAAAAGCCCCATCCGGGGACCAGAGCAGTGTCCCCATGTGTATGGTCTGTGCCAGTCAGTCCCTACACTGTTCCCAGTTCTTTGGGCGTGGAGGAGGTAAGACAGGGTCTTGCTGTATAGCCCAGGTTGACCTCATTGTATAGCTCAGGCTGCCCTAGAACTGGCGACCCTCCTGCCCGCTTCAGCTTTCTGAGTTCTGGGATTATAGGTGTGTGACACCCTACCCACTCCACTGGCAGCCCTTGGTGAGGACACGCAGAAACTGAGATAATTGTTTCTCTACTTTTCCTTCTTGAGTCTGGTTTGGTGCCAAGGAGGCAGCTCTGTGGGTAAGAGAACCTCATGCTTGTGCGTGAGGATCTGAGTTCAAGTTCCCATACCAGAAAAAAAAAACAGGTATAGCTACATATACCTATAGGCCCACTGCTGCAAAGGGCAGAGACAGGAGGACTGCTAAGGTCTGACGTCTGCCAACATAGCTCCACTTCAGTAAGAGACTCTATTTCCAGGGACTAAGATAGACAGTGACAGACCCAGATACCCAGTGTCCTCTGGCCTTCACATAGAAACTGCACACATCTACAACCTCCCACACACACATATTAGGAGCTTATATTTTGTATGTTTTTAAGTTTACCATTCAGTATTCAGTATAGAAGACATTACCATTCATACAGATGAAAGCGTACACAGAGTGAGGCTGGTGGAGCAGCAACCCTGGCTGGGAGCACCATCCTCCAGACACCTTTGGGCTCACCAACTCACCAACACTCTTCCCTGGTGTTTTAATAAAGGTCCCACTGCACAGACGCAAGTGATTGCGTCATTGCCGCTGCAAACCAACTAACGGTCTTCAAGCCCCTCTCCACACCCCAGGGAACCATCCCTCTAACCCAGTGGTTCTCAACCTTCTGATGCTGCGACCCTTTACTACAGTTCCTCATGTTGTGGGACCCCAACCATAAAATTATTTTCATTGCTACTTCATAATTGTACTTTTGCTACTGTAATGAATCGTAATATAAATGTCTGATATGCAGGACATCTGTTATTATTCAACCCTCCCAAAGGGGCTGCAACCCACAGGTTGAGAAGTGCTGCTCCACCCTACCTCAGCCTTTCTGGTGACCAGCCCCAACACTGAAGCAACCAGCTATGATCAATACATTGATGGGGGAGTGTCATATCAATCTGTTGATTTCATTGGCTGAGCAATAAAAGAAACTGCTTGGCTGGCCCTGATAGATTAGAACATAGATGGGAGGAGTAAACAGAATAGAATGCTGGGCAGAAGAGGAAGTGAGGTCAGACTCTGCACTGCTTCCAGAGGGACCGGACAGCCGCCATGCTCTGCTCTCCCAGGCAGCTGCAACCCACGATGGACTTAGGCTAGAATCTTCCCGGTAAGCGCACCTTGGGGTGCTTACACACATCATTAGAAATGGGCTAGTCCAGGTGCGAGAATTAGCCTGTAAGGGCTAGAGTTCATGGGCCAAGCAGTTCTTAAATGAATACAGTTTGTGTGTTGTTATTTCGGGCATGAGCTAGCCAAGCGGCCGGGGTGTTGGGGACGCAGCCCCACCGTTCCTATTTCAACAATACATTGCATACAAAAGAAAAAAATACTACCAGTTTGGAGAATCTGAGGATTTTAGTGTTAAGTATGTTCTTTCTTAGACGAACCTCTCCACTGCCTCAAATAATCACAATCAAACCAAATCAGATTGAATTAAAAGACACCCATGTTTAATAGATGACCTTACTCCTGGGTGGCCCCGGGAAAAACATGGAGAGGGGAAGACCACACAAAACCCAGAGACCATGTGTTCATTCTCTGGGGGGGGGGCAGTTTAAGTAGCCTGTGGGAGTGGTCTTAACCTTCCCTGGGGAGGGGTTGCCATTTGGCGGGCTTTCTCCACGTTCAGAGGTGGAGTTTGGACTGAGGCAACTCCCAGGGGAGGGAGTTTATGCCAGAAGCTGGGGTGACGCTTCCCACCAAACATTTAGGAGTCCTTTGCCAGAATACTGCAAAAAAACAAATAAATATTTCACAGTATTTCAGAACCCTTACATCAGAAGGCTGTGAAATCAAAAAGGCACAAGAACATGGCTAGAATCCCACTTGGTCTTAATAACCAGTCCAGTCCATCACGTGTGAATATGTTTCCCAGGCAAGGCCACTGAGAGCCATAGTCTTCTCTTTGATCTTGTCGGCCCCCAAAGACAGTGGTGGTCTCCACAGACACATGACTTCTCCCTTTCAGACACCTGGTGGTGAGCTAAGTGACAATGTCCTTGCTGGCTCTCAGCCCCTTTTTAGATTAATGTGGTATGTGTTTCCACTCATAACCCCTTTATTGACTCCTTTACATGGAGCTACTGGACTTCCTTCTCCCCGGCTGTATCCTAATGTCTACACACAGCACAGCAGAAAGGAGCACACATACACACAGAGAGAGACTTCTTTTGGTTTCTCATGGGAGAATCCACACCATGAGGCAGCAACGTGGTTAATAAGTAGCCCACAGACTACAGGGTCACAGCAGCTTGCTTCTGAGGACCACCTCCCAGCGGGTGTGAGGGTAGAGCGCTGCAGGGGGTGTGACCTGATCTCTTTAAAGCAGCAGTATCCGAAAGGTCTGAGGTCAGCATTCAGCCCAGCCACCATGCTTGGCTGCGGTACACGGTACCCCGGGGTCCGCTCCCATTCAGACAGGGCAAGGTAACACGGCACAGAACTGTGGCCTGGTTTCACTACAGAACAGTGTAACTGCATTCACTCTTACCTCAAGTTTGCCTGATGGAGGAGAGGAGGAATGACCCCACCTCTCAGGGCCCTAGAAATTCCTAAACCAAGCCACAGTCTCCTCCTTGGGATTATCCTTGCTTCCAGCACAGAAAGCTGTGACACCCAATCCTGTGACTGTCACTGGAGTTCTAAGGTCTGACGTTAGGGAGTCCTCCAAAACCAGTTACAACCATTTTCCCCAGAAAGCAAATGGAAAGATAGTAGTGAAACACAAAAGAAATCTACGCAGTAGTGTAGGACCCAGCCAAGGTAGGAAGCTTAATAAGAACGGACCATCCAAAGGAAGTTCTTAACGTTCCAACCATTATCACCTGCCAGTGTAGAATTCAGCCATGCTAAACTTAATGGAAGCCAGAGTCTCCGTAGTTTACCCTGAGGCAATACCTGGTGGTAGGAAGGACCACAAACTGAGATTACCCAGGAACCACCCAGAAACAGACCGGTTCGGTCATCCAAAGGAAATACCTAGCGCTCCAACCATTGTAGATAGGATCACCTGTCAGCACACACTCACCAGAACACCCCTAGACAAATGTCAGCCAATCAGGGGTCCTGAACCTTAGAAATGCCTCACCCCCACCTTTACTACTATAAAAACCTGACTCTAACTGAGCTTGGGGCTCTCCGATCACTCCAATACGTTGGACACATGGAGAGTCCGAGTTTGCAAACTTGGATAGAATAAAGGCTCTTTGCTTTTACATACCAGACTCGGTCTCCTTGTTGGGTTTTGAAGGATTTGGCGGATCTGGGCATAACAAGTAGAACCATGCTGGAAAGATGAGGGGGCTAAATGCCCTCAGTCCTGGCTTTGATCCCCAGAACAGTATCGGGAAAGAACTGGAGCAAAGAACAAGCGAGGTGTGTGCACAATCAATAAATCTTGGGTCGGCTGGTGGTGGCGGTGCACACCTTTAATCCCAGCACTCAGAAGGCAGAGGCAGGTCGAGCTCTGAGTTTGAGGCCAGCCTGGTCTAAGAGCAAGTTCCCGGACAGCCAGGGTTACACAGAGAACACCCCTGTCTCAAAAAGAGAAAAAAAAAATCAGGGTGATAGAAAAAGAAAATAAATAAAGGGCTAAATAAATTTAAAAAAAAAATCTCAGTCAGTCTGGGATGTGCTCTACTGTTTCAGTCTGAGTCCATGAGTCCCTGTGGATGTCTACAGACTGTGTGTGTGTGTGTGTGTGTGTGTGTGTGTGTGTGTCTATTCTGGTGTGCACATTTGGAGGCAAGAAGACAACCTTAGCTGTCGTTCCTCAGGCACTGTCCAACTTGACTTTTGAGATCCAGTCTCTCATTGCCTGGAACTCACTAAGTGAAGCTGACAGTCAGTGAACCCCAGGGATCTGCTTGCCTCCAGCTTCTCAGCTCTAGGATTACAAGCAGGACCAGACTCAGACCCTCAGGCTTGCAAGCACTTTACTGACTGAACTATCACCCAGCCCAGTTTGTAGGGCAGTTCAGTTCCCCACTTAGGTGCAGCCCCTTGCAGGGAGGTCTTCCTGCAGATTCCTGTTTCTAAAAGCTTGCTGCCTTCAGTCACAAAGAGCTAGGATTACTAGATTTACATGAACAATCTTTTATAAGATTTCTTGTAGGGGCTGGAGAGGTGGCTGAGTGGTTAAGAGCACTGGCTGCTCTTCCAGAGGACCTGGGTTCGATTTCCAGCAACCACATGGTGGCTCACAACTGTCTGTAATTCCAGTTCCAGGGCATCTGATACCTTTACACTAATGCACATAAAATTAATTTAAATAAATTACTTTTAAAAAATTGCTTTTTAGCTATGTGTATGTGCATTTGTCTACAGATGCTCTTGGAGGCCAGAAGGGAGCATCGTATCTGGAGGTGGAGATGGACGGAGGCAGCTATAAGTCACCCAATATGGGTTCTGGGAATCAAACTCAGGTCCCCTGCAAGAGCAGTAGGAGCTCTTAACTCCTGAGTCATCTTTCCAGTTCCCACATCAACACTCTTTAAATGATTGACACATCTATGCTCGGAGTTGAGCAGGAATCTAGACAAAAGTTTAAAATGATAAAGTAGACACATGCACGGGACATCTTCAGGCCCAAACGGAGAGTTGGCACTTTTTTGTTTTTTAAGCAAAGGCAGCCTCTAAGTCCTTGTTACATGACTATTAGATCAGGTAGGGAGGAAATTTGAAGTGATATGAAAGAGAAATAAAAAAGTACCATCATTTGTAAAGATTTCTTTTTTCTTTTTCTTGTTCTTTCTTCTTTTTCTTTCCTAGTGTCTTTTTAAAAAAAAAAAACAAAAAAACAAACAAACAAAAAAAAACAGAAGAATGGCTGTACTAGATTAGGAAATTAAAATCAGGTCTTGCAGAACACAAAGTTCAAGAAGCCTCACTTGAGAAGGGCTCACATGTCACGAATACACAGGATCTGTGTTTTGCGCCAGCATCTTAACAGATAACACCCACAACATCAGTTCTGGTGACAACATTGTTCATGCCCCAGGGAAGCATGACTCTCCAACCTTTTTTTGCCCTGTGTCCCCCAGTGCAGAAGACAGCTGCATCTGGATGTCATGGAGGGTCCCGTCACCCCTCTGCCAGCACCAGAGACAGAAACCACTTCAGATTTCAGGAAGCATTTGAATGGCAGAAGCACTTAGGTAAGAAAAGGACAAATTAATTAGCATGTCAAATCCTTTTGCTCAGATTGCAAGCCTGCAGTGGTTTCTCACATAGGGCAATCCCATTTCCCAGGAGGGCCACACATCCATCTCACGTTGCTCTTTGTGCTCCGGTTCTCGGTGCAGAAGGGACTCACACTAGTGAGGTATCAGCAGCTGCTCGGGCTGGCCAAGGAGTATTTCAGCCACAGCACCACTTCAGCTTACCTCAGATTTGTTTCTCATGAGGCCAGCTCTTCTTATTGCTGCTCAGTTCTCCACATTATCCAATATACAACTATGATTAAGAAGGTGGAAATTTCTACAGTGAAAATAAAACAATATGTAATGTTTTCTATAGTAGAGATGCTTTCTTTAAAGACTTTTACTGTATGTCTGTATGTGCCATGTGAGTGCAGGTGCCTATGGAGGCCAGAAAAGGGCATCAGCTCCCCTGGGGTTAGAGTTACAAGCAGTTTGTCACTCTGGAAAAGTTGGACCCTCTGGAAAAGCAAGGAACACTCTTAGCTCCCGAGTCACCTTCCTAGCCCCTCAGTGAGTTTTTTTTTTTTCTAAGCAATGCCACTAAAAGTTAAATAAAACTTACAATCCAAGTCCCAAATTAAAATTATTTTACAATTTAGCATTCTCTATGTTAAGAAAAAATAATAAGAAAGGGTGGCTCTGCCGGCGCAAAAACTCCAATTAGGTCAAATCAAACCAAATCAAAATGCCCATCGTTTTATTAAGTAAGATGCTCTTGGGTGGCCGAGCGCATGGCAGGAGACAGGAAAGCAGGGCGCCCACGCAAACCCAGGACCCCGTGTTTCTCCTCTGGGAGTCCACTTAAATACCCTGTGGGAGTGGTCCTGATCCTGGCATGCTGGGCTTTGGAGTCCAGACCAAGGCCTGGGGGCTGGGATGAATGTCAGGGGCTGGGGGTTATGCTCCAGACTTAAAACTCTAGATCAAAAATAATTTTTAAAATGATCTCAGAATTATGGTGACTTAGAAGAGATGGACAACTTTATATCTCTGTCAAGAGAATATAAATTATGTGAAAATCTTGATTGTAACAACAACTAGTAATTTTACAATGAGGAAAGCAGAAAAGCAAAATTCAATAAAAACATATGTTACAGAGTGTGTTGTTGTTGTTAATTCAGCCTAGGACACACTAGGCAAGCACTCTACCAGTGAACTATATCCCAGCCACTACATGTACAACTACATCTATCTTGTGGTGTTACATGCCTGTAATTCTAGCAATTAGGAGGCTAAGGCCAGAAGATTGCAAGCCCAACGCCATCCTCAGCCCATTCTTGGGCTACAAGGAACAGATTACCACAGTGGAAGAGTATATTCTTAGAATGCAGAAGGACCCGGCTCAATCCCTAGAGCCACAGAAATAAAAAAGAAATAAAAGATCTAATTTTTCATCCTTTGAACATATATTTTTCAGTGTAGCAGAACAGAGCCTTTTAATGTAGTTTACCAACTTGTTTTATAATTTCAAACATTTCTACATGCGCCATGTTGTCCTCTAGAGCAGGAGCCCTGGAGGGGCTTCCTTCCTAACAGAAGGGAGATGAAGCTCTTTGGAAATCATTGTTTGCTGTTGATGCTACGTCTCATCATGAAGATGCTGGCCTGTCTTTGCCTGGGAAAGCCAGTCTAGGTGGGACAACAGACGCCCCGCAGGAGCCACCTTTGGAACCTCTTTTATTGCTCTTCTTGCTTTGATCATGGAGCAATAGAACCCGAGTCCACAGAGAGGGGTTCCATACTAGGAAGCCACTCCTCCTTGCCCTGTCCCGGTGGCAATGTTGTGGCTAAATCAAAGAGGGAAGGCTGCTACCCACTGTCCACATCTGCCCCAGGGCTAAGAAGATGGAAGAACCCCAGGCCTTTTGCCTTGAACTCTGCAGGAGAGCCTGCCGTCTTTCCTGCTTCTCTGCTGGCCTTTGCTTTGTCTCCACTGTGTGCACACGCAGGGGCACAGGCGCGCACAGACACCAACGGCATGGGCTACACCTCCACTCATAGGCCCTTAGGTGCTTTTGTTTCCCGGGAGTGGAATTGCTGGGTCAAAGGGCATATGTATTTTTAATTTTGATGGATTTTTCCAGATTGAGTTCCAAAAATGCTGTAATAATTTACATCTCCACCAGCAATGACTGAGAGTGGGGGGTTTTCCCCCCAACATGTAATCGCCATAGAAGCTCTTTTTAATTTTGTCAGCCTGAAGGGTGTAAATGAGTATCTTTTATTACTTTAATTTGCATTCCCCTGCATTCTAATGAACATGAGCATCTTTCCATACAGTTTGATTTTTCCCCCCTCTGAACAACCAATTCGTTGCCTGTTTTCTCCTTTGGATTTTTGTCTTTTTTTTCTTTAATCAATTTATAAGAGCTCTTTGCATATTGTAGTGATTAACCTTTGTCTGTCATCTGCATTGCAAATACATTCTCCAAATCTGTTTATCTTTTGACTTTGCTTACAGCATCTTGCCACAAAATGCATTAAAAATGCATACTTAAAGGCAAAAATATCTATCTCTTAGATCGAGGTTTCCAAACTTGGTTTGAGAAAATCCTCCAAGATTTGGAGCATAAGAAGCCCGTGAGGCTGTAGAGGGGGCTCAGTCTGAAAAAAGCTTGCTCTGCCGGTTCATATCCTCAGCACCCAGGTCATAAAACTGGGTGTGGAGGCAGCTGTCTGGAACTCCAGCAGAGAAGGACAGATAGATACCTGGAGTCCATCAGCCTGCCAACCTAGCCAGTGTTCGGTCACAAAAAATAAAGAGCACTTGAGAAGGATAGCCAACATTGACCTTTAGCCTCCAAACACGCATACACACACCTTCATACACGCATGTTCATACTCACATAGCCGTGTATATATACCACACAGACATACAAAAAAAGCTTATATGAGGTCCAGATTGTATTAAATTATAACATATCTATGGGATATGTGTTCTCTTGCAGATAGGTGAACTCTTAAGAAGTAGGCACATTCAATATAATAAGACCCAGATCAAGAAAGAGAATCTCACAACCCCTCCCTCCAAGCCTCGGGGACAACCAAGGAAGAGGCAAGAGGAAAGACTGTAAGAGCCAGAGGTCAGGGGTGATTACTGCACCTGACGGAGCCATTGCACACATAAACCTTCAGCAGGCCTGGATGCTGATACAGGAACGCACAAGATGAAGTCAGTGGGCACTCCAACAAGGAGAGGAAAGGGGACTAGGCAGCTCCACGCTAACTGAGGAGCTATCAACAGTGTCCACAGGCCGGGAAGAGGGTGTCAGTTTCCTTTAGCGGGGTGGCCATGGTAGGTTGGCCATGCTTCAGGGGAGCACACCTGCTCTCAGGCGCATGCAGACAGCACTAATTGGAATCAGTGGGTTACAAAAAAGAAAAAGAAGACACGAAGTTGGGAGATGCATGTAGGGGGGCGGGTCTGAGAGGAGTTGGAGTTGGGGATATGATCACAATAGATCATATTCATATATGAGATTACTAAGAATGGTTTTTGAAAGAAAGAGACTCTGACCAGCACCCAGCCCTCCTCCTATCCCCTCCAGCACTCCCCACCCCAATGCATCTACATCCATGTGCACGCCATAGCTTACGATTGAACTTTATCTAAACACCCTGCGTGCTCGCTTCCTGCTAGCTGTTTAATTCAACACCATGACTGAGACTCCTATTCTGTAAACTTAGCACACTTTCTCTGTTTTCGGTTGAGAAACATTTGTGTTGCTTCCTGTTTGGGGCTTTTTCCCAACAGTGCTGCTCTGAGCTTTCTCATAGTCTTGAGAGGAGACGCAGTTGCATTTCTGCTGAGGATTTACTTAGGGCTGTACTTTCTGGGTGGTGGGGACTATGCCTGTTCCATTTCCTTAGATCCCGCCAGTCATCCAGCTTGGCTGTGCCACTGATGCCCCCATCATTGTCCTATAAACACCTGAACACCTGACCCCACCTGACCTTTTCATTTGGCCATTCTGGGAGATGCTGGTGTTGTATGGTAGTTTGTCTTGCGAGATCTCTAATAATTTTTGCATTTTCAGTTCTTAATCCATCTGGAATGTGATGTGGGAGTGTCATATATCAATCTGTTGATTTCATTGGTTAAGCAATAAAGAAACTCCTTGGCCCTGATAGGTTAAAACATAGGTGGGAGGAGTAAACAGAATAGGATGCTGGGAGGAAGAGGAAGTGAGCTCAGACCCAACAGCTCTGCTCTCTGGAGCAGAGACGCCATGCTCAGCTCTCCAGGGTAGACGCGATAGCTCTGCGCTCTATGGCAGACTCGATGAAGCTCAGACCCAGGATGGACTTAGGCTAGAATCTTCCCAGTAAGCGCACTTTGGGGTGCTTACACACATTATTAGAAATGGGCTAAATTAATATGTGAGAATTAGCCTAGAAGAGGCTAGATAGAAATGGGCCAAGCAGTGTTTAAATGAATACAGTTTGTGTGTTGTTATTTTGGGCATAAGCTAGCAGGCGGCCGGGGTGCTGGGGACGCAGCCCGGCCGCTCTTATTTCAACAGGAATGTTCTGTTCATCTATAGTAAGATAAAAGTCTACTCTGGATCTCTCCAGACAGAGAACCAGATATGAAATGATGTAGTTTGTTCCAGACATGGCTTGTGGTCTAGGCAAGTGTTTTTTTTTGTGGGGTGTGCACGGGAAAGCCAGAGGCCAATGCCAGGTGTCTCCCTCAACTGCTGTTCACCTTTGTTTTTGAGACAGGCTCTCACTGTGTGGCCCCGGTTGGCTTAGAACTCACTATCTAGACAAGGCCAGCCTCAAACTCATAGAGATCTCCTGCCTCTGCCACCAGGCCTGACCTGTTCACCTTATCGTATTTGCTTACTTAATGGTGTATTGGTACAGAGTATCTCACTGAACCTGGAGCTCACAGATTTTGTTAGGGATCCTCCTGTCATTGTCTTTTCGTTGCTAGGATTACAGGCACACACCACTGTGCCTGGCTTTTGGTGGGGGTAGTAGGGACCTGAGCTCAGTTTCCCATGTTTGCATGGCTGCTGCTTCACTGACAGACCCATCTCCACAGCACCCAAAGGGGGCATTTTCAGTGAGAACACTTGCGCAGAGAACAATGCGTGACAAAGAGTAGGTCTGAGGCATGAATCAGCAGGCTGAATGCAGTCGCTCATACAGGTGTGGCTACAATTTACCAGCACGCCGCAACTAAGTGTCACACGAGGACAGGTTGGAACAGACCTTGCCATTTCCACAGTCCTGCCCAGGCCTGAAGCTGCCATCAAATGTGTACCGCAGAGGAATGGATTCCCTCCACTTCTGATGTATGATGCTCCCTGATGTTCTGTGAGATTGTCACTTCGAAAAGTGTGACCCTCAAAGTGTCACTTGTAGGAGAGGGAGCATCTATGCTGACTGAGTACTCACTTATAAAGGTCCATTGTTTATTATGTCATTTGATGCTCACATGGTCCCTGAGGTGGAAGGATACAGACTGCAGACAAAATCATAAGACCAGGAAAAATCAAGACCTCAGACACACAGCCAGTAAGGGACCCAGGTGAAACTGAAACACAGGTCTGTCTCGCTCCAGCGTCCCTGCTCTTTCTCCAAATAAACTGTCCGTGGGCAATGACCCAAACGTCCAGTCAGCCACCTTGCCGTGTGGACTGGAGTGAGGATCCACGATCATTATTACATCAGCCCCACACAATGGACCTAATGGTGCCTGTTTCCTCTTCCCCTGTTATACAGAGTGCTTGATTTCTTGGGAATCTGAGTCACTGTTCCAGGCATCAACGACCCTTTTAGCTGAAAGAAAGCAGAGAGAGGCCAAGGTGGCTGCTTTAGGTCCAGGAAGAAATAGACCAGGCAGAAAAGGGAGTGGCTCCCTAGGAAGGGCGGGGTCATGAGTGACGTGGAAGATTCAGCGGGGCTCTGGGCTCTACGTTTCCCTATGCAGTGTTCCTGGTTACAGAAGGTCCAGGCATGGGCCTTGCTCCAATAGGGAGCGATCTCTGCATCCTGCGATAAGCATCCTTAGACCCTGCTCCTTCGCGTAAGTGGGTCTGTTCCTCACAGCAGGGAGATACGAACACACTAGCACTGAGATGCACGCTGGGGTAGCACGTGGCTCCTCAGTGACAAAAAAGTGGAGAAAACTCACCCACTAAGGCAGCCTGACTCCCAGAGTCTGTGGCACCCAGGGTCCACCAACCACACCACGAGAGCGCTTCTCCAGAGAGCGCTCACCAAAGCAGTTTCTCGCCAAGAGACTGTTTCAGTTGCTGGAGAGAATTGCAGAAGGGTGTGCTGAAATTACAAGGTACTGTTTCTCTTAATGGTCTGATACCACCCAATGCAGGTGGGGCGTAAAAGAGGACACTTTTCAGAAAATAAATTATGTCAACTTCCGGGGAAGGCAGCGCAGCAGTGTATGCCAAAGCATTACACGGAGCTAAGCCCAGGAACTCCACTGCCAAAAAGCACACACACATGCACACGCATATAGTTACATACGCGCGCACACATACAGATACACACATGCACACACAGATACACACATACACACAGAGACACATGTGTGCACACACACATACATACACACAGATACACACAAAAATACACACATGCACACACACTAACACAAGTGCACACACAGACACACGCACACACAGACACATACATACATACACACAGACACACATGCACACACAGATACACACACACACACACACACACACAGGTTAAGCTAGGCACAGTGATATGCATTTCGGCACTCAGGAGCTTAAGACAGGGTGATTATAATTTGCAATAGTGAGACCCTGACTCAAAAAATCAAAAACAGAGACAGGGCTGGCTGGGGCTGTAGCTCATTTGGCAGAGTGACTGCCTAGCATACATGAAGCCCCTGGGTTCCATGCTCAACACCATGTAAAACGAGGTATGGTGGTGCATGTCTGTAACCCCAGAACTCCAGAGGTAAAGACAGAGGGTCATAAATTTAAGGTCATCTTCTACTACACAGAGAGTTCAAGGTCAGCCTGGGCTACTTAAGACCTTGTCTCAGAATTAAAAAAAAAAAAAAAAATAGGAACTGGAGAAAAGAATTAGTGGTGAAGAATACTTTCTGCTCTTCTAGATGACCCTGGTTAAGTGTCCAGCTCACAACTGCCTGTAACTACAATTGAACACCCTCTTCTGGCTTCTGTGGGCTCCTTCATTCACATAGTTAGTACACATAACTCATAAAGGTTCACACACACATATATATGCATGCATACATATATATAAAATAAACAACATCTAAAACAATAGTTTTACTATTATAGTGATGATGGTGGTGCAAGCTTGGCTCTAGTGAGGTGACTCAGCACTTAGGAGCACTGGCTGCTTTGCAGAGGACCCAGGTTCAGTTCCCAGCATCTGCATGTGATGACTCACAACTGATGTAGGATGTCTTTCTGTTCTTTGTGAATATGTATTGTTCTTATTGGTTGATTAAAAAAAAAAGCTGCTTTGGCCTATGGCAAGGCAGGATAGAGCCAAGCAGTAAATCCAAGCAGAGATACAGAAGAAGAAGGGGTAGGTGGTGCAGTCTGGGAGACACCAGCCACATGCCAAGGAAGTGAGACATGGAGAAAATGAGACAATGCCACGACCATGTGGCACTATATAGATTAATAAGAATGAGCTAATTTAAATGTAAGAGCTAGCTGGTAATAATTCTGAGCCATCAGATAAACATTTATAATTAAGCCTCTGAGTGGTTATTCAGGAGCTGGTGGGAGGGAAAGAAACCTCTATTTACACAAAACTGCCTGTAACTCCGGCTCCAGGGGATGTGTCACCCTCTTTTGACATCCTTGGGTATATGCACATATGTGATACACATAAAGACAAGCAGGTACACACATACACACATAAATAAAAATAAATTCAAGTTTTTTATTATTATAAAACTTAAGGAAATTCATTGTAGCATTTGTTTATAATTCCATAAAAGTAGAAGCATTAAAAATTATCTATTAATAGAATTCTAAGCAAACTAAAGCATCACATCACAGTTTTGGTTTGAACATGAGATATTTCCCCACAGGCATCACACCATAGTTTTGAACATAAGATTTCCCCACAGACTCCTGTGTTGAATGTGCGGTCCCCAGCTGCTGGTGATCATCTGGGAGGTTCTGGAAACTCGCTGGAGGAAGCAGGTCACTGGGAGCTGCCCTGCTATAAACGCGGTACTCGCCCCACCCCACTGGCTACCCACACCATGGCAACGCCATTTCTGTCCAAATGCACGGGGCTGAGACATCTTGGCCTGAATGAACCCTCTGAAACTAGGAGCCAAATTAGGCCTTTCCCGTTTTATGTATGTCAAAGGATTTCGGGCACGATTGCCCAGAAGTGACTAGCAAGGCATGGGACAGTATTGAACATTTAAAATCCTGAGGAACGCTGGAGGTATAGTTGGTGTAGAGTGTAAGTGCAGGGCCCCCTCTCCACTTCCCTGTGCTATAAACAAAATAAAATAATAAAAACTAAAGGGAGCCCTGAGAAACATCCATAATATAGTCTTTAGTTGAAAAAAAAAATAGATACACAAAACCAGATTGTTTCTGCTATAGTTATGTTCTTAAATGTATGTGTTGAGCTGGGGAAGTGACTCAGTGGGTAAAAGTGCTTATTGCTCGTGCGATGACGATCTGAATCTGAATCCCCAGCACTCATGCAGCTATGGTTGCACTTGTCTCTGTAAGCCCAGCACAGTGGGGGATGGAACAGGAGAACTGGGGTTTGCTGGCTGCCAGCCTAGCTCCAGGTCCAGGACAGATCCTGTCTCAAGGGAATAAGGTGGGGAGGGGAGAGTAGGCACCCGACACCCCCCTCCCTTCAGGCATCAGTGCACACACACACATTCCACACATCTTCCCGGTGCTCGTTTGCAGAGGCACGTAAGTCGCATCAGAAGCTGGTAGATACGAAGAGCGAGAACAAGGAGAACATGAAGGCAAGCTACATTTTTACTTAAATGTTGTTTGCCTGACTTTCTACACTGATATGTAATTAATGGTAACAAATCATTTTGATGTTGAGATATTTTTAAATATATAAGGGCTTCCTGTGAGAGTTCACTTGGAAAATGAATCCCACCACTGTTAAGCTGTTTTGGAAACTTTTATTCATGCCAAACCTGTTGTCTAAGCAGCCAGTAGAAGTTTGGACAGACTTTTGAAACAGGGATTAAGAAGCAGTCTATGGAATGCCGTACTAGTGTGCACTTCCAGGCGACCTGACACCATATAGATATTTCCATTTTTCTTTCCCCTTGACTCTAACTAGTGGAAAACTGAAAATAATACAATTTATTTTTGACCAAGGCAACACCAACAAATGTGTGGTGAAGAAGGAAATGACCTCACCCCATTCCTGCCCAACTGTGGAAGAAGCTAGTTTTGTATCAATTATGAAATTCATTTCATAATCTAAGTGACTGACCATTTGTGAACTTGGTCTTCCTACTGTCTTCTGCCCATATTAGCAGTCCCTCTCATGAGTTTCTAACATCTTAGACATAGGCTCTTAATTTTTATTTATGCAAGATGCATGTTTTCAGCCAAGCAATGGTGGTATACATCTTTAATCCCAGCACTTGGGAGGCAGAGGCAGGCGGATCTCTGTGAGTTTGAGGCCAGCCTGGTCTACAGAGTGAGTTCCAGGACAGCCAGGGATACACAGAGAAACCCTGTCTTGAAAAAACAAAACAACGACAAAAATTCATGTTTTCTTCTCCTTAAAAAATTCTTTCGGGGACTAGGGAGATGATTTGGTTGCTAAAGTGACTGCCGATGAAGCACGAGTTCGAATCCTGACACCCAGGCATAAGCCAATGGCAGCAGCAGTGTCTATAACTACAGCACTGGGAGGACAGACATTGGTGAGCCCTTGGTGCAAAAAATAAAAGTTAGGCCTGGTCGGTGGCATAGGCCTTTAATCTCAGCATTGGGTAGGCAGAGGCAGGTGGATCTTTGTGACCAGCCTATCCATTGAGTTTCAGGTTAGCTAGGGCTACACAATAAGACACCACCTCACATACATACACACACACACACATACATACATACATACATACACGCATACATAAATACATAAATAAAGTGGAGCACTATCCAGACAGATAATCAGCATCCATCTCTGGTCTCCATACACAAAGACCAATTAGTACATGCACCTGTATGCACACGTGCACACATACACACCCAACACACAAACATACAGCTCGGGGGTGGGAGGGCTGAGGAGGAGTTAGCTCAGTTGGTACAGTGCTTACCTTCTAAATAGGAGAACTTGGAATCCATTCCCAGAAATCACATAAAGATGCTGGGCATAGTGGCACACTTAAAATCCCGCACTAGGAGGCAGAGACAGGAGGATCCCTAAGCTCAGCTATCTGCCTAGCCCAAATGTTGAGCTTTAGGCCAGAGAGACCCGGTCTCAAAGGACGTAGAGTGCATTCCTAAGGATGACACCCAAGGTTGTCCTCCTGCCCCTACATGCCCACACTCCCCCCACCCCCGCGCTCTGTGGCGTTTTCAGACCAGGAGAAGGGGCCCCATGGGGTGCATATGCACACACACATGCACGCATAAACAGGGTCCCCTACCGACAATGGGAGGCATAGTTTCCCACCAAGGTTGGCTCTCCTTCCCCTCATGCGGGACACAGGCACCTTGCCAACTCCTTGCCTGCCCTGGGCTCACTCATTCTCGCTCTTTTCCCTGAAGGTTTGGGATGGAGCAACGCTCCTCTCGGATCATCCCCTGTGCTCACTGAGATAGAAACGGCTCCCTTTTTAATACTCAATGACCCGAGACCCGAGTGGTGTGCGTGCGTGTGTGTTTTATTCTGTGAGAGAGAACACAAGATTATGTGTGTGTGTGTGTGTGTGTGTGCGCGCGCGCGCGTGTGTGTGTTTCCTCTGTGAAAGAGAATGAAATGAACAGAACTGAAGGTAGGACCACAGAGTGGCTCGCCCAGCGCAGCGGCCCCGGCGATGTGCTCGCAGCGCCCCCTGCTGGCAATAAAGCGCGCTCCGCGAGCCGGCCACCCTGGGGAACCGCCCGCTTGTGTGAAGCACCGAGGGGCTTGGAGGGGCCTGGCTCAGCCCATTACTGCTGCTGCTGGGCTCCTTCCTGCAGGTCGGGTTCGGTTTTTTTGCGCCCGGAGGCGCCTCATCCGTGCAAATTCATGGACGCAGAATCCTATAACCATTGAAGAAACCGCCGCCCAAAGAGTCAAACCAATGCATCACTATGAGACATTAAGGACTTCCCTCACCCAGACTCATTTCCTGCCCATGTTCCTGCTCCCTTTGTTGTCCTACAGCGTTCTGGTGTGGCTGTGTAGCACCCTGCGCGCCCGGGTTTCCTGATCTGAGAACTCTACAGAGCAGAAAGATAGAGGTGTGAGGTGGGTTTGTCTTTAGCTACTTCCAAAAGAGATGTGACTACTTCATTCAGAAAAATTTGACCGCAGCATAAGGTGCGGCCTTGGGACTAGCAAATCCTCTATGTGACTCTAAGGAGACAATAAAGAAACTCAACAAGGCCAGTCTGGTCTACATAAGTTCCAGAATAGCTAGGGCTATGTAGAGAGACCCTGTTTCAAAAAAAGAAACTCAGCAAGGATTTTGCTCTAGGAATGTTTAGACATGGTCTACAACAGCCCCATACTTGTGCACAGCCTCTACTAGGACTTTAAATAAATAAGAGCCTACACCAACAAGAAAAATCCCATTGAATAAAATGCATTAGTGAGCTATCAAAATACTCTCTCTGTTACTAGGTAAAAAAGGTCACAATATACCATAAATAATAAAATTGGGCTGCAGATGTAGATTAATGGTAGGACACTTGCCTAGCATGTACCAGGCCCTGGGTTGATCCCAAGTACCCAAAGAAGTAGGAAATAAAAGTCCATTTCTGTGAAAATGCATGTGTGTGTGCACATTAAAATAATTTTATTCATTGGTTAAATACGTTTTTAAAAAAAAACTCTTCAAAACATGAACTAAAAAGACTGAATACTAGCATTAGGCAGTGATTTAAAACTTTCTTTGTAGGGGCTGGAGAGATGGCTCAGAGGTTAAGAGCATTGCCTGCTCTTCCAAAGGTCCTGAGTTCAATTCCCAGCAACCACATGGTGGCTCACAACCATCTGTAATAGGGTCTGGTGCCCTCTTCTGGCCTGCAGGCAAACACACAGACAGAATATTGTATATGTAATAAATAAATAAATGTTAAAAAAATTTAAAAAAAAAAACTTTCTTTGTAAACTGGACATAGCGGCCAGCGCCTTTAACCCAAGCATGGGGAAGGCAGAGGCATGCAGAACTCAGTGAATCCTAGGCGAGCCAAAGAGACGCAGTGAGACTGTGTCTCAGAAATGAAATAAAATAATTTCTTTTTACTCTTCTGCATTTCTAAGCAATACGTGTGTGTGCATGCGTGTGTGTGTGTGTGTGTGTGTGTGATATGTTGTGGGCTTGCTTTTAAGCAGAAAAACACAATAGTTCTCTTCCCTACCCCAAGAAGCCTAACGAGAGCTGGGCGGTGGTGGTGCACACCTTTAATCCCAGCACTCAGGAGGCAGAGACAGGTGGATCTCTGTGAGTTTGAGGCCAGACTGGTCTACAAGAGCTAGTTCCAGGACAGGCTCCAAAGTTATTTATTTTTTTTCAAGCACACCGGAAGAGGGAATCAGATCCCATTACAGATGGTTATGAGCCACCTTGGTATTTCCTTTTCCCAGTTCCCAGGATAGCCACAAAAATAGTCACCAAAAGACACTCCTAAGGAAGAACGGCACTGTGACAAAAAGTTTTTCAGTGTTGATGCTAACAGGGTTTGTAGCATGACCAGACTTCTGTATCATAGATTAAAACACACTTCAAAGACAAAATCTGGTGGTGCAGGCTTGGGATCTCAGCTGTTTCAGAGGCTGAAACATTATTGAAAGTTCAAGGTCTGACTGGGCAACTCAGGGAGGGAGACCCTGAGTCGAGACCCTGTCTCAAAATAAGAAATAATAATAGAGTGATTGACTAGCGTGGGCAAAGCCTTAGGTTCTGTTTGTACCTAGCATGAGAGAGCAAGAGGGAGGGAGAAGTGGGGGGAAGAGTGTCTGAGGGTTAAAGTGCAGTATGTATCTATTCATGTGGTAATGGGGGGGATATTCTGAGGGTTAAAGTGCAATGTGTATCTATTCATGTTGTAACGGGTTGAGTAATGGACACATGTGCTGAGTCATTGTTGCAAAAAGTTTGCACATTTGCAGTAAGATGTGGTTTCTCTCTTGTTCTAGCTCTATGCAAATTGGAACACATGGACCGGCTTTTAGTGAAGTGGCAGCAGAATCTCTCCACATCACCCAGGTTGGCAGCTCTGGGCTATTTAAAGAGGTAAAGCCATCATATTAATGGAGTCTGTGGTGACAAATCAACTATCACACTAGAGCAGGTCCCCCAGATCCTCCCAGGCACAGAGACAGTACTGAAACTGTCTGTCAGTCTCCTGCCTTCTAAGACTCAGCAAAGTGGAACTTGGTAAAAAGAAAGCAACAGAATCTGTTTTTTTTTTAAAAAAAATAGCATTTCTCCAAAACACACAGCTCACTTTGTGAGGTATCTCAGCCTCTCTGTCTCTCTCTCTCTCTGAGACAGGATCTCACTATGTAACCCAGGCTGGCCTGGAATTCACTATGCAGCCCAGGCTCACAGAAACACATGCCTCTGCCTCCAAAGTGCTGGGATTAAAGGCCTGTACCACCACGTTTGATTTGTAGCCTGTTAACATAACTTTGACTAAATATAGGTAGTATTTGTTTTGAAAATACTATGATTTTGTTAGACTATTTTCCCAGTGAATTATCATCCACGTTTTATAGTTTAAGTTAATCTTGATTGTTCAAAACAGTAAATAGTGCCTAAAACTAAAAGAAATCAAAAAGCCATTGTATTACAGTTTCAACATTGGGACTGAATCCCTTAATTAATCTTACTTGTAATAAACTTCAAGGAACTGTGATGTCCCTTCGAAGGAAGATATAGAAATAGATTGGGCTGAGCGGTGGTGGCGCACGCCTTTAATCCTAGCACATGGGAGGCAGAGGCAGGCAGATCTCTGTGAGCTCTAGGTCAGCCTGGTGTACAGAACTAGTTCTAGGACAGCTAGGGTTGTTACACAGAGAAACCCTGTCTCAAAAAAAAAAAAAAGTAGATTGGTTGCAGGATTAATTGACTGAGATGAGATGGGGGGAATAAACATGAATGGGAATTTGGCGAATTGCTTGCTTGTTCCTTCTGGATGTTAGGAAGAAACAACAAGAGAACGTGCAGTTCAGGCCCAGCCACTGCTGCCAAAGCCCTGTGAACTCCTTCCCCCAAGGACTGGCCACTGAGATCAGCTACACCTGGCTCAAGCACTATACAGCCTGTCTGTTTGTATTACAGATAAGAATCACTGCCACAGAAGGAGGTGACCACAGTCAGCTTTGGTCAACTGGTTCTTCATACTTTAACAACAAAGTATGGAGCGAGGCAGTGGTGGCCTGTATCTTGAATCCCAGCACTCAGGAGGCAGAGGCAGATGGATTTCTGTGAGTTCAAGGCCAGACTGGCCTACAGAGTGAGTTCCAAGACAGTCAGCACTATATGGAGAAACCCTGTCTCAAAACAACAACAGAAACAACACAAAGTATGGGATGTCATAAGACTTAAACACAGCATCCTCTCCAATAGCCTTACCCTAGATTGTGCAGTTTGGAGCAAGTACTTTCCTTTAGCAGCCCAGTTTCTCATCCACATGATGGAGAGAATAATGTGATTGCTGGGAGATTCTTTTCTTTAAAGCACATTACAGTGTTACAATAAATAAAGCTTGCCTGAAGATCAGTGCAAAGCAGCCAGACTAGTCAGCCATACAGGCCAGGCAGTGGTTACACACACCTTTAATCCCAGCAGCCACACTAGTTAGCCATAGAGGCCGGTGATAGTAGTGCAAGCCTTCACCTTTAATCCCAGCACTAGAGTAATATAAAATGGGAGGAGACAGGTCTTACTCTCAGTCTCAGTCTGAGGATTCGTGGAGGCAGGATGGCTCATTTTTGGTCTGAGGTAGAGGTCAGAGCCAGTGGCTGGCTGCTTTGCTTTTATGATCTTCAGGTTGAACCCCAATATTTGTCTCTGGGTTTTTATTATTCATGCAACAACACATTTATTACGTTCATGTATTTGCTTATTTATTTATTTATTATGTGCCACATCATTGTGTGACTGTCAGGGTGACAACTTTTGGGAGTGTGTTTCCCCTTCTGTCACATAGGTCCTGGGACTCAAAATCAGGCTGTCAGGCTTGGCAGCCTTTGAAGGCCCCTATAGAGGATTCTGAATTTGATTATATATCAACTACTTGTTGATTTTCGGGCACTAATGCAGTCACTGGCTGGAGAACGCATGCTCCCTGCTCCCATAGAATTCACATTCTAACAGCGTGAGGCTGCAATAAACAAAAAATGAACAAACAGGGAGACATCAGATTTAGGTGATGCTAGACGGAGAATGAAGTGATGACGTCAGAAGTGATGACAGCCCTAAATTATGGTGTTATGCTGCTCTGACAGAGGAGGCCTGTTGGAACATAGTGTATTTAAGAAGAGATTTGAAGGATAGATCAGGGCAGCCAGGCATGCAAACATCAAGACACAGGAGAGAGTTAGAGCAAAGGGTATCAGATAGCTTTCACTTTGTAAAAAACAAAAAGCCGGGGCAGTGGTGGTGCATGCCTGTAATCCCAGAACTCAGGAGGCAGAAGCAGGCCAATCTCGGTTCTTCGAGGCCAGCCTGGTCTTCAGAGCAAGTTCCAAAACAGCCAGGATTACACAGAGAGAAACCTTGTTTCGGAAAAAAAATTTTTTTTCAAACATTAGTGGTGTAAAAATAGCAACCATTTATTTAATCTATAGTATGTAAACCAGTGATTTGAGCTGGGTTCCACTGGGTTGTTCTTCTGGTCTCAGATGGTATTAATTCTAGCACCAATCAGCTGGTAGCTTTGCTCTTTTTAGGATTGGCTGGCTGTGAGCTGGGGAGATGGGAATCTCTAGGCCTTGTGGCTTTCACAGCTAGTGTGGGCTTGGTTATGTGTTAATGAAGCGTTTCTAAAGAGTGGAAGCATGTTGCTGAAGGCTCTGGCTCAGAGGGAACATCACTTCTTCCATAGCCTAGATGGGGGAACAGAGGAGATCATACTTCCCAATGAGGGGACCGGAAGAGACATGGACATGGGAGAAAGACCCTGATTCCTGTAACATATTATAGGCAAGGATTAACAAAGAACAGAATATAATGCCAACGTAGCCACAGCAGTTACTAAGGAGAAAATGACACAAAGTGTTTTTTTTCTCCACTCCCAAAACAGAAAATTCAAAAGTTGGAATTTTGGGGCTAGAGAAATGGCTCATGTGGGTACACATGCTTGTTGTGCAAACATGACGAATTGAGTGTGGATCTCAGCACCCATATAAAAAGCAGGACTTGGTTGCAAGCACCTATAATCTCAAAGCTATAGAGGACAGAGACCAAAGGATTGCTAAGGCTTGCTGGTCACAAGTCTAGTTCCAGCTTCAGTGGAAGACTTTGTCCCAAGGGACTAAAGTGACAGATAGCAAGACATTTAATATCTTTCTCTGGCTTTCATGCACATACATACTTCTGTGTACATCTACACACATGCATACATGTAACACATGCACACACATGTACATGCACAAAAGTCAAATTTGATATCAGGTCTTTAAAAAAATCACTAAGGTTAAATGAGGTCATTGGGAATGACCCTCATCAGTATGACTGGCAAGAAAATGCCCGGTAAGATAGTGGAGAAGAACCCCTGAAACTCAAGGAAAGTAAACAGTGAAGACAATATACAGTGAGCTCTTTGCAAGAGACAAGGTCTGTAAGCAAACCCATTGAGCCAGGAGAGATCTCTATAGTGGAGCAGGCAAGAAAGCAAGGATTACAGCCCAGCTGGAAGCCCCTTTCCAACTAGCAAAACTTCAGCTAGAGTGGTAAGTACTTAAGATACAAAGTAAGTACTGTTCTTCACACTCAGAGATCTACAGGACCACAGGAGGCTACCACAGACTCTGTGGGTTCACGAGAACCACCAGGAAAGATCTTAAGGCTTCCCTTCCCCCACATGACAGACCCCAAGGAACATGGAGTCCTCACAGACCAGTGGTTCTCACTGGCCCCTTGCTCATCCAGCCTTAACTCCTACATGGGAACCGCTACAGTTGAAGGGATCTGAGAATTTCACAGTCTGACTCAGCATGGCTGCACCAGCAGTTCACCGCAGAAGTGTCCTTTTTCTTTAGTTCCTGTTATCTCGCTTCCACTCTTGCATGTGTGCTGTGTGATGGCTTAGTGTTTGCATAGAACTCAGTGAGGTTTCAAGGCTGCTGTGAATGTTTCTCAACCTAGCTTAGTGTACCTGTAATACCTCTGCCTTTTCCTCTTTATGTAATCTTTACCCCTTCCTCTTTTTAATTCTCCTCTTCCTTTATTCTTCTTTTTCTGTTTTTATTTTTTAACTCAGCAGGGTCCACCTGCCTTTGCCTCCCAAGTGTTGGGATTAAAGGTGTATATCACCATGCCTGGCTTCTTTTTAAAACAGATTTTATATATAATTATGTGTATGTTCATGGGAATTGAGGTGTGTGTGGGGGGGTACTCTGGGAGGCCAAAGGTATAGGATCCCCTTGAAGGTGGATTTATAGGCAGTTATGAGCCACTCAACATGGGTATTGTGAACCAAATTCAGATTGTATGCTGAAGGAGAAGAAAAGCCAACAGAGTTAGGCTAACTTTCTATTGCTTTCCAAATCATTGTATTACAGAAATGTAAACCACATCCCTGCAATATCGCCTGTCTGGTTGCCAGCAGGCCTGGCTTCCACAACTTCAGAGGACAACCCAAGCAGGAGTGTCCGTGAACTTAAAGGGTTTTGACTGGCAGTCTGACAGTAAGGTTCCAACAGCTTGAGATGTCAAGGGAAAACTGTGGAAGTCCAGGCTTCATTGTACTCCATTCCTCTGAAGGCCCTGGGCTCCTAGGAGACAGAAACCAACAACTCCAGCCTCCTGCTTTCCCAGGCTCAGCACTTCCCCAGTCCAGAGCAGTTCATCCCAAAGTGGAAGTCCTGGACCAGTGTCTCAGGACCCACCTCCCAAGATGAGAAGATGCCACCCTCAGTCTATGCAAGGAATCTTGTCACCATCAAGGAACAATCATGCCCTTCTCAAGGCTTGTTGCTGCCATTTTGGTCATGCCCCTGCCTCAGTCCATCTCCTGAGCCCTTCTAGGGTTCTATTAATGCAGGACAGAGAGGAGGGCACCTCTGACACAGACCTTTCCCTTTGGAGGTATTGATATCCTTTCTTCCCTCTCTTGTCTCTATTCTTTAAAGTCCAGTTCTGACCTATAGCTGGCAGTGTTTCTGGCATCAACAGACACCTGATAGGAAGTAGTTTCCAGAAAGCAACTTGGATGAAGCCCCAGAGGCCCTGGTTTGTGGAAAAGGTGATTAGCCCAGCCAACACGGGGACTTTTGGTCCCTGTGTTTCTTCTCCAAGATGGGAGCAAACTTACTCTCAAAACCCTCCAGATCATGGGGGTGATGAGGATTCGTGTTCTGATAGGCTCTGCTATTTCCTGTTTAAATCCTAGGTGTGCTTTATGGCCTTCCAGGTTAGGGTCTTGGGTGGAACACCTGGTGCCTGGGCTGTTCTCTGAATTTTTCTGGAATGCAATTTTTTCCCCTTGCATTTTAAAGCTCTAGGAGAGAGAAACAACAGCAAAGGCCATGTCTGGAAGTAATTTGGGTTGGGGGAGGAGTAGTCACAAGGCTTTCTCGGCCCCCCCCCCAGCTCCGGCAATGGAATCTTGTCTACACTCGGGACTGTTTTGTATAATTGTCCCCAGAAATCTAACTTCTGGAAAAACAACTGGCTAGCAAAGCATTCCAGATGCCAAACAGATAATCTGAAGTGACTTTGTTTATTAAGGAAGGATTTCAAGAGGGCCTGTAGTTTCCAGAGAATTGAGAGCCTGTCTCTGAGCCCCAACGAGTGGGAGAGGGAATCAAGGCTGCTGCTGGTGTCTGTGACCAGAAGTTACACCAGGCTCCATGAACTGCTGCTGGTGTCTGCCCTTCACCTCGTGGAGCTCCAGCTCCTTATTCTGCAGTTGGATTTGAGGTCGATTCTCATCTCCCTGTCTTCCCCAACAGAAAACCACATTGACCCAAATCCAGAAGAGGCCCAGATCTCCCCGCCCCCCAAAAAAGAACTGCCAGATGGGATCTAGCTCGCTGACACAGCCCACAGTGGCACCCACACCGCATCTGAACTTTTACATGAGAAATAAACTTAGATTTTGCTCCAGGTCTTGCTATTTAACCTCTGAGACTAAACAACAAAAGTTTCTACTAGCCAAGAAAGAAGCAGAAGAATCAGCTGGGAAGTGCTGGCAACTCAGCAGAATTCCAAGGGAACTCCATGTTATTGGGGAGTCTTCCCCAGTCCTCCCTGCCTGTGTGCTTTAGTTCACAGTTAGCTTCTTCTGCTCCTCCCAAAGCTGATCTTGGGACCTTAATGGGTTCTATCCAACCTTCAACCACATAACTTTGCCAATTCACCACCCAAACCAATTCATCGTAAACACCTGGTTCTCAGTAAACAGAGACTAAAAATGCAATTCAGTTGGTAAAGAGTTTATCCAGAAGGCATAAGACATTGAGGTCTTCCTGAGCACTAAGCACAATGATATGTACCTGTAATCCTAGCGCAATCCAGAGGTGGAGGCAGAGGATCAGAAATCCAAAATCATCCTTGACAAGAGAGTGAGTTGGAGGCTAGTCTGTGCTACACGAGACCTTATTTAATAAACCCAAAAGTGAGTAAACAAACCAGTAAACAGTCTCTGGCCAGTTAGTGGATAGACTGTTCTGGAAACAGACGATGGTGGCAAGGAAACTCGACAGCGAGGGCCATTACAGAAACAGTTTCTCTGGAACAGGTTGACATAAGTTACTCTAGGAAAAATAGTATTCATGGACTGACACAACTCTCATAAGCCTCTTGGTTTGTCTTTCCCAAAGCATCCCAAATCTCTTCTTGTGTGAAGGTCTCCTTTGAAAAGGACTGAATGGTCAGGTCAGCTGGGGGGGGGGGGGGGGGGGGGGAGAATGAACCCAGAGTAGAAGATGAGGCTGAGAATGAGCTGGGCAACAAGCCTGGCTTCCCCGACTCTTAACCTGCCTTTCCACACAAAAGTGTCACACCAAGAAAGACAGGAAGGGATTTCCGCAGTATCGCCGAGAACTAAACCAGGAGGTCTTAAAGCGAGTCTATAGTCCATAAGATCGTATGCCTTTGTGGATTATTCTGAGATTATTAAAAGGAACAGCACCCCTGTTAGGGGTCTGAGTGTTGAATTTGATCTCTAGATTGAACAAGATCTCTAGGGGCTCTCTTCAGTCTCAGCTTGTGTCACCGGGAAACCGACTGACTCTTACATAATCGCAAGGATTGTCTGCTTCGTTTTCTGCCTGTCCCATTTTACTAGGGAAGCAAATGGATTCCCCTCTACTCTACAGGTGAGCTCCGGGAAGACCTGCAGGGATTAGGGCCACACTCCCGTCTTTGTTCGTTCAGGGTCGGGACCGCACAACAGCGCCGCCCAGCTTCACGGTGCGAGTGTACAGACTCCCCAACGCTCGCGCCGTTGTCGCTCCGCCCATCGCCCCGCCCAAAGTCCAGCCATAGCCCCGCCCATATCTGGAGCGCCCCTTTTCCAGTAGCCCCGCCCGCCCATAGGGGGAGGAGCCTGTGGCGCGCGGGTGTGACGCCAACGCGTGTCTACGTCATCACGCGCCCAGCTGGGAGGAGGCGCGAGCTGAGAACGGAGCCTGTCGCCACCAGCGCGGCGGTGAGCTCACATGGGTCTCTGGCGCGGCTCTGCGTGCGCTGGCTTCCTGGCGCTGGCCGTGGGCTGCGTGTTCCTGCTGGAGCCGGAGCTGCCGGGCTCGGCGCTGCGCTCTTTCTGGAGCTCCCTGCGGCTGGGGCCCGCGCCCCCGGGACCTCTGTCCCCCGAGGGCCGGCTGGCGGCCGCCTGGGATGCTCTCATCGTGCAGCCCGCCCGGCGCTGGCGCCGCGTGGCTGTGGGGTGAGTGCCTGCGGGGCCTGCGGCTCTGGGCCTCCCCGGGAAGTGTGCGCGCTCCGGGGTCTGCCCTGGACGCGCTGGTGTCCGCGTTGCCCTCTTGGCAAAAGTGTCGGACGTGTGAGACGAGCCTTTCGTCATCGCTTCAGGGACACTCAGCACAATTTCCCCCTCGGCTGGTTCTGCTCTTCTCTTTTCCGTGTAAAACCATCCAGCCCTAATAGCCTCTTAGACATCTAACCCAGCCTGTCACCTGTATTTTTTTGAGGTTACTCCATTGTCGTGACTTTCACCCCTTCGCGGCCAACTGTTCTCTAGCGGTCACAGATTCCTATTCTTGCGCTCTTCCTATTCTGAACTTGAAGCTGAATGAGTTCTGTAGCTATTACGTCATCTCGTCTGAAGACCACTGTACTAAAACTGCTCGTTTTCAAATTCAGCAGTTTTTTTGGTTGAGGTTTCATTGTCTGCTCTCTGCGCCTTTCACGTTTAGCACGCCTCCTTAGAACTACTTCCTTCCCCATACTGAGTGACAGTCCGTATTTTTTTTTTTTTTTTTGGTTTTGACAGTCCGTATTTTTAAGGTTCTCCCAAATCACAGTACCTCCTTTCTTTGCTCACAGAAATGTAATCTTATTAACACTAACCTTAGTCCCTCTCCTAGTTCGCCTTGGTTTTCTTGTCACGTCAAGGGTGCCATACAACGCCAAGTTTATTATCTTTTGGGGGGTATGCTTTTCTTTAGGTTGGATTTGTTGAGTTTTTGCTTCTTTTTGAACTACGGTCTCCTTGGCTGGTCTGGAACTTATATAGATGAGGAATGGGCCTCAAACCTAGATGTACCTGTTCCTGCCTCCTGTACTGGTGTTACATGCCCAAGAGGCCTGTACAAAAACAACTCGTCCCTCCTATTTTGTGCCATTGTTGTGGCTAAGTGGAGTAAAGTAAAGCAAAGGTGACCTGCATCGATGAAATAATCACGTTATTTAACCAATAAAATGTTAGCTTTTGCAAGTACTCACATGTTAACTAGTTAGTAGTTTTGTACACAAGTAGTCTTTACTGTGTATTTCCTACCTCTTTCCAAATTCATACTCTCTTCACCCACCCTTTTATCGGATTCTTTTTTTTTCTTCTATGTGTATGGGTGTTCTTGTCAGCATGTTTTTCCACGCAGTGCCTGCCAAAAGTCTCTGAACCCCTGGGGCTGGAATTATGAACAGTTGTGAGCTGCCATGTGGGTGCTGGGACTTGAACCTGGGTTTTCTGCAAGAGGACCCTACTATTAATCACTGAACCATCTCTCTAGCCTTCTTTATCAGAGTCTTACTTTAAGATTTAAAAATTTTAAAATGTATCTGTGTGGGAGTAGGTGGGAGTGCAGGTCCCCTTGGAGTCCAGAAAAGAGTGCTGGATCACCTGGAGCTGAGTTACGTGTGCTGGTGAGTTACCCCAGCTGGTGCTAGGAATTAAACTCTGTCCTCTGGAAGAGCAGCCTGTGTTCTTAACTGCTGAGCCTTCTCCATCCCTTCTTATCTGATTTTTTCTTCTTTCTTCCTTTTTTTGTTTTTATTTTTTTAATTATCTTTAATTTATTTTTCAAGACAGCGTTTTTCTGTGTAACCCAGGCTGTCCTGGAACTCACTCTTTGGACTAGACTGGCCTCAAATTCAGAAACTGGCCTTCTGCCTCCCGAGTGTGAGTGCTGGGATTAAAGGACTTTGCCATCATGCCTGGTCTTATATTCTTTTTTGTTTTGTTCTTTTAAGACAGGGTTTCTCTGTAATGGCCCTGGTTGCCCTGGAATTCTCTTTGTAGACCAGGCTGGCCTCAAACTCACAGAGATCCACTTACCTCTGCCTCCCAAGTGCTGGAATTAAAGGCGTGCACCACCAAGCCCAGCTCTCTTATCAGATTCTTGATCATTTTTTTTCTTTGAGCTGTGTCGGGTATGTGCTGGGTTCTGAGTGTACGTATGGAGGAGGCCAAGTTTCTGCTGCATTTGTTGGAAGCAGATAGATTGTACTCCTTGGGCTGCTAGAACAGAATAACTCAGACTAATTGCTTAAAACAAAAGAAGCTTTCTGGTGACCCTGGAGACTTGATAGTTCCAAATCAAGGTTCCAGACTGGTTTCTAGGGAAGCTGATTTCTGGCGATGCCATTTACCTTGCAACTGGCCAGCTTCTTGTGTTCTCACATGACTTTTACTGCGTAGTCCAGAGTGATGTCTCTTCCTCTTATATGAAAACCATTCTTGTTGAATTAGGGGCTACCTCTGCCACCCATTTAACCTTAATTGCATCCCATGAGGCCCAAAGTCCAAATACAGTTACACTGGGGACTGGGTTTGTCTTAGTTACTTCTCTACTCCATAACAAAACACCACAATGAAAGCAACTTATAAAAGAGCCTTATTGGGGCCTTCAGTTTCAGAGGGTGAATCCATAGCCATCTTGACAGGAAACATGGCAAGCAGTCAGGCAAGCATGACACTGGAGTAGTAGCCGAGAGTTTATATCCTTGTTCAAAAGTAGGAGGCAGAGAGAGAGAGAACTAACTGGGAAGGGCATGGGTGATTGAAATCCCACCCCTGCTGATGCACCTGTTCCAACATGGCCACACCTCCTAATCCTTCCCAAACCGTTCTTAATCAAACCACCATAGGGTTTCCACATAGGAATTTGAGGTGATGTAGGGATTACCATTGTCCACAACAGTTGTGAAAGGTGCTGTGTTTAGCTCCTGATAAGAGTAAGGCAGTCCAGCTATTCCGAAGAATTGCTAATTCCTCCCAGGATGGGATAGTAGAAAACACTCCAAGGAAATGGCATTCCATTTTCTGTTGTTACATAGTAATGCATCACCTCAAAACTTACTTAAAACTGCCTTATTTCATGACCTTTTGTTAGTCTAAGATATGATTGGGTTCAGCTGAGCACTTCTAGCATTTGGGGTCTTCTACAGTTGTATTAGGGTAATGACTGAGACTAGGTTTATAATTAAGATTGATCAAGGCTGGAATGTCCACTGAGGTTTTCCATCTACAGGAGGCCTCTTCTGGCTGTTTGGATTCTCAGAACAGGGAGACTAGGCTAGGAGAATGTCCAAAGAGGATCAGGCAGATGGCTTAATGTCTCATGGTTTAACTATAGGATCAGATTTCCCAGCGTTTGGTCCACCTGGTTATAAGGGGAGGGGACATGGGTTACTCCTTGGTGGGAGGAATATCAAAATTACATTGGAGCAAAACCATATGGATCTTGGTTGAGACCATGATAGAAAATATATTCCATGATAACTTGTGTGATAGATCTAGAGAGAAAAAAGATTTCTTCTGATCAAGGCAAGGGAACAGATACATCTAAGCAAGGACCGAGTGTGGGAAGAGTCCACAGCGGCATCGGTTGTGGCGGTGCACACCTGTCATTGCAGCCCTGGGAGCTGAGGTGGGAAGAGGGCGTGTTTGGGGCCACCCTGGACTACAGCAGCCGGGTTTGAGAATGAGAGTGCAGAGAAGAAGGGAATCTTGGAGTTGGTGGTGGAGAAGAGAGTAGAGCTTTATAAACAGGCGAGTGCCGCTAAAGTTCCTTGTTGAAAACATCTGATGGGGATGGAAAAGATAGATTTTTGGGCAGCTATTTCAACCTAACTGCTCAGCACCATTTTGTGGCCAGCACAAAGCAACTAGCAACATTATTTCTTACCCAGAGGTGTTTAAATGTAAAGGTAGGGCATGGGGTTAGGGAGCAAATGTACTAAAATTTCATTTTGGAGTGAGAGGGTGGGTTGTAGTTTTGACACGTGGATTCGTTTCTCACTCAAAGCACATGGTGTAGTATGGTCTGTAAGGCAGGTTGTCTGGAGACCCTGATACTGGTAAAGAGGCCATTGTACGGCTCTGGTGAAGGGAGGAAAGAATCCAAACCATTGCTTGGCAGTGATCCTGGAGGGTGAGATTGGAGATGTTGGATAGCAGGGTGGACGGGCAGTTAAAGAAAGCAGGCTCGTCATGGCAGGTGTAGCAACTTTATGAAGCAGGTGGTTCTAAGTGTTCAGTCATCACAAATGACAAGCTGTCTTAGAAATACCGGTTTCCCGAGGTCACACACACAGACACACAGAGCCATCAGGTGCTGTAATAACATTGTAAGACTCGTCTTTCCCGCTTCTGCTTCCGTATTTAGGCCCCACGGTTACCAGAATAAGAGACAGAAAGAAAGGAGCCGGTTAAACTGGGCTGCAGAGGATTTGTGGGATTTCAGATGAAGTGGCTTCTGAGAATAAGGCTGAAGTTAGGAGTTTGCTGAGGACTGGGACTGCTTACTTTTGAGATGCCAGTGCTTAAATGAAGCCCACCTTGATTTTCTAAAAATGTGACTCCTTCCTGCTTCTGAACTGGACCTGGGTATCTATTGCCTATGGGATAAAAATGAAGCCCTCAACCTCACATTGACTCGAGTCTTTCTTTGCCCTGAGCTTTGCTCCCTCTAAATTCTCCACTCTAGATGAACATTCATGTTACAGACCTTGCCCCCTCGAGGAATTCAGTGTAGATGAATCTGAGTTTGAATTAAAGCTGCTCCAGTCTGTGGCTTTTGGAATGTTAGTTAATCTCTACTATAGCTCCTCTCAGCTGGAGCCATGACGACTAATAACTGAGACGCTTCAGCTTAGGGAGAAGAACGCTGCTCCCACCCAGGCTCTGCTCATAGACCAGGAAGCTAGGCTTCCAGTTCCTTCTCTGACCCCCTTCTTAGATAGACATTCGGTATCTTTGTCCTGTTTGCTCCCTAATTGTTGGGTTTTGTTTTCTCCATATCACACAACGATTTATATGTTTTGAAATTCTGCCCTCCTGTCAAGTGAGCACAATTTGTTAGTTTCTTTGTCTTAATTTCCTCTCCACAGTGAAGCTCTGGCAATGTGCTTGTTGATGTTGAAGGATGTTGTTAGCTTTAGAGAGAGAGTTTAACTGGTGACAGGGTGTGACAGGTACATAAGTTATTAGTTTGGCGTCTGCACATAAGTGGATGGTCAGTAACATTTTTCTGTTATTTTTAAGAATTTTTTTGTTTATTTTTGCTGAGGGTTTTACACTTAGACTTATCTAGGCTGTCCTGGAATTCACAGCAATCCTGTCTCAGCCTCCTAAATCCTGGACTTAAAGGCATAAGCCAACAAACCTGGTCTTTTTTTTTTTTTTTTTTTTTTTTCTAAAACAAGGTCTTACTAAGTTGATGAGGCTTTAGAATTTCATACAACCAACCAGGTGATGCTGTACTGGTTTCTCAACAGCCCTTTGAAGTGCATGGACCACTTCTGTGAACTCATGTCAAGTACTGAGCTACAACAAGGTTACAGGCCCGCCCAAGTCTTCCAAGCCATGCTCAGTTCTAAGATGCAGCTTCAGCTTGGAGTATTTGGTAGTTAGTGTAGTCTGCCCAATGTCCTGTCTTGTCTATGGAGGAAAGTGTCTGACGGCTGCCTTTTGCCAAGATTTTTTTTTTTTTTGCACTTTAAAACATACATTAATTTATTAAATCTTTACTATAAGTTAACTTGTATTGTTGCCATTTTATAGGCAAGGAAACAGATTCAGAAATTGAAGGGACTTGCATCCAGACAGCATAGCTTTGCTAGCATCTTTGCATAAATGCATTTTTGTTCCCATGATATTGTTGTTCTGAGTGCTGAGTACCTGCATTCTCAGTTTGTAGCTGACAATAAAAGTTTGCCTGACTCTGAAGAAGAGTTCCAGTATGTATGTCCAGATAAAATCATTCTTTAGATATATGATGTTTGCTTTATTGTCCTGGTGTCAGACCTACACCAGCTGTCTGCAGAGCTGCTCTCTGTAGGTAAATTCAGAGTTGCTGCCCCATGCTTTAGCTTCCTTTCGTCTCTCTCCTTCCAGAGTCAATGCCTGTGTGGATGTGGTGATCTCTGGCGTGAAGCTTTTGCAGGGGCTGGGTCTCAGTCCTGGGAGTGGAAGAGATCATGCTGTTCTACACTCAAGAAGTGATCTGGAAGAAGCCTTTGTGTACTTCATGGGGAAGGGAGCTGCTGCTGAGCGCTTCTTCAGTGATAAGGAAACCTTCCATGACATTGCCCAGACTGCATCCGAGTTCCCTGGAGCCCAGGTTTGCCCCAATTACCAGTGCTACAAACTTTGTTAAGGGAGGGAAATAGCCTTTTTTTTTTTTTTTTTTTTTTACAGGGTTCTTAGAAGCAGCTTTCTCAGCCAGGCATTTGTGGTGCACACCTTTAATATCAGCACTCCAGAGGCAGAGGCAGGTGGATCTCTGAGTTCAAGGCCAGCCTGGTGTACAGAGGGAGTTCCAGGACAGCCTCCAAAGCTACAGAGAAACCCTGTCTCCAAAAAACAAAACCAAAAAAGGGCAGCTTTCTCTTTTCTCTTTCATTGTACACCAAGATCCAATTCTGTGGGTTGGCCCTTTTTGTAAAATTTTGTGTTGTGTATGTCATTAATCCTATTTCTTTTACTTGGATTTCTGTTCTGGGTCATACAGAACACCCTCCCCCCTTCTTTGTTACCAGACTAAAGGTTAGAAGTATGTATGTCTATTCCTAGTTTAGGTTATAATTTATTTTTTCCATATTTGTGTGTGTTTCTATACTTTATTTTTTTTAAATAAATGTATTTATTTATTTTACATCCCAGCCACAGTTTTCCTCCCTCTCTTCCTCCCAGTCCCTCTCCCCTCAGGTTATAATTTTTTATATATAGTTTGCAGTAATCTTAATATGTCTGAGTCCTTGCCAAGAAGGAAGGAAAAAAAATAAGCCCACACAGAGCTCTATCTAAATCCTTTTGGGAAGGGGTTTGGGAGTGTCTTCACCTTTATTTCGTCCGTCCAGACTAGAGTGTTTTGAGAGTGTGGAGGCTAATGCTCTGTGAGAAGGGCTGTCCTGTGTGTTAGGGAGTTGTCAGCAACCTCCCACTTCAGACTGCTAAGTGCAAAGCTCTGCTCTCCACTGTGATGGCCAAACTATCTCAGACACGCTCCTGTGTTTCCTGTGGGAAGAGGCGCTGGCAGAATCACACTGTTTGAAATCTGCTGGTCTAGATTGGTAGTTCTCAGGCTGAAGTATGTGTTGGAATCCCTGAGGGGAGGTGGAATAGGGACTCTTGAAAGAAATTGCCACTGGTGTTCTGAGATCCTGTTCAGTCTGTGGAAGCCTAGAGTTTTCTTTTCTAGCAAGTTTCTTGGTTAACACTATTGGATTGAGGACCTTGTTTTGAGAACCACTTGTTTATAGAGCAAAACACAGTAGACATATCTTTAGCTCACCTGTAATTATCAACAAAACCCTAGAACCCGCATGGTAGAAGCACAGTGTGTGGTAGAAGAGTCAGTTCTAGAGTTGGAGATGCAACCTTGGCTCTTCCCATCTCACTAGCATGTCTGTCCTCTATGTACCCTGGGGATGAGTTTTGGTTCTGATTTCTTTCATCCCAGCCCCACTAGGCCCCAGTAATTCTTCCTCCTTATGTAGGGCCTTCATTTTATGCAAAAGACAGGTCTCACATAAGTATGAACCTGAATTCTGATTAGGGAAGTTTTTTGTTTTGTTCTGTTTTTATAGATTTATTTTTATTATGTATATAAGTGTTCTGCTTGTATTCTGCCTGCAGGCCAGAAGAGGGCATCAGATCTCATTACGAATGGCTGTGAGCCACCATATATAGTTGCTGGGAACTGAACTCAGGACCGTTGGGAGAGCAGCCAGTGCTCATAACTGCTGAGCCAGTTCTCCAGCCCTGCTAGGGAAGTTGTTAATACATTTTTAATTGGTACCAATCACAGGCAAACCTTGGTGACCATTTTGGTTTTGATCCCTTTGAGATTTAAATTCGTTTTGTCTTCTGAAGTGGCCATCCTGAGCATTAGAAATGAGCGAGGTGTTAGCCAGCCAAATCTGTCAAGGACACAGTTGTCATATCCATCCGGACGGCTCAGCGCAGCAGCAGAAGTCCTCTCGGAAGGGAACACTAGTCTTTATGATCCTGGTATTTAAGCCAGTTTGCTTTATGTCCTCTTCTGCTTTGATGGAGGGGGCAGGAATCGTACAGGAATTAAATTCTGCTTTCCAGTGGTCCACACTATTTCTGAACGTTAGAAAAATGTCTTGCTTACCTTCTACTGATGCCTCAGTTTGGTACCTTTTCAAATTACCATCAGCTGTAAGGCGGGTGGCCTGAAAACCAACAGATAAACCATCCTGTGGAAACTCTGTGTCTGTTTTGTAGCTATCTTGAAATTTCCCTAACATTTCCTAGTGAATTCTTTTATCCATTGTAGTTAATTAAAACATTAAATCTGACATGTAGACCAAATTTGAGCTACCCATCACAGAAAATTCTAAATTTTTATGTAGAAAGCTATCTCTGTCCTGCCTAAACACAGATTGATTGACCTAAAGCACAGGGTGAGAGTAATGGCCAGCCTCTAGAGTGAGTTGTTTAATCTCTGCCTCTGCGTGGGTTAAGGACCAAAAAGATGGAGTGTTGCTCAGGGAGAACTTCTCAGGCTTCTTAACTGAACTGGCTGTTATTTGAGTTTCCAAGGCATCTGAATCCATGCTTAGCAACATGAAGTACCAGCTGGAACTGCCTGCTTTCTAAATGAGAGCTGCAGTGTGGAGAGAATAGGAGTTGTTCTGTGTGAGGGACTTTACCTGGGAGAGTTTATTACCAAGGTGGCCATTGTGTTTCCTAACTCGTCAGTGTGCTACTTCTAACTTAGCAACAGACACTTACTTAACCCATAGCCTAAGAAGGTGATCCCTAACCTGAAGGAGCTAGTTGTGTTCCAGATGTTTATCACCTAAGAGCTGGAGCTGTAGTAAAGGCTATTCAAGTTAGGTGGTAAGAGATCCCTAATCCTGTCTAGGGAGGACCATTTTGGAGACTGAGATGTCAGTGGGGAAAGGAGAGCAGAGACAGTATCATATGTTGTTGGAAAGGACTCAGGACCCTAATATAGAAGGGCAGGGTGTCCTAGCCAAAGGTCCAGGGACCCAGAGGAAGGCTGACTTGGAGAACTACCTTTCACCGCTGCAAGATAGGGGTGGAAGAGAGATCATGAGCTGAAAGCAAGAAAGGCTCTGTACACCCACTGTACACAGTGTCAATGTCAGCTTTCCCCAGCGACGCTGCTTCTAATCTCTTGTGTCCGTTTCCCACAGTATCCGCTTGGTCCTTTCTTACACTTCCCTCTTTGCTGGCATTTCCTCCTTCAGGCCTTTCCTTGTAGTAAATCTAATGTGGATTTGACACTGGGAAACAGGCAGCACAGCTACATACTTTACTGTCTATTCCTAAAGTGGATAACGTATAGAGTACAAAGAGAGGATGTGATTAATTATTCATAATGCACATCTCTCCTTGGTGGGGTAATTTGTAAGCTGAAAAGTCTGGGAGCAATGTTTGTCCTTTATGCAGCTACACTTACCATAGAAACTGAAATTTAAGCTGTGTTGTTGGAGAAACTAGTGTGCAGCGCAAATTCTAATTGCTCTTACTTATAAAGACCCAGAGCCAGATATCAGGGTAAATGCTGAAAGATGAGAGAGACAAAGGAGCAAGCCACAACCAGCTCTTATCTGCTGTCTCCTCTTGCCTTATATTCCCCTCTCCACCCAGCCATATCACTTCCTGCCTGTCTGTACAGACCTCCAGACCTTTATGGTTAACTAGCGGCTAACTCTGCGCTCTGATCTTCAGGCAAACTTTATTTGTTAGAGGACAAACAAAATATCACCACACTAGTGTTATTTAATTAAATGATCATAACTGGAATTTATGCATACAAATTGGAACCAAGCAAAGCAAAGCTTACCTGTATTATGGACATTGAATTAAATAAAATACAAAATATTTTTTAAAGGTACATTTTAAACTGTTGGTTCATGCCTGTAATCTCAGCACTTAGGAAGCTTGATATAGGAGGATTGCTGTGAGCTCAAAGTACCCTAAGCTACATAGCAAGACACTGTGTCACCCACTCTCCACCCCAAAGTCCCCGCAGAAAATTACATTTTAGAGCCCAGTGTGATGATGTGAACGCCTAATCTCAGCACTCAAGAAGCAGAAGAAAAGAACAAACAAATTAAATGACAAAAAAAATAACAGACTGCGCAGCTACATCTTAGGATTAAGAATGCAGCTGAAAGCACTCACAGGCCCTAGGCTCGAGCACTGAGAGAAGGATGTGCTCCGGTATTGAGTGATATTTAGGAGAATGACATAGTCGTATGCTCCATTAAGGAATCACAGGATGTGGGATAAGGTACAGTCATTTTGTGTTTTCTATTCTCTGCTTTAACTGCCTGGAAGCTCAGGGCCAGTTTGATCTAATTCAAACAGCCATACTGATTTTCATATTTATTCTCTCCATCTTTCCTTATTACTCCGTGTCTGTTTTGTTTTGTTTGCTTTGAGACAGGGTCTCTCTGTGTAGCTCTGACTGTCCTGGAGCTTGCTTTGTAGATGAGGCTGGCTTTGAACTCACAGAGTTAAGCCAGCTTTTGCCTCCAGAGTGCTTGAATTAAAGGCATGGGCCACCGTGATGCCTGGCTTTGTTTCTGTTTTATTAACCTCATTTGTAACCTTTGTTGTCAAGTCACCTCCAAGCTTGGTGCAGGTAGCCTGGTGGTAGATACATGTGATCCTAGCCCATGGGAAGTGGACAGAAGGATCAGAAGTTCAGCACTAGCCTCAGCTGCATAGGGAGCTTGAGGCTATTCTGAGCTACATCAAACGCTGTCTCAAAAAACCAGGAAAAAAGAAAAATCAAAATATATTAGTGGGGGCCGGGGTGATATCTCAATGGTTAAGAGCACTGACTCCTCTTGCAGAGGACCAGGGTACAATTGCCAGCACCACATGAAGGCTCATATTTCCAGGGGATCCAATATCCTCTTCTGGCCTCTTCAAGTATCGCAAACATTTGGTGCACAGACACAGACATAGGCAAGGTACCCATAAACACAGAATAAAAACAATTCTGAAAAAAAAAAAGAGTTAAAATTGCTGGGGTAGAAATGGACTGTGTTTTTAACCTTAGAAATGATTAAGCTTGGGTTATGCACTTGTTTGAGTGCTGATAACCTTGAATTGTCTTACAGCACTATGTAGGAGGAAATGCAGCTTTAATTGGACAGAGGTTTGCTGCCAATGCGGACTTAAAGGTAAGTCACATTTCTGGATTAAAACGTGTCTTTTTAAAATTTATTCATTTTTATTTTATGTGCATTAGTGTTTTACCTGCATGCATGTCTGTGTGAGGGTATCAGATCTTGGAGTTACAGACAGGTGTGAACTGCCATGTGAGTGCTGGGAATTGAACCCAGGTCCTCTGGAAGAACAGTCAGTGCTCTTAACCACTGAGCCATCTCTCCAGCCCCAGTGTCTTTCAACTGGTGTTTCCTCAATGTTAAGAGCAAGAGTGGGTCTTGGTTTCTTAATTCAGTCTGTGGTCTACCTGAGCTTCTAGCGAGAAAGCAGTATTGTGTTAGGGATGAATATAGTAACTAATGATGTTTGGGTACTTACCGTTTGTTAGATCAGTTCTTCTGCAGTCATGAAAGGATAGTTAATACTGCTGTTGATAGGACTGTTTTTGCTTTCCACATAAGGAAATGGGAGGCCTAGAGGCATTCACACTAATACATATGGATGCTCAGATGCTATCTAGATAGCCTGACCTAAGAACCCATGTTCTGATGAACATGTAATGGCTAAAAGCATGTGGACTCTGGAGTCAGGCTAAGTAGGAGATTAATATAAGCAATAAGAGAAAATGGAGTTGGTTGTGTTGGTGAACCTGGATCCAAATTGCAAAAACATGAGAGCTGTCAGGTGTGGTGACTCCAGAGACAGAAGCAAGTACGTAGAGGTATATATTCAAGTCTTAACTTTTTTGATGTAAGTAGACTTTTAAATGACCCCTATAGCCAGGTGTAGTGATACACATCTGTAATTCCAGAAAAATCACAAGTTCTGGGCCAGGTTGGAGTATATAACAAAACTCTGCCTCAAAAACAATCTCCCAAATAAATAAATATTAATTATTTGCTTGTGATATGTGTAAAGTAAAATCTGAGTAAGTAGTGGGATAGATGTAAAGGGGAAAGCCAGCGTGACGGTAGTTGCCTTTGCACTGTAAAACAGAGTTTGGATTAGAGCTTTCAAAAAAGAAAAATATATATCCAAAACCAAAATGGTAAGCAGAGATTTAACAAAGATGATTTCAGTATAATAGCAGTAGCCTTCAACTGTCCTCCCAATTTCACTCAGTGCAGAAGAAAACTGCTTACTCAGATGTTATTTTAAACCTTTCATATTCACTCTCCTGAGGCTAGTGTTCGTTCTGTCTCTGGAGAAGCTAGCCTAGGACTACAAGACATTATAATAAACAACCTGGCCTTGAGTGTAGAAAAGACATGGCACTTGCTCTGTCCTTACTGCAGTCTCATGGTTTTATGATTCTCAGAATTAAGAAGTCCTGAGAGGCTAAGTAGGGTGTCCAAGGTTACCTAAGCTAGAGAATAGAAGGGCTACAATGTAAACACTACACTCCAGACTGACTACCTTCCTCTACTGCTCTCAGAAATTCAGTTTAACTTGTCCAAATGCATCCCAATATGGACCAGATAGTACCTGAGAAATAGCAGAAATTAAGAACTAGGTTTTCAGCTGAGTGGTGGTGGCACACGTTCTTGGGAGGCAGAGGCAAGAGGAGCTCAGTGATTTCAAGGCCACCCTGGTCTTGTGCTACAAAGCTGTAGCACAAATAATATAAAGCAAGAGATAGATATTGCATTCAAGGAAAACAAAGCAGCCAAGCCAAGGAAATAATATTAACTGAGTAAACAGGAAGTGTGAGCAAATGATTTCCAAAATAAGTGAGAAATGACAGAAACAGCTGGCTGCCTGGACAGTCACCTAAAATTCCTCTGCAATGTTGGGGCATCCATTTTCAGCCTAAAGGCCTAGAGTGTTTGACTGCCTTGCCTGTCTTGACAAGGTTTAGTGTCACTATCTTTTGTGTCCTGCTTATCTCGTTAGGATAGCATACTGTCAGCGGCCTTGCCCAGCAGCTTACTTTTGCCACAAAGAAAATAAACTCCATGTGGGTATTGTTCAATGCCCATTATCTACTATGAAGTAGATTGTTACTACCAGAAGCAGACATGTCTCATTGTGAAAAAAAAAAGAACCTATGTTATTAAAACATCTTAAATGCCATATTCGATAGATCTCTGAAGTATTTGAAGATGACCTGTCTATTTAAAATATATCTCTATTAGACCTTGAGAACATACCTAACATGACTTCAAATTTAATTGTACTAGGTGACTAATCACTAACCTGCATTTCCTCATTATCCTAAACAGTTGTAATAATAACTTTAAAGAACTAGAAATTTGGATTACATTATTAAATGAGCTGTATAGGTACAATACCTTGAACAAGATTAGAAACAAATACAGTATGTTTTAACAAAATTAATCTCAAATTTGTATCTATGCAAAATTTGTATAATATACAATAATAATATACAAAAATCTAATCCAAAATATTTGAAATTAGTAGTTGCTTTTTAAAAGTAGATTCAATAATCTAATTTTGTTTTATCATATCTATATTCTCCTTTTTTTCTTTTCAGAGTAGATTCAGTAATCTACCCTTTTATCCTATCATATCTGTATCTCCCTTTTTTTCTTCTCAAAACAGGAACTCCGAATCTCCTTTGTTCAGCTCTCCTCCTGTTTCCAATCACAAATTGTAACCAACCCCCAACAATGACAAGTATCTATAACCCATTGAAAGACCAAAACCCATCCACCTGTCTGTACCTCTTGGGAATGTGGGTGTCATAGTCTTAAATTTACTTCCTGCTGTCTGAGGGCAATGGTATCTTTAGGGGATCCTGAAGAGAAAAATTTGGGTTAATTGTCAAGTCCTGGGAGAGATAGCTCTATCATTTGTTGTCCAGTCTCTGCATAATAGAAAAGTGCAGGGCTTGTTTCAAGTCCTGGCTAGAGTAGTCTGTGAGGCTGGATCATCTTAGCTAGCCACCTCAAAATTGTTGTGAATAGTTTGTGGTCCAAAGCCAATCTTTAGATAGTGTTTTTCAACTTAGTGGTGTTATTATAGTCCTGGAAGAATTGTCATTGTGGGGCCCCATCCTCCTTTCAGAGACTTCAGAGGTCACTGTTAAGCATGGTCGTGACTCACTGCAGAAAATAGAGACTCAAACCCCAAATAATGTACCAGAAGGTAGATAAAGCCTTTTTCTAGAAGTAGTTAGTATTCTATACAACTGTTAACATCATGATATAAGGATATATATGTGTGTGTGTGTGTGTGTGTGTGTGTATAAATGTTGTAAATCTTGAGGTACTATTTATAGCTTAAGAAAAACTGTTAAAGAGTCAAAATAAAACCAAGAGATTATGAGATTAGTGACAATAAAATAGTCCTTAAATTTTTGTTTTTCTTCTGTCCCATATCAGGTGGCTCTTCTGACATGAGACAGATTTTGAATTTTACTTTAATAAGCATGCTTGGATTTAGAGAAGAAAAGAGCCACACTCCAACTCCAAAGACAGCTTTAATCTTTAATTGGACTAGGACTACAAAAAGACCATTTGCATTATATGTCTGGAGTGAATAGCAGAAACAAGCATTTGGGAAGATTTATGAAATTTCATCCTGTTGGAAAGGTGATATACCAACAGGCCAATTTGCTCTTTTTCTTGGGTTTTTTTTTTTTTTTTTTTATGACTTGTCCTTTTTCTTCAGATGTCTCATTTGTCCACTAGTCTTCAGATTCCTTAGCTGGATACCTTCACTCTCCTGAAAAGACAAAAACAAAGGCCTTCCCCAACCCTAATTTTGGGGAGATTCTCTTTTGACATGCCATATCTGATAAAATGAAAAGATTTGTTAGTTTTATAGGTTAGTTTAGATTAAACAGCCATACTGTTTGATGAACTATCATCATCTCTTCTAATTAAGAGGTGTCTCTTGTTCAAATTGAACCTTTATCAATTTTGATGGTATCCATAGTTTTTCTTCTCCTGTGGAAACAAAAACAAAACCCTTCCCCCAAATGTAACTCATGTCCTGGTTTCCATTCTGAGGTCAATATATCTTTAAAGTACACTGGCTGATTTAATTCCATAGTTTTTTTCTAGTATTCACTGTCTCTCCACAGCTGTTGTTCCTTTCTCATTAGCAATTCTAAAACTCAAAGTTAATAAAGCATTATGCAATCTATTTCTGGGGGTCTTGCATCCCTTTCTGTTTATTTAACATATCCTTTGGAGTTCAACTTGATCTTTCTATAACTGCCTGGCCTGTATAGTTGTATGTTATATCTGTAATATGCTTTATATTATAATAAGCAAATAACAGTTTCATTTTCTTAGAGACACATGCTGGAGCATTGTCTGTCTTTATTGTACAGGAATACCCATGATGGCCATAGCTTCTAGAAAATGGTGTGATTACTGAGTCAATCTTTTTTGAACTCGATGGACTTTGATTCATTTTACTTAAATTTTCTGATTTGTAACCTGCCTTACCTGTTTTATTTGTATCAGTATAGAATATAGGGTCTCCAGATACTGATTTTTCCCGTGTAATGTGAAGAAGGATCCAGTTGGTTCTCTTTGTGAGTTGAATTCTCCTGCTTTTGGAATATTTGTTGTTAATCTCTCCTAAAAAAATTACTTCAAGATCTTTCCTAGGGTTCACCTTCTTCCTATAATTTGTCGATTTCATCATTAGTGAACAGTACTACAATTTCTGCTGGGCCTGTTCTGTTAATTGATGAAGTCTCAATTTTCCATTTAGAATTAACTTAGAGACCTTTTCCACATAAGTTTTTTAATTTTTTACTCGGTTTGTGTGGCAAAAAGATCCACTCTAAGATAATATCTTCCCTCTGTGTTAAAATTTCTATAGGTGAATGTTTGGAGGGTAATATGACCAGAATGCAGTTAAGATTTGGATCCACACAATCCACATGTGCCTTCTGTAATTTCTTATCTATCAAAGCCATTTCTCTCTCAGCATGAGCTGATGGTTTCCTGGGACTATTTACCATCTTATCACCATCTAAGGTTTTGTTTAAATTACTCAGTTCATCAGGCTTTATCCCAATAGTGGGCTGTGGATTGGGAATGTCTCCTAGCAATCTTTGAAAGTTATTAAGAGTCTACAATTGATCTCTCCTAATTTGTACCTTTTGGGGTCTAATTTTTTTGTAAACCTATTTTATAACCAAAGTAATTAATAAAATATCCTTTTTGTATTTTTTCAGAAGCAATTTGTAATCCCTAGCAAGGCAAAATTTTCTTCTTCAAACATTCTTTCTAAAGTATCTGTATTTTATTAAACTGATAAGATGTCATCCATATCATGGTAAACTATAGATTGAGGAAATTTCTTACATATTATTTCCAATGGCTGACATATAGTATTGGTATAGGATGGCCTATTTAACAGTCCCTGTGGGAGAACCTTCCATTGATATCTCTTAACAGACTGAGAATTATTGTAAGTAGGCACTGTGAAGGCAAACTTTTCTCTGTCTTTTTCTTTAAAGGTACAGTGAAGAAACAATCTTTTAAATCAGTAACTATAAGACCATAGAAAAGGCAAAGGAATCCTAGAGTGTAGAGAACCCATTGGCTGAATCACCTTATTAACTATTCTTAATAGTTACCATTCTCCATTTTCCAGCTTTCTTTTTAATAACAAGTATAGAATTTCAAGGGCTGGTTGATTTTTCAATATGCTGAGAGCATTTAGTTGCTCCTGTACCAGATGTTTTAAAGCCTGCAGTTTCTCTGTTGTTAAAGGCCATTGCGCAACCCATACAGTTTTGTCTGTTGACCATTTTAAAAGTAGGGCTGTTTGGTGCCTTTGGAAATTCAGCAGCTGTTATACCCTGTTCTTGTACAACCTGAGTGGTTGGTGACCGTTTTTTTATAATAACTTCTAATATTTTTTCCAGAAATGTAGGTTAATTTAAGATTGGGAGAATATTAATCTGAGTATTCCATGTAACAAATCATGTTCCCACAAATCCTTTGCTATGTTAGCCACATATGGCCTTAATTTTCTTTCCTGTCCTTCTGGCTCTATACATTTGACCTATCTCATGCTCTGTTTTACCCGAGATAAAGTTCTGATCCCTAAGAGCTGAACATTTACCTCCTGAAGAGGCCAATTTGGATACCAAGATTCTGGTGAAATTATTGTTACATGCACACCTGTGTTTACCATACCTTCGATGACAACATTTATTCGTATTTTTAATTTTGATTTTTGTTCATTTATGTTTGTCAAAATACCTGAATTTTTTGTTCTCTCTTCTATAGCTGTTCTATTATCCAGAGCAATATAGTTTCTTACAGTAGGCATTATGTTCTTTAATTGCTCTGGGAAGGAGTTTTCCTCTATGATGACAGGAAATGACTGGACCCCTCAAGGAGTTTCCCTATGGCAAAGGGTTACTTTGAATATCTCTTGGCTGATCTACATTCATTAGTCCAATGTCTGCCTTTGCCACACCTGCATAATCTAGAAGGGAAGGCATTCTGTTTGGATTATGCTTAGAAAAAACATTGTTTCTAGGAATGTCCTGTTTATAATTTCTTTTGAGGTGACTTTGTTTGCATCAATTATAAACACTTGACATTTTGATTTTTCCTCAAACCTCTGGAAATCACCTCTCCTAGCCAAGCATCATCATGGTCATGAGATTCAATATTGATTATATCTCAGATCCATTCCTCCAAAGGTCCTGACCTTGCCTTTAAAGGCCTAATTATCCTTTTGCATTGAGAATTAGCATATTCAAAAGCCAGAGATTCAATTATCACTTGTCTAGCTTCTGGATTTGGTATCATTCTATTACTGCTGAAGTCAATCTTTGTAAGAAATCTGTGATGGTTTCCTTTGGGCCCTGTATAACTTTAGTAAATGAGTCAAATTTTTTTTCTACTTCTCCAGTTCTGTCCCAAACATTCAAATCTGCTACATGGCATAAAGCCAGGGTGTGGTCATTATATAAAGATTGCCTTTCTATAGTAGTATAATCCCCTTCTCCAAGAAGTTGATCTTGGGAGATTTCTATACCTCCAGCTTTACTCCGTTGTTCAATAGTCTTAGCCTCATCTCTGAACCAAATACTCCATTGTAATTGTGAACCAGGCTCTAAAACAGCTTTAACCAAGTCTATCCAGTCTTTTGAGATAATTCTATTACAGAGTGACCACAAGTTTAATATTTGCTTTGCAAAAGGTGAATACATACCATATGATGCTATCACTTCCTTGAATCTCCTTAATCTTAACTTTGGCACAGGAGCCCTTTCAGCTCTTCAGAGCCTCTATCATTTGGCAATTCCTATAAGGTTACTGAATATATTAAGGTTGGTTGTTTGAAAAACTTAGGCTTGTTCCTCTCTAACCTTATAATGCAATGCTGAAATTGGTTGTCATTTAAATTCCTCTGGATCTGAATATCTCTATGTCTGTTTTATTTAGTTTTTCTAAAGACTGTATCTTGGCAGTCAAACCAAACAACTTTTTAAGAGATAAACCAAGAATTATCAAAACAACAACAAGGATTATCAAAGTGATCATTAACAGTACGTCAATCCTGGTTATGTTGATTATCCCTTCATTTAGTTGTTTCATTTTTAAATCATGCATTACATAATCATACAGAGACCTAACTTTCTCTATTGTAATTGTGTTTCCCATTTTTTAACATGGGGAAAAACTCTCTCTTTGAACTAATTTCTACCTTAAAAAATTCCCAGTTTTCTTACCAAATCTGCTACCAATGATGATGAGAATGTGAGGCTTATTGCTGCTGTGTAGAATAATAAGATCCTGACTGGATTTCAAGGCAGCTACCTAGTTTGGCAGCAGCTTAATAGGGGGATTCAGGGAAAGCCTACCAGGAGAGAAGAAAGCAAAACCTAGCCTGTAGGGTAGTGACTCTGGCCACGTGTAGCTCTGGTCCAGCCACCAGCAAATGGCTTTTTTATAAATTTGTACCCCAAAAGTTGGATGCCAGATATAGCACAAATAATAAAAGCCCAGAGACAGATATTGTGTTCAAGCTGAAGATCAGAAAAGCAAAGCAGCCAAGCCACTAGAGAGTTCTACCAAGGCTCAGACAAACAAAGGCATGGTCCCATCCTCAGTATGACTGCAGACTGCAATGCTCTCCACCAACCTTAGACTGCAGTGAGCTCTTGTCTCCTCCTGCTTATATAACTCTCTCTGCCCAGCCATACCACCCCTGTCTCCACCTCCCTAGTGCTGGGATTAAAGGTGCGTGACTCCCTAGTTCATGGAGCACCTTTGTGTGAGTCTCTTTCTCTTTTTAGACAGATTGAGTCTCCTGTAGTCCAGAGTGGTCTTGAGTCCTGGGATTAAAGGTGTTTGCCACCATTCCCTGATCTCTAGTGGCTTAACTCTGCACTCTGATCTTCAGGCAAACTTTATTTATTTATTAAAACACAAATAAAATATCACAGGACAGCCATGATTGTTACACAGAGAAACCCTGTCTCGAAAAACCAAAAAAGGAACTAGGTTTTCCAGAGGTGCTAATAAGAGCTAACCCATATGTAGTTCTTACCACAGCCCAGGCACTGTTGGAAGTGCTACTCACATATGCACACACTCGCTCCTGTAATCCTCACCAGTGCCTGTGAGAAAGTCCTTTTTTTTATTTTCCCCCTTGGAGATAGGAGAGTGAGGTGCACAGAAGTCAGAACAGCTCATTGCCTGTTGTTAAGTAGACCAGCTTCAGAATTGTACTCCGTTTCTTAGAAGTAGACCTGGGGAGTCTAGTCAAGGCCAACTTGGTGCAGCAGTGAAAGTGAAGTCAGGTGGCAGAAGAGAAGCAATGCCTTTAAAAAGACATGTGTGCATACATATGTACATGTCCAGCCAGGGCTCTTGACCACTGAGCCATCCAGGGCACCCCCCCCCTTTTTAAATATTGACTTGTCCTTTCTTAAATATTGATATTCCTTTTATTTATTTATTTATTTTTGAGACATAGTTTCTCTGTAGCTCTGGCTGTTCTGGAATTTGGGTAGACCAGGCTAGCTTTGAATTCAGAGATCTACCTGTGTCTGCCCACCAAGTACTGGGATTAAAGGCATGTGCTACTATGCCTGGCTTTCTTTTTTCTTTTTTTAATATGTTGCTGGGCCTTGTGCATGCTGGAGAAGCACTATACTACCAAGCTACACCCCTAGCCTCATTTTTCAATATTAAATCACCTTTGTATTCCTGGGGTAAACTGTTTATGATGCATTACTCTTTTATAAGTTCTTGAGTTCTGTTTACTAAACTTTTGTTTAAAATGTTTATGTCAGTTTCCATGGAGAGACAGTGATTTGTATTTTTCTTATAAAGTCTGGTTTTGCTATGAGAATAATAATGCCATTCTATAGTAGAATAAGTTGAGATTATTTCCTCTGCCTCCAGTTTTGTTTTGTTTTTATTCTATAAGGGGCAAGGTGTTACAGAGAAACTGTGTCTCAAAAATAAATAAATAAAAAGGAATATCATGTACACCCCATGCGCAATTCACTTCTGGAGGTCAGAAGATAAGTCCTCCAAGTTGCATCTCTCCCTCCATCATATGGATTCTGGGGATCAAATCAGGCTGTCAAGCTTGGAAACAAGTCGTCCCCCCATTTTTCGAGACAGGGTTTCTCTGTAGCTTTGGCGCCTGTCCTGGAACTAGCTCTTATAGACCAGGCTGGCCTCAAACTCACAGAGATCCGTCTGCCTCTGCCTCCTGAGTGCTGGGATTAAAGGCCTGTGCACCACCACTGCCCGGCCAACATCTTTTTTTTTTTTTTTTTTTAATGAGTATGGGTTCTTTGCTTGCTTGTATGGACTTGCAGGTGGTTGACAGCTGTCATGTAGGTGCTGGGTATTGGACCTAGTTCCTCTGAAAGAGCAGCAGTGCTCTTAACCTTCATGCCATTTCTCCAGTCCTACACTGAATATCTTTATCACAGGTATGTAAATCTTTCCCAGGAAGACAAACAAATGTCTCTTCACCCCAATTAGGGCACCACCAGCAGACCACAGTAAGGCATACACTTAAATCTAGCTTGCAGAACCAGTGAGTTTAGTTAGTGATGCTTTTAAGAGTGTGGGTGAGGCATTATTTATAGGAACATGGAGCTGATACACCACTGAGGAAATGCACGGGTGTGTGTGCATATGCACGTTCGCGCGCGCACACACATCTCTCTCCTAGTACACTGCCTCTTGGAGAGGGGGAGAACAGAACCTTGTGAGTTTGTGGCCTAATGAGCCTCTCTTCCCCAGTAAAAGCTCTTTATTAAACTTAATGTTTATATAGGTGATCACAACTGCTGAAACTTCAAGAGGACAATTACAGTGTCATTCCCGGAAAACAGAATGTCACAATTTATTACAGCCATGTGTTATTAGAAACGATAAGAAAAGAATGACAGGTTTCTGGAAGGGAGCCGGCACAAGATCACCTTCCAGAGACCTTTATAGGGGATGGGCCAGAGTAGAGAGCAGCCGTTTTTAGCAGAGCTAGCTGTTATACATAACATGATGGGGGGCAGGGGAGGGGGGCTGGAAGAGCCTTCAGATCTCTCCACAATGGGGATCTCTGACTCACAGCTTCTGGGGAATGGCTGGAATTCCAGACTGTGACTTACTGCAGCCTAGAAACCAGGCACTAGGTAAGACCACAACCTTTCTTCTAGTTACAGGAGTGGGGGTGGAGAGGGTGGGTTTTGCGGGGAGCTGGGCTTTCCTCTTCTGCTGAGACATGAGTGTCCCATGAGCCTCAGGAGCAGCCTGGGAGCTCTCTATTCTCCCAGAGTAAGAAATTTAAAATGCTGAACTTTTTTTCCCTTTTAATGCTAAGTTTTGTAGACCTCCAAAGGATTTTAAATACTCTAGATTTTAGTAATTACCTCTTTTTAAAAATAGGGGGGGCGCCAGCTGGCCTGGGTCTGAAAAAGCCTGGGTTAAAACCGGTCTCGCTGAACATAGCGGACAATGAGGACTACTGAGACCCCGCACCTATTGGTTTTGTGGGAGCCTAGGCAGTTTGGATGCTCACCTTACTAGACCTGGATGGAGGTGGGTGGTCCTTGGACTTCCCACAGGGCAGGGACCCTGATTGCTCTTTGGGCTGACGAGGGAGGGGGACTTGGTAGGGGGAGGGGGAGGGAAAGGGGAGGCGGCGGTGGGGAAGAGACAGAAATCTTTAATTAATTAATAAAGAAATAAATAAATTAAAAAATAAAAATAGGGGGATTTTTACTTTTATTTGTTTATATATGTAAACATATGGAATTTGTTTATATATTTTTTTTATATGGAGATAAGGTCTCACTGTGAACTGCTGGCTGACCTGGAACTCATTATGTAGACCAGGCTGGCCTTGAATTTAAGAGGTTGGTCTGCAGCTCCTTCTGCCTCTGGAATGCTGAGATTGAAGGCATGTAGCACCATGCCCAGTTTCTGTATTTTTATATATTCATTTGTTTATGTGTGGATGTCATGTGCCACAGCATACTTATGGAAGCCAGGGGACAGACTGTGGAAGTCAGTACTCTCCTTCAACCATATAGCCCCAGGGATCAGGCTCAGGCCCTCGAGCTTGGTGGCAAGTGCTTTTACTTACTGAGCCATCTCAGGATCTATTGTTATTGCTGTACCTATTTTACATGTGTTATCAATCTTCCGCTGTGTTGTTTGTGTCTTTAATCTTTATCTTTCAAGCAGCATGACTCTAGAGTTAGCATTTCCGTTTCTCTTCGTTCCTGGTCTTGAGCCATAGTTCTACCTCCTCTTGTTGTTGTTCTGCCTAAAGGACTTCCTTTTATTAATAACATTTCCTTTGATAGGGGTATGCTAGTAAATCATAAATTCTTTCAGATTTTGAACATCTGGAAGCTCTTTCATGGTAAAATGTGTTTGTAGGGCTCAACAGGTTCGTTCATGCATCATACGGATCACTGTACTTTGCCTAATGTCCAAGTGCTTTGAAACTGTATTTTTGACCTTTTTTTTTGTTGTTTTAGGAATGTGGCTCTTATTGTCTCAGAATTAAAACTCCAAGTTAGAATTAGGGGAAGGAAATAAAGTGGCAGGACCAAAAATTTTCAGAACTGACAAGAGGCTCATGTCAAAGTGGAGAGCAGGGAGGGAGGTGAACTTTTACCCAGAAGCCCAAGAGTCTGTACGAAACAGTATACAAATAAGGAGCTCATTTGCCAGTGAAGATGGCTTTGAAGTGTGTGAGCAGGGTGCATCAATCTGAACCAAAGTTAGGGATTCTAGGGTCCATCCCCCCCCCCCAAATCCTCCTTCATATTTTGAGACTGTTAGGCTGACCTTGAGGGGTGTGAGAGAAACTATACACTGGACTGTGGTTCAGCTGTGATAGGAAGGGGCTTCTAGAGGTAACAGCCGGGGATCTCAGGTCCAGGGTGAAGAAAGGAGTTTGGAAAAGTTGCAGCACATGCCCCTAAGCTTGAAAGGCTGTGTGGCCATGTAACAGTTAAGGCCAGTGAGAGTGTGCAGTTGCACAGGTTAAGTCACTGGGCATTGCAGTCTGGTGAAAGGAAGTAGCCCTCTTTTCCTATACTATGCAAAAATTCCAAACAAGTATTTATTATCTGGCAGCTTTGTGCAAACACCTCCATGTCTATCTGCCCACAGAATACAAGGAGTTTTAACAAGACTTTGTAGGAGTTTCACACAGTAATGCACGCTTGCCATTCCAGCTACCCAGGAGGCTAAGGAGGCAGAGGGCAAGTTTGAGGCCAGCCTGTGCGACTTAGCTAGCCAGTATCATCTCGGGAAAAGAAAGAAACACACCTACTCCATCCTGAGAATATAGGGTGTGTGTATGTATAAACTGTGTTAAAACAAAAATCTACTTTTTCAGTTTTGGAGGCTCAAAGGTCCAAAATGAAGGTCTCATGGAGGTGTAAAGGGCCCTTTTGCTGCTTGTAGATGGCCAGCTATGTTCCAGTGTAGCCTTGAGGGGCGTACAGATCGTTTTCTCTGAGTTCCATCTGACTAAGACCTGATTTAATCTTCATTCTCATAAAGGCTCTAGCTCCAACAGCATCACCTTGGGGTTAGGCCTTCAGTGTCTGGACTTGAGGAAGACACATTCATTCTTTAACTGAGTGTGGGCCACAGAAGTTGTATAGATATGGAATAACAAGGACTTTGTCATTCCCATTTCTAGGCACATTACGGTTATACTCCTAACATCCTAAGCCTTGGCAATGAAGAGTCCTGTGCTACAAACCTCCAAAGCAGGGGCTTTTGAAATTCAGTTGGATTCTGATAGCTTGCTAAATGAATAGAATTGACTCAAACACACCTTCCTAGTTAATGTTTGGATTCTGCAGGAGACTGACTTGACGTTGCTTCTTTTCTCTAGGTTCTTCTTTGTGGTCCAATTGGTCCAAAGCTGCATGAACTTCTTGATGACAATGTGTTTGTTCCACCAGAGTCACTGCAGGAAGTGGATGAGTTCCACCTCATTCTAGAGTACCTAGCAGGTGAGGAAGTCAGGGGTGTGGGTGGTGGAGCATATGAGTGCTGATGGGAGGACGGGAAGAGGACTGTGTGGTGCAGGGAGTGACTGTGCCAGAAGTCCTTGTCATGGTAGGCCCCTGAACCAAAGATTTCCCAGCCCGTTGTCTTAAGGCGCTGCCGTTAGCCATTGTCTCCATGGAATATAACAGTGTTGAAAGACAGTGCTCCCTCCCATCTGCAGACTGCACTGGTATGAACCTAGGGAAAGAGGCTGCGGGAGAGATCTGTCTTGATTAAAAGTAAGAATGTGTTCAGCACATGCTTATAATAAAGTTTTTCTTTATTACCAAGAGCTAAGAAGGACAACAAATGTTTGCTCATTTCTCTTGGATTCTGCCATGAACTTTTCAGGCCCAGCCCTTCCAGGCTGCTTGAGATTTGGTACCAGGCCTCTGGCAAGCTTTCATGGAGCACGTCATTCTTTTCCTGGAGGTGAAATGCAGTGTTATTTATGTTTCTTCCTGTTACATAATATTCCAGTGTTATGAGTCCACAGTAAACCTATCCCAGTGGATTTTATGTTACAAGAATGAAGGTCTGATTCCTCAACAAATCTTTAGTACCTGGACACAAATAATTTTGTGTGTTTCCTATTACATCTTTTCCTGTGCTGAAGAACTCTTATTTTCTGACTGGGCATCCACACAGACTGATGGGTGTCCCTAGAGCAGTACTTAATGGTCTTCAGTGAGTCACTTCTAAGTCAAACAGGGACCCTCATCTAAAGTAAGAAACTGTCATGTGTGGTACAAATATATGCTTGAAAAGTACCCCGAGGGTTGGATGTTTCCAGTCCTCTGACATACACTAGAAACAGCCGGGGACTTATGGAGGACAGGTCTAAACTTAGAAGCAGAATGTTTTAGTAGGGAATCAACATTTAATAATACCCAGGCTTTGAGTTTCTGAGTTCAGTTTCCCCAAATGGGACATAAATGTGTCTTTTTACCACTAAATGTGGTGGCAAAGATGAACCTGGGAGTGGGTTTTAAGCCTTGTGAACTGCTTTAGAACCACTGCCTAGAAGGTTCTGGATCGCTAAGGTGTGTGCCAGGGCCCTGCTTCTGCCACTTCTATAGGCACCCGTAGAAATGCCTGGCCATTTTGTAGTTAATTTCTCACGGTGACTTGGGAGTGGAGATGGTACTGTGTCAGAGCTCTGACTCTTTTGGTAGGGAGCCCACTCAGCTCTCTCAAAAAGAATCTATGTCCTTGGCTTAATAAGCCTCCTATTTTTGTCCTTTCAGATGCCTAGGTTTTTTGTTTTTTGTTTTCTTGGACAAAGCAGTGGCCTTCTGTTACCCTCATGTGAAGCTGCCATAGGTTCCAGGTAGAGTCTGATCGCAGCAGCCCTCGGTAACTTTAACAGAAGCAGTTCCTGGCTTTTCTGTAGCCTGGATTGGTAAATTCCAAGAACATTTTTCAACTTTTTCTTTTTTTTCTTTTTTTCTTCTCACTGTCCTTCCAGGATACCTCAGAAAAGCTCACTTCAGGCTTAGTCTGGGAATTAAGTGAGTTACTGCAGAGGTTCACTGAGTTGATAAATTGAGAGAAGAGATTGCTTGGTGAGGAGAGGAGCATTAGCTGCCCCGTGTCAGGCCACTCCCTCAGGCCTATGTCTGTGGAAACAGCAGCACGCTCCATTCTCTCCTGTCCCGCCTGGGAAAGGCCTGTTTACTTTTGCCTGATCTGAAGAACTCAGAGGCTCTTTTCCCCAGGCTAGGAGGGACAGTACTTCCTAGCAGTGTCCAATGGAGAATAGCTTGTTTTAACCATTGTGTAGTCTTGATTGCAGAAGTACTAGATTTTTTTTTTTTTTTTTTTTTTTTGTCCTTGTGGTCATTTAGGTCATCTGTCTGCTTTCTGATTCCCTTGTTCTTTGCTAATTCATTCTCATGGCTGTGTGGCAGATGCGTTGTGAGGCAGTAGGGATGTGATGAGGGAAACATAGCTGCCCTCAGCGCGGGGGCTGTAGGCGATGGATACCTGCACAGGTCAGTGCAGAACTATGCTAAGTCCTACAGTAGGGCACACTAGTGGCCCTGCCAAGGAAGTAGGAGAAGGACGCATTTAGGGAAGAAGTAGTATTTTAACTTGCCACTGAATAGTCACTACTCCAAAGCCACTCTGCACAGAAATGGCTGAAACACCTAGATAGTCTTAGACCACAAGCCCAGAAACCTCCAGTGGGCAGGAGCAAAAGGTGCAGTCAGCTAGGCTCAGGCTTTCAGCATATTTAGCTTCCAGCTCTGAAAAGTGCTCAGGGTATGGCCCTTGAGAGGGCAGCATGGCCCCTCTGTTGGGTGTGCAGGCTTACCATGTATGCTGATATGTTCTGTGTGCTCTGTACACATGACCTGTGCTGGAGTTCAGCAGAGCTTTTTTGGAACTAAAGGGGAGCTGGTGACCTTAAAAGGCACAGGGCTCATCCTGTTTCTGTTTCTTTATTAGATTTGGATTTAGGTTTTGATTTGTGTTTTTATCTACTGCAGTCCGGTCCTGGATGCAGCACCCTGCAGGCCTTATACTGCTCTAGGGTCTGCTCAGAGCCGAGGCTCCTGTGAGGCCCCTGCTGTGCCCTGCAGCTGGGAAACTGAAAGCCTCTTCCTTTTCTCCCATGTGTTGACTGGGATTTTCTAGGGGAGGAGTGGGGCCCGTTTAAAGCTCCCCATGCCAACCGGTTCATCTTCTCTCACGACCTCTCCAACGGGGCCATGAATATGCTGGAGGTGTTTGTGTCTAGCCTGGAGGAGTTCCAGCCTGACCTGGTGGTCCTCTCTGGATTGCACATGATGGAGGGACAAAGCAAGGAGCTCCAGAGGAAGAGGCTCTTGGAGGTAATGGCTCTGTTACAGACCCATAGGTCTCAGTTGGTGTTTTCTGTCAGGCTCCTGCCACTGAGCCTCTAGCTGATGCTGGCTTGTCTTAGGCTCTGCTCTGTCAAAGTAGTAGCAGGAGAAAGGCAATTGAAGACATCTTGCCGGCGCCTCTACATGCTGTGCTTAACTGAGTGTGGCTACAAGCTGCAGGGTTTGTAGCTATGTCCTGTGTTTTCCGTACCATCTCACTTCACACCAGCTATGCTGTGCTTCATGCAGATTTGTCTACATTGGGGCCAATGGCTCAGATTAGGACCCAGGAATAGGAGACATGAACATACGGGTGCCGTTCTGTGTCCTCTGATCCTAAAGCCCTGGTTGCTCCCTACAGAGTAGAGTTTTTCTATTGGGGAAAAGCAGCCATTGTTCACAGAGGAGGTGGGGACCCAGTTCATGAGGACACAAAGGGTGTTTCGAGTACATCCCGGCTACTCAGGACCTAATCTTGCCCTCCCTTCTGCCTGACTTCTATCCTGTCTTCCTCTCTGCAGGTTGTGACCTCCATTTCTGACATCCCCACTGGTATTCCAATTCATCTAGAGCTGGCCAGTATGACCAACAGGGAGCTCATGAGCAGCATTGTGCATCAGGTAACCACATGGGCCATTCACTGGCTGCCTCTGGCCTGGGAAGTTCCTTTCTCCCATGAGATCAGATGTTTGGGCTCTGACAGGTTTACTAACTGACATATAGGTGTTGTGTCACTAAGATCTAAGTGTGGATGAACCAGAATGGATCAAGGACTGTTGGGATAGTATTTCCTACTGGGTTAGGACTGTGGCAGAATAACCCACGGCCTGAGACATGTTTCTTCCTTTGGAGAGAGGATGTTGAAGTGAAGAGTGTTGGGGGATTTTGTTTGTTTTGCATATTTCAGAGGCAAAGCTGAAAGCCCAAGTCAGCTCCTTTTAATTCAACACAAACTTTAGGTAAACATGACTCCCTAGTGCTAGGTATCTTAGGTTACCTCCCTCTAGACAGCAGGGATGATTTGGATAAGTCCCACTGAGTCAGGCCTAAACATAGGCATTCCACACCTGGGCTGGCACGTTAGCTTAGCTACTCATTAGCTTTATGAGCTTAGGTGACATATGAACTTACACCAGATAGTGTGAAAAGATCTGGGGTGACATCTGCTTCCACCCCATACCTGCTCAGCAATCTCATCAGTTTCATTTGTAACTCCAGTCTTATTTTATGCATTGGTAAGAAAACATGGAAGTTTAACAGGCAGGATGCCTGCTGACACCCATGAGCTCTCAGTGGTGAGAATATCTGATCTATGTGCAGAGGCAAAGGCACAACAAGTCTTCGGCCCTTTCTACAGTGACATATAGCAAGTCTAGGTCTGGAGGGTATTGAGGCAACTCTATACAGTTTCCCAAGTAGTCATGAGGTGGAAACAGATTTAATTCGTGAAACTGGTTTCAGAGACGGGCCATGGTAAGAAGAAAGATGGTCCCTGCCTGACATTTCATCATTGGCTGTGTCCTAATACTAATATACCAGGAGCTAGGTTGTGTCCACCAAAAAGAGACCTGTCATTATTTTTGTTAGCAGGTCTTTCCCGCAGTGACTTCTCTTGGGCTGAATGAACAGGAGCTGTTGTTTCTCAGCCAGTCAGCATCTGGACCTCATGCTTCTCTCTCCTCCTGGGACGGTGTTCCTGATGTGGGCATGGTCAGTGACATTCTCTTCTGGATCTTGAAGGAACATGGAAGGAGTAAAACCAGATCCTCAGATCTCACCAGGATCCATTTCCACACACTGGTCTACCACATCCTGGCAACTGTGGATGGACACTGGGCCAACCAGCTTGCGGCTGTGGCTGCAGGAGCTCGTGTGGCTGGGACACAAGCCTGTGCCACTGAAACCATAGATGCCAGCCGAGTATCTCTAAGAGCACCTCAAGAGTTCATGACATCCCATTCGGAGTCCGGCTCCAGAATTGTATTAAACCCAAATAAGCCAGTGGTGGAGTGGCACAGGGAGGGAATAACCTTCCACTTCACACCTGTGTTGGTGTGTAAAGACCCCATTCGAACTGTGGGCCTTGGTGATGCCATTTCAGCTGAAGGCCTCTTCTATTCAGAAGCACATCCTGATTAGGAAGACTGTAGGCAGTTTGCGTGAGGAATGAAAACCACCCATCTTAAGAATTCCAGGAATAATATAGCTTGGAAAATAGGCTGTGGGTGTCAGAACAGTTCCTAGACCTAATTGGAAGACAGCCAAAGAAATCACAGCAGATTAAACTGTACAGATACATTCCAGCCTGTTGGCAATTGCATAAAAACACTTCAGGTTTAATTGAAACTTAGTCATGTACTAATGAGATTTTTGTTTTTTTTATGTTGTGTTACAAAGGTTAGAGCCTCCATTCCTGAGTCCCCACCAGGTGTTACATGACATTTAACTCTGGAGAGCGCATCCAGCCACAGAGAGCACTTTTCTCCTTGCCCACTAGAGAAGGGCAGTCCCTCCCCACAAGCCTGGCTGCTCAGAGAGCTTATGTTCCTGGGCAGAAAACTGTCCTAGAAAGCTGTCCATTCAGTGTTACAGTGACAATTTGATGTACATTCCTTCTCAGCCTCCTGCTCAGACACAGGAAAGGATAAAACTGTCCTGTGCTTTATGATCTCAGACTGGAGATGCTGGCAAGGCCTGAGCCGCCTCATCAATCTAAACTTGCTTGGAAGGACCATGCCTTCCTGCTCCAGCTCCATAGACTGGGGCTGGCTGGACTCAGTCAGCCCCATTGCTCAGCCCTGGAAGAGCTCTCTACAGCAGAACCCTGGTACTTGTTCCTCCTGAGCCTTGAAGAGATCCGCTTTACAACTGGAATGTGCTTCTGTGTAGAACACATGTGTTTCATGTTTGCTTTGACATAGCCATTAAAGAGTTTGACCTCATAAGAGCCCCAAGATCATGAATAAATGTGTCATGTTGTATATTTTTTTAATAAATCAAGATTTCTGTGTGCTTTTAAAAATAATAAAAGAATTTACATTTCAGGGATCCTAAGTCTAATCGATTTTGTTCTCATCTCACTCTGAACAGATCTAGTGACTTGCATGGCACTTGGCTGCTGAGGCCTTTGTTCTTTGTTCCCGCCAATGGGTTAGGTAGTCCCCGAGCTGAGCTCTAGCAGTAGGCTTGTCAGGATCAAAGTCTCAGAAGCTTCTGCTGTGGAGCTGCCTTCAGGATAAGTGAAAGCATAGCCATGTCAAAGAGCCAAAAGCTTCCTAGTTCAAAGAGCAAGATGTGTGTGGCACAGGACAGGAGCCATTCACGCCAGCCATGCAGCTGCTCGTGGGATCGCAAACTACCCTCTCTGCTCTGGGTAAGCGGGAAAGTCTGCTCTGTTTTAGAGAAAACTGAAGTCTACACAAATATGAATCTGGAAATTGAAAGCAAACATCTAAGGATACTGGTGGCTGTCGCTTAATCCTCCACCTCCAAAGAAGCTCAGTTAAAATTAGTTTTCTGGGAGGCAGAAACAAGCAGATCTTTGAGTTTGAGGCCAGCCTGATCTACACAGTTAGACCCTGTCTCAAAAAAAAAAAGTTTCTCCGCCTTTTCTTTTTAGTCACCTAAGTGCTGAGATTCAGGTGAGCACCACCAGGGCTTCAGCATTTCAAGAAGCTGAAGTGAGAGAAGATAACTTTCTTAAGGCCAAGACTTTGTAAACTCTCATGTGTTCTTTCCCTTGGTCTTTATTTGTTCAGCTTCTGCCCTAAGTATAGTCTCAAACACCTCTCTGGGTTTTGCTGGTAATACCAATAAAGACTATAGTGACAGGTGTGGTGAGCACCACCTATGCCACTGGCATGTTTGCTGCCCCCTGAGAATTAGCAGGGCCAGCTTTGGCACCACACTCCAGCCCCAGCCCCTCCAAGTGTTTGTCACAGATGGGCCTTGGGCATTAATGGTTGCTAGATCCAGGAAGCTGGAGAGTGCCTACTGCAGTGAGGAAGACCCAGTTCAGATCCCAGCACCTACACTGCCAAACACAAAATAAATAGTCTAAAATTGATAGCTCAATTTTTGATGAGAGTAAAATGTACCAGAATGTATGTTAGAAGGTTTTACTGTATTGTATAGATTGAATGCCCAGGGCATACACCTGTCTGCAGAATGCCTTTCTGTGAAGGAGGCTAAGCCATAAAAGCAAGACTAGAATCTGATGCCTGGGATGAATGTGCAGAGGTGGATGGAACTCAACAGGTGGGGCTGTACTCCTCAACCCCAGACTCAGGTTTCCACACAGGGTTTATAAGGAGACAAAGGGTTTGACCATCCCCTAGTCAGTAATAGAGGCCACCTAGAAACTGTACATGCCCAGGTAATCTCCTTTGAAATTGATTTAACCTGGGAAAAGCTGCAGCCTGCAATACCACTAGAAGATAAGATGGCAGTCAAAGGCAGGTAACCCTTATCATCACATTGAGTCTGCATTTTATTGAATTGAAAGCTGTTGTTGTGATACAGCTTTTTCTTGTTTTGTTGTGTTTTAGGTTAAAAATTTACATGATGAAGCTGCACAATTTATCACTTGGTAAGTCTCAGCAAATGTATTTCCATCACCAGCTAAATCCTCCATGCCTCCTTCAAGTCATCCCATCCCTAACCCTGACCCCACTGTCTAGTCCTGTATAAAGCTGCTCATTGACTATAGAGTCCTGCAGTGGTGGCAGAGGCAGGTGGATCTCTGTGACTTCAAGGCCAGCCTGGTCTACAAGAGCTAGATCCAGGACAGCCTCAAAAGCTACAGAGAAACCCTGTCTTGAAAAACAAAAACAACAAAACAAAACAATATAGTCATGCGTGTTTCGTACAGCTCCGTATTTTGTGGCTGTAAGTACATACAAGTTCCCACTTTGAGGTAAAGAATCTCTCACCAACAAGAGCTTGAATAGGATCTTTTCAGATGAGAAACTGTAGAACCAGAATTGACAGGCTAGACTAGACGCCCGCTGACAAGTTCTGATTCTGTCTTGTTCTTGCTAATAGTGGGAGTTTTCAGCGTTCAGTTGGAGCCATTCTGGTGGGTAATGACTGCTTTTTCTGTTTTTCACATGACAAACGCTAGGCGCTGGTGCTCATTGGCCACTCCTATACTTCCCTCTGTAAAGTCGCACATTTGTCCTAGTTGGGTGTTGGGTTGGTGTGATGGTTATTACTGAGCTGTACGATTTCTTCATGTTGTCAGGTCTGTTCCCTCCAAGCTTCAGCCTGATGTTAGTGTCCTAACAGTCGTCTTCCCTGGGAAACATGACACGTAATCCACGCAGTCTCAGGTGGGGGTCTGTAATGGAGTTTGACTTAATTCCTATGCAGTGTTAATCTGAGGACAGATTTATTTTTTATTTTATGTGTGTGTGTGGATGACACAGTTTTGAAATACTGCTCACATTGTGGAATGACTAGATAGATACCCAGATCATCTCTGGGATCAAGCAGTTTGTGGATATTTCGAACTGGTTTTCACTTGGTATTATGCACTAACCATAGATTTTCTCAGCTTGATTCAGCTCCATTTTGTACTCTTCCTTTTGTCTGGCTCTACTGAAATTTATTTACCTACTTACTTGTCGATATCTTGATTTGCTTCCAGGTTTGGGCATCTGTGTGGGGGATTGTGATTAGTTCCAGTTCATTTCAGCAAATACGTTAAGTGTGACTCTTGGATTATATATTCAGTTTGTTTAGTTTTTAAAGAATATGCCAAATTTAATTCCAAGGTACCTATGCTGAAGCCTTGCTAGCACTTAGTATTGCCAGTGTTTTGGGTTTCGGTCTTTCCAAAGGCTCAAGCCATAACTGTATCTGTGATTATCATTTTGGTCTTATTTTCCTAAGTCTGTTAAAACTGTGCTGTGAGCTCCCTTCATAGAGTAACTTTTTGTTCTTTTCAGGATGAATAAGAAACTGAATGCAGACACCCAGAAGAATGGACATGTGCAGCCTGTTACCTAAGAAAGCCTAAGTCCAAGCACTCTGGAAAGCATTGCCTGTGACTATTCCTGGAAGAAAGGTGCCGTGTTGCCCCTGAGGAATGGGGAAATGAGCAGGCCTTAGTTTCTACCAACTTCACCTGAAGAGAATAGCACTGTGCCCCTGTCTGCCCTCAGACACTAAGACTTTAGCCAGGGGTGGTGGCACACACCTGTTAGCCACAGCATTTGAAGGTACAGACAGGAAGAGCAGGTGTAGAGGTTATTCTCTCAGCTATATATTGAGTTTGAGGCTAGCCTGGGCTACATGAGACCCTGTCTTAAAAATATTTAAAGTCCTCTCAGAGTAAGGAATTCAGAAAAATCTTAGTTTTCCCTCTACTTTTTATAAAATGAGTAGTTTAATCTCTTCATGGGCTTCTGTTGCCACCACTGCTCCTCCAAGGGTGCATCCTTGCTTGGTGAGGAATGATCAGGGGCTATGTCCAGTCAGAGGTTCTAATCCTGTGCAGCCTGGCATGTACCTTCTGAAATGGGTTTTCTTTTCCAACTATAGGTTCCTCCCCAATAGACTTGCTCTTTTTGACAGATACTTTGTGGTAGACACACTCCTGAGACTGACCCCCCCCCCCGCCACTTCCTGAACTCTCTTTTTACCTTCCATAACACCACACCTTGCTTTTCTCTTTGAATAGCTGTTTCCCCTTCCCTTCCTTCCTTCCTTCCTTCCTTCTTGATGTTTTTTTTTTTTTTTTTTTTTTTTTTTGAGGCTGGCCTCAAACTCACAAAGCTCCACCTACCTCTGCCTCCTGAGTGCTGGGATTAAAGGTATGTGCCACCACTGCTGGGCTTGTTTTCCTTTTTCTGTTTCTGCCTTCGTCTTAAAAAGACTTTCTAAGCCCATGCTCTTCAGCTAGCACAAAAATCCAGATTCCTCTAGCTCAGTGGTTCTCAACCTCCTAAAGCTGCAACACTTTAATACAGTTCCTCATGTTGTGCTGACCTCAACCATAAAATGATTTTGTTGCTACCTGACAAGTATTTTGCTAGTATTATGAATCATAATGTGCACTATCTGATATGCGGCCCTTGTAAAAGGGTTGTTTGACACCAAAAGGGGCTGCAACCTACAGGTTCTTCTCTAGCAGAACTTTTAAACAGACTTCTTTCTCAAGTCAGGTGATTTAGGTGTCTAGAAGGTATCATTGGGTTACCGCAATGACAGACCAGCTTATACCCAGACTTGAAAAGTCCTTGATCCTAGTCATCCATATTCCTAGTCCACAATGAGTATCTATTTACCTATATAGCCTCTTCTCATTTGCCACCTACAACCAGACCCTCCTTTCTTCAGCTTTAGCGCTTGAGTTTCTTTCATCTTTCTTTCTTCCTTCGCCTTTTTTTCTCTCCTCTCCCTCTAAGCCTATACCCTTATTATTTCTCACCAACACCTTTTAGTTTTAGTCAATCAATCTAGTCTGTACTACCCTTCATGCTGATGAAGGTGAGTTTTCTTGATTACTCCATGACAAATCTGCTACCTAGGCAAAGGAATTACCGTGCTTGCCATCAGAGATGAGAAAACTGAAGAAGGCCTCTGTTCAGTACTGTCAAATCAGACCCAGCCAAACTCCACACTCTGGCTTGACAGCTATAGTGAAAACTGGGACTGCCTCCAGGGGCCAACTTCTTTCTAGGCTGCTGTGAAGCTGCACTATAGCTAAGACCAACTTGGCTCGGAGGTGGTTATAGTTTCAAACCAGGCCTGGAAATAGGTTAAAAAAAAAAAAAAAGACAGTGATCACAGGTGTTTGGTTTTTTAAAAAGCTTTTAATGAGACCTCTTTGTGGTCCATAATCTTTACAAAGGCCACTAATGGGCCAGGAGAGCATCTGTCAGCATTTATCATTGATTGTCTTGGTTAAAATTCTTTGGCTAAGAGCTCTGTTCTTTTTCCAGCTGTACTAGGGATCAAACCCAGGGCCTTGGCAAACTTGAGCAGGAGCTCTAACAACTGAACTATTCTTCAGTCATCCTACCCACACCCTTTTCTTTAAATCCTTGGTGCCGATTCCAGACCAGCCTTGACTCCTATTACTTATACTGTCATGATCTGGCTCCAGAGTCTAACCTCTTTCATTCTTTAAAGAATGAAAATAGGGACTTGTTTTAGATTCTCTGAGCCAATATAGCTAGGATACATTCCAGATTGGGTCTCAACTTAATCTAAGGAGGGGGAGGGGAGAGCCCTATTTAACTAGGTTCTTAATCCAAGGTTTATGTTTACAGTGGGGACTGATATGTTTCCACAATCCAGTGAAAATGGGGCTACACCACCACTACTGAAGAGGTCCCTTTCCCTTTATTAACATAAAAGTCCTTCATCGAGTGATGATCTTTGATCATTTGCCTTGCTGACTCTTGGAGCTATACACGCAGGGCCTCAAGCCTATCTAGCATGTCTTCTCCCTTGTTCCTAGATGATGGGGCCAGCCAAGAGCTGCGTGGGCCTTATATGCTCCTCCTGATCATCACACCACACCCTGGGTTCTGTTTGAATTCTGCAATGCTCACCCAGGGAACAGAGCTGGCCTCCACCTGCCTGGTCCTATGACTGACCACCCTCTATATGGTCTCACCAAAGAGACCCCCTACTCCAGGGTCATCCTGTTTCTCTCGTGCCTTTTGCTATTTTTCTTTCTTTTGTTCGGATGCTTCTGTTGGACTTGCCTCCACAGTGGGCTCAGGCTCCAATGGAAGTGATGGTGGTTTTGTGAGCTGGGCTCCTCCTACAACACCTTGCAAAAAACAAAACTTGAATTCTTAGTTATTCCATTTCATAAGAAATCATTTAAGAGGGAACTCTGTATTGTCTGAGACTATCAAGACTGTAGTGCATAACTGAAGGTATAAAACTTAAGCTTAAAGCGAAAATGTACAACAGCATGCACTTAATAATGCATTTCTAAACCTAAAAACTGACTACGCAGCTAAGCCTGCCTGTACTGTTATCTGCCTAACAGCTTGCCCTTGAGAAACAAATGCTGGTTTCCACTCTGGGCTTTTCCCCCTTGGCTAGTACTAAATTGGCCATGAGTTTGCAGTGTGCAAGCCTTACTCAAAGCTGGGATCTCTGCTGATAGGAGTAGCTTTTCTCCACTAAGTCTTCACAGAGCTCTGTGTAGCCTCCTACCTGAAGGGAGCTTCCTGTATGCCGCTGCTGAAGACATCGCCTGTCCTAGCGCTTGATTGGAGCCCAGAGGCTGCTGGAGAGCAGATTTGTTGACTGAATTGGTCCGGTGCTTTGACTTGAGATCTTTGACTGGCTTGGTCCAGACCAGTGCCTCTCCAACCTGGAGGGCAGCTCCCAACTTCTGAGCCATCTCTATCATCTTGTGCCCACGTGGGAAGAAAAAGAGCAATTGACAAGATCAGCAGAGCCAAGCTGCCTGCTGGTACTAGCAGTTGAAGGAGGAAGTACTTATAATAAGGAAATCACTTTTAAGTGCTGGGATTACAAGTGTTTTCATGCTTGGCCTATGGAAATCATTCTTTAACGGAGAATAGAAGTTGCTTACTGGATACCAAGGGAACTCCTTACAGGATCTCAAAATGCAATAATTCAAGTTTGATGCTTCACTGGCCAAACTGCCTGTTCCTGATAAACTGTATTAGTGAGAACTAATAACTCAGTAAACCTGAATTCTTTTGTTACTTTCTTCTAGCAATATTTGTCTAAGACTGTAAATTGTCTAAAACTGGCAAATTCGTGCTGCAATGAACATGAAGCCGGAAGAAACATGAGCTTATGATACCTTTCATCTGCCAGCAGTTTGCTTAATAACAGACATGGTAATAATGATGATAACATGATAATGATAATTGCTAATAAGAGACATACCTCAGAGTCAAATTCCAGAGGACTGTTGTCCTTAAGAAAGTTGACCTTCTTCTCCATCTCCTGGTACTGGGCCAGGGCACCCTTTTTCTCACCCTGGTTATACAGCAGCACAGCATAGTTCAGGTTTACTAAAGGGTTACACCTGTGGCAGAGACAGGGACTCTGTGGGACTAAGGCTCTGCTATAGTCATTTGAAAATTCTTCTCATTATATGAAATCAAAACAAAAATAGGGTTGTCCCCATTATACAGCAAAGTGCTGTTATGACTGACCCACGAACCAGTGTCAAGGAGCTAACTGCCCAAGCAGCAAAACAGGATAAGGACCGAGCCTGGCACCAACAAAGCCTCCCAGGGAGGGGCTGAACAAGAAATCCCAGGCCTGTTGTGTAGCAGATGCTGGTGGAATAAACTTTCCCCAGGAATCTCATTTATTTTTGATTAAGATGAGCCCAGAGTCCCAGATGCTAATCTGTTTAGCTTACAGCTTATCAGCAACCCAAGCCAGAGTACTGCTAACTCTTTAACTTGCTTTGGATTCTTGATTACAGAGCTCAGAACTGGAAGTTGTTTTCTACGGCTTTTAATTCTTGCCAAGCTCTACTTGCTTAAGAACCACAACCTTCTAAATTTATCCCGCATAGTGACTAAGCTGACTCCAGCAGCATTAGTCTTATGGCATACTTTGCAGAATAACACTCCCTGGCCCTTCCCCATAGAACAGAATGCTCACTTATCCAGGCGGACAGCTTCTGCATAAGCTCTCTTGGCATTTTCTGTATCTTCCAGATTGGTCAGAGCCACTGCCACAGAGAAAATCAGGAGAGCTCATCTTAGCAAAAATAATACTTTAGACCACTCACCTCAGCAAGCGTCCTACTTCTGCCACTGCTTTTCAGGTATTGCCTTGTCCAAGCCCAAACCAAGGTCTCCATTTGTCACCACCTGCCTCCAGCCTCTCGCTGACTTACAAATACTGCGACCACATCACTGTTCCCTACCTAAGAATCCTCATCTTATAGATGATGTTCTCCACACTGATTTCTAAAATTTTTAGTGAGCCACAGAACATTAACCTTTTTTTTTAATCCAAAATCAGGATTTCCCGAGAGTCTAATATAGCTAAAAATAGCTATTCTTAAAGGCAACTCCACCTCCCAGCAGCCAAACAGGCAACTATGAGAACAAGGAATACAGAAGGACCCTGTGTCATTCCACAGACACACACTATGTGGCCATTTAAGTCTAGTTTGTCCTTAGAACCGTGTGAGGCTGGCTCTGCTTTGTCAAGTTAGAACTAATGCTTCTGCCCTGATGAGACACTCTTATCTTACACTAAGGCTCTGAGCCTCTCCTGAAACTTGAACTAGCTTTGTATTCTGGTGTTCTCCAAACAACCATGTAGTTGCTTTTGACCTTTCTCTCATAAATCGAAAACACCACAGGAATGACCAAAATACACACCAGAAAATACTCCCCAAAAGAAATATTTCATTAGTTTGTTTTTTTTGTTTTGTTTTGTTTTGGTTTTTTGAGACAGGGTTTCTTTGTAGCTTTTGGAGCCTGTCCTGGAACTAGCTCTTGTAGACCAGGCTGGCCTTGAACTCACAGAGATCCACCTGCCTCTGCCTCCAGTGGGGATTAAAGGCGGGCACCACCACTGCCCGGCTCATTAGTTTTTAAAAGTGATTTTTGTTGTGTTTGTGACAGTGTCAGGGTCTCACTAATGTAGCTCAGGCTAGATTCAAATTCATTATCTTCCTACCCCTACCTCAAAAGCTTAGATTATAGACACCTCTGCCCACCTTAATTTTAATTTATTTTGTATGGTATAAATAGAAGTTAGGACTAGAATAATCTAATTTGACTGAACTACCAAAGACCAGTTATATTAACAAAAGTACTAATGGGATCAATGGGACAGCTCAGTGGGTGAGATGCTTGCTGCCTAATGACTTGAGTTGGATCCCTAGGGCCCATATGACGTGACAAAAAGAGACAAACATCTCCCTCAAGTTATCCTCTGACCTCCATATGTACACTGGTATAAATGTTTGTTTCGTTTTTTTGTTTTTGAAAAGAGACAAATGATTTAGTAACCATGATAAACTCCAAAGGTTTAACATTTATTATATTTAGCCATACATACAATCCTCACATTGATCCTGAGTATATACAATTAGTAGTGGAGGCAGAACTCCACCTTATACCCAGGTTCTTAATTATTGAGCTCAAATAAATTAGGTTCAGTATATATGAGTATATAAGGGCTGTTAGTACAGCTCAGTGGTAGAGTGTTTACCTAGCTACATTCAAGGCCCAAGGTTCAGTTTCCAGCACAAACAAACAAACAAACAAACAAAAACACCAATAGGAAAAAGAAAAAAAAAACATGTTAAGAGGAGAATTATAGGGGTCTGGAGAGATGGCTCAGTGGTTAAGAGCACTGGCTGCTCTTGCAGAGACCCCCAAATTTGGTTCTCATACCCACATCAGATGGCTCACAACTCTTTGTAACTTTAGTTCCAAAGAACCCAATGCCTTTTTCTGGATTCACATGTGCATAAACTAACACAGACATATATATATACATAATTAAAAATAAATTTTTAATCCTTTTATAAAAAGCTAGGTATAGTGGTACACACTTTTAACCCCAGCACTCTAGAAGCAGAGGCATGTACATTTCTGAGTTGAAGACCCAGGTATGTTTCAGCCCAGCAGAGATCACATAGTAAGGCCCTGTCTCAAAAAAAAAAAAAAAAAAAAAAGCTATGGATGTGGATGATCTTGACTTAACCTGTTAAGACTGAGTTCAAATCCCTCAGTTAAAAACAACCAGATACTTGGTCACCTTTTCTTTTAAACTTCTTCAAAGTGAGGCAGTAATTCTGATTCCTATAGGATCTCCAAAGGAATGTCTATGTTAGGGCATTTAGCTAATGACTATGATCCTAATTAACTTTTCCATCATTATAACTCACAAGAAGGGGTTTCTATATAGATGTGCCTTACCAGCCAAGAGCATGTAGAGTTCCCCCATCTTTGGCTGGAAGTTGATAGCCGCACTGAGAAAATGGAATGCTGATGCATACTGCTGCATAGTCAAATGGACAAGGCCCAGATTGTACAGAATCTTCCAATCGAAGGGTGCCAAGTAATTGGCTCGTTTTAGGCAGCTGATAGCCTGCAGAAACAAGAGCATTCCACCCAGGGTAAGACAAGCTCAGTAGACTCAATAGCCACATGGATAAGTATAAACAAGGACTATAAGAAACACTCACTGCCACATACTTCTTCTTGCCAAAGAAACACATTCCAATATTATTCCAAAGTGGAGGACTTTCTGGAATAGCACAAGCTACAACTCTGTATTTGGTGAGGGCAACATCGAAGTCCCCATGAGTCTGCATCATGCTGCCTGCTGCCAAGATGGCCTGAAAAACAGTGCATGTAAAGTGAGTAATTCAGTCATCCAGGAAGTCCAAGGCCATGTCTATATAAGCCATCAGCACAAGACACGAACAAGAAACTTCTCCAAACTACTAAAGCAAGTGCTTCTAAGAAATGTTTTTGGAGCCAGGTGGTGGTGGCGCACACCTTCAATCCCAGCACTCAGGAGGCAGAGGCAGGCAGATCTCTGTGAATTCGAGGCCAGCCTGGTCTATAGAATGAGTTACAGGACAGACTCCAAAAGCTACACAGAGAAACCCTGTTTGGAACCCCTCCCCTCCCAAAGGAAAAAAAAAGAAATGTCTTTGGAATCCCACAGCATGAAAAACATATACTATCATTGGCTCTATCTAACTCCATTTGTTTCTTTCTAGCTAGGGAAATCAGTATTCTGGTAACTACTGCCTTTCATCTTTGTACACTAATTGCTCCAGACAGCTCACATACACCTGTATATGGCTACTTAATACCCAGCTCTTTCTGCCTCAGGATGCAATGTGAGATGGCTTTAGTTTTTGGGGGGTTTAGTTTTTTTTGGTTTTGGTTTTTCAAGACAGGGTTTCTCTGTGTAACAGCTCTGTTGTCCTGGAACTCAACCAGTTTGGCCCCAAACTCACAGACATCGATCTGTTTCTGCTTCCCAAATGCTGGGATTAAAGGTGTGTGCCACTATGCCTGGCTTGGCTTTAGTTTTTATCAGTCCAGCCCTATCGTTTCTTTAAGAAAAGGTGTCAAGGTGTAGCCCACAGAGCCAGGCTACTGACTTACTAAATGATGACCGAGCTAACAGCCCAATCTAGTTACATTTTCCTCAGTAATGTTCATTCACTTGATTTTCTTTCTCACCCCCAGGTCAATCTGGAACTTGTAATTTCAAATCCATTAGGATCAAGACATTCTTCTTCAATAGTTGTTGTGGAAGATTGGCTAAATTCTCAAGTAACAAATGAACTCTAATGGCACTCAGTCTTTGCAGCAGTTTGTTACCACAAATGTGCTTCTTCTGATGTCGAGCATCAACATTTTACCAGAGTTTCAGTAAGAACTTTTTTTTTTAAAGATTTGCTTATTTATTATGTATACAGCGTTTTGCCCACATGTATGCCTGCACACCAAAAGAGGGCACCAGATCTCATTACAGATGGTTGTGAGGCACCATGTGGTTGCTGGGAATTGAACTCAGGACCTCTGGAAGAGCAGCCAGTGCTCTTAACCCTTGAGTTAAGGACTAACTTTTAAAAGTAAGAATTATATATAAAAAGTATTTTCAGGTACAGGGATGAACCTCAGTGGTAGATTACTTGCCTAGAACACATAAAGGTCTGGTTTTGTACCCCAGCACCAACATCCAGATACACACAAATTTAACTTTTTGGGTATTTAAAATGAGAAACCCATCTTCTGTTCCCTAGGGTCTGATCATCTCTAGAGGTCATGGGACCATGCACAGGAAGGCTCTGTAGTTCCACAGCCTGCAATACCTTGTAGTTGGCAGGGTCATAAGTCAGTGCATTCCCAAGATGTTCAAATGCCTTCTGGTAAACACCAAGCTTGAAAGAAAGCAAACCAAAGAATTTACCTCAGGGGGTGATGTGACGTTCAGGAGTCTAGCCAACTGTACCCTGAATGGAAACATGTAGTCATTTGTGAGTTTTCTTGACCCTGCCCACCCCTAAAATCATAATAATAACTAATAATAAAAATAAACTGGGTATACCAAATAAAATGCACATCTCCATATTTGTGAGATTGTCTTGTTTTTTTCTCCTGATAAGGTTAAAGTATCTTTTGCTAAAAAACCATTTCAGAAACACTCATTCTGATCCATATTGATGCCTCCTGACTGGGACTGTGATAGTTAGCTTCATGTCCCTTTGGGCCTGCTCACAAGCCAAAGCCCAGCGGTTCCGAAGCTAAACTCTTGGTTCTTCTTAAAGCAGTAGTCATAAAAGCTACTTTAGAAACACACAGGCTGAGCAGGGACCTGTCAGGTAGGCAGGGTAAGACAGCTCAGAGACCTGGGGCTTCGGGGACTCAAGTGGACAGAAGTGGCAGACATTTAGGAATCTGAAAGGAAGGGGAAGTTTCTCTTGCTTCTCTCTCCTGCAGGACTTTGGCTAGCAAGATAAACCAGCAGAACAATCTTGGCCTCAAAATCCCACAAAACAGTAAAGTATGTCAGATTCTCCTTTCCCATAACAATAAGATGATAGCCCCAACCACACAGCTGTCTCGTGTGTGTGTGTGTGTGTGTGTGTGTGTGTGTGTGTGTGTATTGCTATTATACTAGACTGAAACAGAATTACGACTTGAGAGCCAATGTCAGTTCTTCTAGCAGTGAGTATGTAAAACAAACCAAGGTTCATGTGTGTACTGTGACTGTTAGTAAAATGTGCCACATAGAGAAATGAAAGAGACCATCACAGATACAAACGCTGAAGCATTTCTAATGCCAGTGTGTGAAAAACAGTTTTCATTACCTGTAAGTAGAGTAATCCTAAAGTTGTAAGAAGGTCTGTATTTTCTGGCGAGAACCTGTAACAGAGAGATGCTCACAAGGAAACCATGGCTATGAGATAAAGACTTGTACAGCCATCTGCCCCACTGCCAACACCCAGGAGCCTTTATTAAACCTCTTTCTTTCCCAAGTAAACTTCTGAGGGCAGTTTGGCAATCTCCTTCAAAAGCAAAACATCTCAATCCTGGCAACAGAGAAGACCTGCTCAGCAGAACGAAATGGGACTTAAGACTCCAGACTCCTTTTCAAAGCTTCTGTCTGTCTGTCTGTCTGTCTGTCTGTCTGTCTATCTATCTATCTATCTATCTATCTATCTATCTATCTATCTATCTATCTATCTATTTGGTTTTTCGAGACAGGGTTTCTCTGTAGCTTTGGAGCCTGTCTTTGAACTAGCTCTTGTAGTCCAGGCTGGCCACGAACTCATAGAGATCCACCTGCCTCTGCATCCCGAGTACTGGGATTAAAGGTATGCGCCACCACCGTCCAGCCAGAGCTTTTCTTTTGAACCAACAGCAACCTTAAAAAAGAACTGCAATGAATGATTCATCACACTGAAATTAAGCCAAGTCAGTCAGGACACAATATGCTAGTCCTTCTGTTGAGAAGTCTCTCTGCCCCTTTCCCTATGCTTACAATGGTAGGTAGCCTACTTCCTATGTCATTTAGCCCCTGACACTGTGCTCTCTAAACTAACTTGCCAAACTAAACAAAAGAAGGAAGGCACATACCAGCCCTTGGAAAGACTTAGACACTGGTCTCTCACTGATACTTGTCTTTGTCAAAAAGCCAGGGTTGAGACCATCTGAATATAGGATCATCAGTCTCAATGGCTAACGCAACAAAGAACAAGGAGCTGTTTCATGCTTGTTCCCTGTAGGAAGTACAGAACCTGCAGAACTAAAACCCAACCCATGCGGGAGCTGGCAAACAACGTTCTCAGTGAAATTGAGAATCTGTCTCTCACTTTTTGTGGTAAGTATACATTTTGATCATGTCCCTTCCCAAACCACATATGTAACTTGTGCTTCCTACTCTTCTGATTCCATCAGTACCTATCCCTTACCTAAGAACAGTCTTCTCCAAAGCTTCAGGTCTTGAACCTACCTTCTCAAATACTCAACTTTCTAGTTTTGTCCTCTGGAAAGCCAAATGACTCAAATCTTTTGAGTGGTCACTATCACTACCCTCACTGGGGTTCACGTATACTAACTCAAAATGCTACCTTGTATAGGATAAGGGTCAGGAACAGGCCTACTTTTCAGCATTACAGAAGCCTCTGACTTGTTCTATGGCTCCTTCCAACCTGACCACATAAGCCTGACATTTTGATGATAGAAATTGCTATAGTGCTGGGCAGTGGTGGTGCACGCCTTTAATCCCAGCACTCAGGAGGCAGAGGCAGAGGCAGATGGATTTCTGAGTTCAAGTCAGCCTGCTCTAGAGAAGGAGTTTCAGGATAGCTATGGCTACCCAGAGGAACCCTGTCTCAAAAAAACCAAACAAAAAACAAAAAAAAAAAAAAAGAAAGAAATTACTGTAGCTTACCAAACACAAGAGATTTTTTCTGTCACAAAAATGTGGTTAAATAAAATGCAGAAAACAGCACTATGATTAATATAGCCAGGAAGTTCATCCTGTGGGCAACAAAGCTAAAATGTGACCAGTACACTACACCAGTTTCAAATTTTAGTCCAGGAGTCACACATAGTCTAGTCTGTGATCAAACAAGACACCTGAGCATTTGACTATAGCTGTCCTATTTAAAAGAACCAAGTCAGTTGCAAAGGCAGGTGGATCTCTGTAAGTTCCAGGCCAACCTCGTCTACATAGCAAGTTCAAGGCAGTCAGGGCTACATACTGAGATCCCATCTCAAAATAAATAAACAAAACAAGGTAATAACACACAGAAAAGACAAGATTCATGTGTCCCCAGAGAGGGAACTTGGGACAGTGGCATGAGAAATTCAGTTATCCATTATCAACAGGTTAGACTACCCAATGATACATTTTAAAAAACAGCAACATCAAAACCCATGATATTGGGACTGGAATGCAGCGAATGCAGCTCAGTTTTAGCACGTGTTTGATTAAGCATGGGCAAATTTCTATCCTCAGCATAAAAAAACAGAATATCAGTAACACAAAATATATTGGTCTTAGACTAAGAAGGCCAGATGTCTATTACTGTGCTAAGAGATTTCTGTTCCTGATATGATCTCTAGGAACACAGGATCTGCTACAAAGTATTAAACTAGACAGTCACACTGCCAGCTGACCCCAAATTATTGTTGAGTGCATACCAGCCCACTTCTGCTGCAGCTGTGTGTTCCTACCTAATTTCAAAAAGTGTACAATTTTAGGGTTATTTAAAACTAGAGATGCTTACTCCATATTTAGCTTCCAGTATCATCTTCCTTCAATATGGCCTGGAACACATGTTATAATTAGTTACTCAGTTTTAAACATGCAAGTGGAAAAAAAAAAACACCTAAGGAACCTAAATCCCAAGTTGGCCTGTGAAGCAGCTAGCCTCAAGTAAACACTGTTACAGAAGAAAGAAACCATCTATTCTCCTAAGAGTTTATGTATCTGTTCCATTGTTTTTCTCATTGCTTCCGGTAGATGTGCCCAACCTGTGCCCTGGGCTGCATGCATTCCATAATAGCTATGAATGTGTCCCAACAAAAATAGCAGACTTACAGAAAACTAAGATTTTTTCGTGTGTATATAATTTTTTGTTATTTAACTGTGCAGTTCTTGAGGGTGAACTTTGTAGGTGATAATTTCGTGTTGCAATGTTAAAAGGGAGGACATGCTGGTTAGAATCTAAGAGAAAGAGACACTTACTCCACTGCTTTCTTGTAGATCTCAATGGCTTTGTCCAAGTCTCCCTCCAGTAAGTGGATCTTCCCCAGCATTATGTAAGTCAGATCATGCTTGTTAAGCTGGAGGGCACTGTGCAACTGGTCTTGTGCCTAATTAAAAGTTAATGGAGTAAATAGAACCAAGTCAATACCATTGAAGGACAGTGGTTTTCTGTGGTGAACGTGAAGGCAGGCCTTTGGTGTTCTTATGTGGGAATACCTTGTCTCAGAAAATAGCTTTTGCCACCTAAACCCAAGCATAGCCTAGCTGGTTTTGCTGAGTTCATACAAGATAATCAAGTTTTTGAATGTTTTCTGTTTGACATTTACACCTATGACTTCAACTTCATAACCCCAAAGGGACATCATAGTGCAGTACAGAATACCACAGCAAATTTGATTCCACCTACACTCCTGACTGCCTGCACAACATTCTCCAGCTAGGCCTTGTTTTCCTCGATAAATATGAAAACAAATGAATACAAAAGCTGTTTTTATTTATTCATTCAACAAGTACTCACTGAGTGTCTGCTGGTCTAGACACCTGCTATACCAGAGTTAGCAAGAAAATAATGCTAAGGGGCTGGAGAGATGGCTCAGAGGTTAAGAGCACTGACCACTGACTGCTCTTCCAGAGGTCCTGAGTTCAATTCCCAGCAACCACATGGTGGCTCATACCTATCTGTAATGAGATCTGGTGCCCAGAACACTGTATACCTAATAAATAAATAAATCTTTAAAAAAAAAAGAAAGAAAGAAAAGAATGCTATGGCTGTGCCTGCCTTTTGGAGGCCCTGGGTTCAATCTCCAACACCACACAACAAAGAACAAACATAAAATAACTTTTTGCTTGGAGAAGCCTACATCTTAGTAGGCTGTATAAAACTTTTGTTCATTCACTGATTAATGAGGGCTTCTATAAATGCCAGGTGTTGTGTTTTTTAGCCTGTTAGGCTTTATAATAAATCTAAACATAACTCTCCATCTTAGTATAGATCCCTCTCCCCTGACTTAGTTATACTATGAACAGGAATGTACCTGATAAAAATATTCTCAGGAGAGAAAATTTAATCAGCTGTACAAAACTATAGATTCACCAAGAAAATTTATGTATCCCACTGAATATATATTTTATTATGTCTTACAAAAAATAATTCTTACACTCTAATTGCTAATAATGCAGATATCTTTTTCATATTCCTGAAAGATAGACTAGGTTTTACTGTGATCTTGCAAAGCCTTGTTAAGTGGGTATTAATAAGAGTCAGTCTTGGTGGCAGTAAAAAAAAAAAAAGAGAACAAAGCCTCATTCACCAGGTTACGAAGCAAACTACCTAATCACCATCACTACCCTTTAGAACTCTCAAAAATTCATCTGTTCCTCGGTTAAGACATGCATCTATAGGGCTGAAGAGATGGCTCACCAGTTAAGAACATTGCCTGATCTTTCAGGTGACCTGAAGTTTAAGTCCCAACACCCAATTGATGGCTCAGAACCACATGTTAACTACAGTTCCAGAGAATCTGAAGTTCTAGGCTCCAAAGGAACAGCATACACATAATACACAGACATACATTCAGGCAAAACAACCATAGACATAATAAAATTAAAAAATTTCAGTTTTAGGGCCGGGTAGTGATGGCGCACGCCTTTAATCCCAGCACTCAAAAAAAAAAAAAAAAAATTCAGTTTTAATTAAAGAAAAAAAACAGGTATCTATTCCCTAATTTGAGAACCAAGGTCAGCATTAACCTGCTTTGTCTTATGTCAAAGTCTTAGAGCACAGATTTGTTCAGAGCAAAATATAAATTCATATCAGAAAAAAATCTTATCATAAATCAAAATTTAAACCACTCTAAATTCATTTTTATTGACCTTAAAAGAAAAAAATCAAGTCCAGGCATGATAGTGCATCTTTAATCCCGGTGCTCAGGAGGCAAAGACAGAGGCAGAGGCAGTAAGATCTTTGGGTTTGAGCCCAGCCTGGTGTGAGTTCCAGGACAGCCAGGGCTACATAGAGAAACTCTGTCTCAAAAAAGAAAAACAAAACAAAAAGTAAAAATCGGTTGTTGTCAAAGCATAAGATGGTTCTTTTGGTCATGATGATGGCTCAAGGTGCGTACATGTTTCTTTGAAACAGTGTCTCACTAGCCTTAGAATTTGAAAGAGTGTCTCACTAGCCTTAGAATTTGAAACAGTGTCTCACTAGCCTTAGACTGGTCTCAAACTCAGATTCTTCTAAAATTAGTCTCTCAACTGGTGAACTTTCAGGAGTGTGCCACAATGGCCTGAGAAGGTTCACTTTTTGATTTGGGAGGTAGAGAGAAGGCAACTGGACCATCACTGATAGTCTAGAACCCACCCCCTCTTTTTTTTTTTTTTTTTTTTTTTTTTTTTTTTGGTTTTTTAAGACAGGGTTTCTCTGTAGCTTTGGAGCCTGTCCTGGAACTAGCTCTTGTAGACCAGGCTGGCCTTGAACTCACAGAGATCCGCCTGCCTATGCCTCCCTAGTGCTGGGATTAAAGGAGTGCATCACCCTGCCTCCACCCCCCTTTTAAAATCAAAAGTAGGAAAAAATGGGCTAGAGAGATGGCTCAGTGGTTAAGAGCACTGTCTGCTCTTTCATGGATCCAGGTTCAATTCTCAGCACCCATATGGCAGCTCACAACTGTCTGTAACTCCAGTTCCAAGGGATCTGACACCCTTACAACAGACGTACATGCAGACAAAACACTAATATCCATAAAATAAAAATAAATCATAAAAAAGTAGGAAAAATGAGTAATGACAAGTATTAACATGGCAGTAACTATAAAAGGCAATTTTTACTCCTCAAGTAAAAATTAACTCTACTGCGGACACAATGGACAGTGGCTCTTCTGTGACAAATGAACCACAGTGTATTCCAGCCAACCACGATCACCATTTTTATGAATTACCTTGTTGAACTCCTTTAGGTAAGTATAGCACACTCCCAGGTTATGGCAGATCTCCTGCATAAAAGAAAGGAAGGTAGTTAGGTGTTAGGCTATAGTTAGCAGTAGAGCACAGCAGTCTAAAGACTGTAGTTGAGGGTATTTGTGTTCATAAATACACGTGATTCTACAAAAAAAATTTCCTAACTGTATTTTTTTAATTAAAATTGTAAAATGTATGGTTGGAGTGATGGCTCAGCAATTAGAAGCACTGGTTGTTCTTGCAGAGGACCTGAGTTTGAGTTCCAACACCCGCATAGCAGCTCCAGTTCCAGGGAGTTCCATGCCCTCTTCTGGCATCTAAGAACCAGGCATATATGTGGTGCACAGACATACATGAGACAAAAAACACCCAGACACAAATAATTTTTCAAAAATTTATAAGATGCAAAAGAACAGATAGAATCTTCCCAGATCTATGGCTGATCTGATGAAACCTATAACATAGGTCAGTGGGGCAAACCCATTCTTTTCCTTTGTAAATTACACTTTATCAGAATACAGACTTCCTATGGCTCTTCTACACTAGAACTAAAACTATAGAGTTATGTAACTGTAAGTGTAAAAAAGATGCAATACTGTATAGAGACATATAATAACTATATACTAAATAGTCCTTTACAAAAGTCTGCCAACCTCTGACTTGCAGAAAAGAAAGATGAATCACAAATCCACAGTGACTACCCTGGCTGCTGACAGTTTCTAATTTAGTTCACTCTAAGACTGGTCTGTCTTCTGACCTAAGTGTTGTGAAATCTCTGGAATTCCTTTGTAATAAATCTGACTTTAGCAGCTTTAGAAAAGAAACCAGGAGTATGAAAAGTGTTCCTGGAAGGCAGCAAGGGCCCAGGGCCCTATAAGTAGTAGGGATGCAACCCTGTCTCAGGAACACAGACCACAGGGCTCACAGACAACTAGTTTAATATGTTCCACATCTCCTAGAACAACGAAACAGTCAGTGGTAGATAACCTATTATTCAATAGACTTGGTGTCAGATATTTTCATATACATTACTTTAATTTTCCAAGAAATCTACAACATCAATATAGTTTTTTTAGTTTTATAGGAAATGGAAACTCAGAGAAGTTAGTTTTCCTAACACAGAAAATGACAGCGTTAGGATTTTTTTTCCTTCTTTCTTTAGTTTGTAAACAGCAACACCACAGACTCATGAGCCTGACAACCATCCAATCCTTATCCTTTCTACTATTATTTTATAACCAAGTACCAAATAGTGTAACATTTCACTCACAAGTATTTCAGTATGTTTCTCAAATGAAAAGGTCTTTTTTTTTTCTTATTTTCTTTTTTTCAAGATAGGGATGACATGGTCTTAAAAAAAAAAAAAACTTCAGGGCTGAAGAGATGGCTCAACAGTTAAAAGCACTGGCAACTCTTCCACAGACCTGGGTTCAGTTCCCAGCACCCACATAATTGCTCACAGCTATATATAACCTCACTTGGAGGAGATCCAGTGTCCTCTTCTGGCCTTGCAAACACTTCCCACATTGCACACAGACATACATGCAGCCAAAGCACCTACACACAAAAGGAAAATAAGTAAATTTTTTAAAAAGTTGTTTTAGGGCCAGGCGATGGTGGCGCACACCTTTAATCCCAGCACTCGGGAGGCAGAGGCAGGTGGATCTCTGTGAGTTCGAGACCAGCCTGGTCTACAGAGCTAGTTCCAGGACAGGCTCCAAAGCCACAGAGAAACCCTGTCTCGAAAAACCAAAAAAAAAAAAAAAAAAAAAAAAAAAAAAAAAAAAAAGTTGTTTTAGGGGGCTGGAGAGATGGCTCAGAGGTTAAGAGCGTTGCCTGCTCTTCCAAAGGTCCTGAGTTCAATTCCCGGCAACCACTTGGTGGCTCACAACCATCTGTAATGAGGTCTGGTGCCCTCTCCTGTCCTGTAGGAATACACGCAGACAGAATATTGTATAAATAATAAATATTTTTTTTAAAAAAGTTGTTTTAAACCTACCTGAAAAACAAAAACAAAGCCAGTATGTCTCATAAAGGTCTCACATTTTTAAATTATTTCTCTTAAGCCACAATTGAAATAATGTCTATATTACCAATGACTGTGCCTTCAAGTCAAGCCTGTCTCCAAAACTTGTACATATTCCATTCCTTCATGCTATAGAAGTACATGAACAGACAAGAGAAACTCCACCTTTCTAGTCATTAATGCTCTGCACACTAATTGACCCCTAACCTTGTGAATCACTGCTGTGGGTGATATTGGAGAAGACAGCATCAATATTCCTCAAACAACTAACAGCATAGGAAATGTGGAAAGAAAAGCAGAATCCTATCTCTTCTAGAAAAGGACAGCAGTATCCAGGGACATCCTGCCGAGGCAGTAGACACTGCAGAACGATCTCAGATATAGTTAGCAATAATACACTGCAGGCTGCAATCTACTTCTGTTCTTCCACTACCTCGCTATGTGCCTTTGCTATGCCACTCCATCTCCAAAGCCTCAGATTTCTCTCTTGACATTAGTGGAAATTCTCCCTACTTAACAGTTGATTCTGAAGTCAAGACAATTGCATGCAGGATTATTATCTCCTTGTTAGAACCGGATTGTGGAATATCATGATGAGTACAAGAAAGTAAAGCTAAAAGATTTCCTACAGATATTTATCAGGTATCACATAGATGGTATCTGGCTGTTTGCTGTCCCAGGTGAGCTCTTTCAGCTCCACAGAGCAGCAGATGGGCTTCATATTCCCAGCACTCCTGACTCATCTTCCACCTTTTGTCCTGCTCTTCCTGAACTCCATCTTCAACTCACTGCCAAAGGACTATCTCAGCCAGTTTCATAGTTTCAGTCACTAACTTTATGTTCCTGACTCTAAAATGTTCACATATAACCTAAAACATCATTTATATCCAACTATACACTGGACATACAATAATAGAAAACGAGAGGTACGTTAAAAGCCAGAATTGCTGTATCTGATAGGAAGTGACAATTAGTGTACAGACAGGGCTGACACACTCAGACATGAGACACACTCTTGTTTTCCTTTTCTAGAGAGTCTCCCATTTACTAATAGGGAGTCCTAAACCAGTTGAATTCCAGTTCAAAAGGTATGTTCTAGCCTTCCTTTCAGAAGCTGTGGCTGAAGCACAGGCTCTATCAGGGCTTGCTCTTTCTAGCTTCTTTGAGCTCCTTATCTGAGAATTAATACTTCTGAGCTGCAACAGTCATCAGTTAACTAACTATGAGTAAGTTTCAGCCCTGAAATTCTAGGACTACCAAATAAAGTCAAAACCAGTGACATGGGTTTTCATAGGGGAGAAAAACCTTAATTTGTAAAGAGAATGTGTAGTCTGATTTTGTGCTGTAATTACATATAATCCCAAATTTATATAAACAGATGATGGAAATAAAGGGATAGGGAAAATGACTATGGTCAAGCTATGAAAATATCACAGTAAAACCCATTGTTTTGTACAATTAATATACACTAATAAGAAAAGGAAGACAGTGGAAGGAAAGTACTCAAAGAGCCACTTAAAGGTGCCATGAGCCAAAGAAAGGCAAAAGAAATAGCTGACTGATGGCCAAGCAGATAGGGGAAATTATGAAATGTGCAATGAGACAGCTATTGCTGATGCTTTCAAATTCCAAAGGTAAAGCAACTCAACTCCTAAAGTTCTTGGAAATCAGATAGATAATCATAGCAAGAATCAGAGCAGTGAAAAACTATCCGCAATACTAACAGCTGGAAACTATACTACAATGCCTGCACAGTTATGTCGAAATGTCATGCTAAAAACAGAATCAATAAGACAATTTGATCATCTAAGAATTCTAGACAAGGGCCAAGTACTATGGAGGCAGAAGGAAAGCAGATCTCTCTGAGTTTGAGGCCAGCTTGCTCTACATAATGAATCTGAGGCCAATCAGGGCTACACACATAATCGGACCCTGTCTCCAAAGAAAAAGCTACTTGATAAATGGAACCATTAACATGCTAAGAAAGAAATGATGTTTCTTACCCAATCTTTCTGATTAAGTTTAGCTGCTTCATTATATACTTCAATGGCGGCTTTATGTTTTCCCAGGAGAAATCTGTAAAAATACATTTTCTAAAATTATTCAAATTTCATTATTTTTGGTTTGTTTTGAGGCAGGTTCTCATGTAACTCAGGCTAGCCTCCAGTTCACTGTGTAACCAAGGATGGCCTTAAACGTCTGATCCTCATGTTTCCACTTTCAAGTACTAGGATTACAGGTGTGTACTGCCATACCCAGATAACCTAAACTCCTCTAAGATTAACTCTACAAGTTCACACTTTACACATATTCCATTGAGCTAAAACTTGCTAAGTTTGAGCTGGTTGTGTGGGAAAAGTAAGGGACAGTGCCGTGTCCCAAGAGCAGAATCTTCAGAGATAAGGCTTGCATTGGCAGTTGTTCTAAAGCCTTAGTCTCATACACACCAATGTTGGTGGCACTCTTCTGTAACTACTTCTTGTAGCACGAATAATAAAAACCCAGATACTGGGGCTCAACCTGATTATCAGAAAAACAAAGGAGTCAGCCACTGGCTCTTACCTCTACCTTAGACCAAAAATGGGCAAGATTCTGTCTCCACGAATCCTGAAGATTAAACAGCCCACACTCCACACTTTACTGAGTTCCTGTCTCTTCCCCCTTATATTTCTCTCTCTGCTCAGACATATCACTCCTGTCTTCACCTTGCTAGTGCTAGGAATAAAGGTGTGTGAGCCCAAGTGCTAGGATCACCTTCATGTGAGCTCTGTTTCTCTTTTAGATACATTAAATCTTGTATGGTGGCCTTGAACTAACAGAGATCTGTCTGCCTCTGTTTCCAGAGCCCTGGGATTAAAGGTGTATGCCACTACTCCCTGGTCTGTATGGCTGACTAGTATGGCTGCTTTGCCCTCTGATCTTCAGGGAAGTTTTATTTATTAAAACACAAATAATATACCACTATATTTCCCCTTTTTCTCTAAAAAAAGGCTATAACTAATACAAAAAAACTATATAGAATAAATACGATAACTACAGGCAATAATTACAATATATACAAGTAATAAATACATCAACAATGTCTAGTCCATTTATATTTGACAAATAAAGAGAAAATACTCTATATTTATGCTATCTTGGTGAGTCCAAAGACTTGTACCTAATTTACTTTCTAGCATAGCCTGCTTTCTGTGTCTGGTAAACAAAGAAAACTATATCTAATCTTCAACTCCTTCAGAGACACAAGAAGGAAATAATACTAACTGAGTAAGCAGAAAGTTCAAGCAAGCGACTTCCAAAAAATATGAGAAACAGGAACAGCTGGCTGCCTGGACAGTGATCTAAAGTTCCTCTGCGATGTTGGGACATCCATCTTCAGCCTACAGGCCCAGCACTTCCAACAGACTTCTCTTTGAAGCAGGATATTCTGAAGGGCTATCTCTCTTTGTCTTAACAATGTTTGGCAATCACTTTCTTTTGTGTCCTGCTTATCCAATTAGGACAGCATACTGTCAGCAGTTGAGGCAAGGGCACTTTCTTGCCCAGTGGCTTACTTTTGCCACAAAGAAAATAAACTCCATGTGGAGTTTCTTCGCTGCCTATCATTTTCTCAGAAGTAGATCCATGCTACCAGCAGACATTTTTCATTGTCATAAAAAAGAATCTATGTTATTAAAACATCTTAAGTGCCATATTCTGTAGATCTCTGAAGTGTCTTAAGATGACCTGTCTATCTAAAATATATCTTTGTTTGACCTTGAAAACATATCTAATATGACTACAACTTGATTATAATAGGTGATTAACTATAACCTGCATGTCCTTATTATCCTAAACAGTTAGTAATAATAATTTTCAAGGACTAGAAATTTACATTACATTGTTAAATGAGTTGTATAGGTACAATAAATACCTTGAACAACAGTAGAAATGTATGTACAGTATGGTCTAACAAAATTAATCTCAAATTTGTATCAGTAAAAAATTCATATACAATATACAAAAGTCCAATCCAATGTAAAATATTTAAAACTAGTTGTTGCTTTTTAAAAGTAGACTTAGTAATCTAACCTTTTATTTTATCATATCTATATCCTCCAGATAATCATAGATTAAAGGAAGTAAAAAAAATAAGCCATGTAAAAGTGGAAAATTCACAGAAAGTCTAGATTATGTGTATTATTGTGTTTTCTTTAAATTTTTTGACTTTGAAGGAGCTAAGTACAGAGAGACTTTTCATTGTATGTGCTGCTAAGCTAAACCAGCATGTATATTATTAAAGTATTATTACTTCAAACTTTGGGTCTAAGGATATGATGCTTTGGAAAAGAGGTTGTTCTTTTGTTTTTACAGAGGATGAGACCCTATGGATTGCTTCTAGACCAATATGGTATGATACACCACGCCTTCCTGAAAGATTGCCATAAACACCCTTAGAAAATTACTTCACTCAACTGGTGACTGAGATGAACCTAGCACATAGGATACACCATGAAAGAGCCAGGCAGTGGTGGTGCATGCCTTTAATCCCAGCACTCGGGAAGCAGAGACAGGCAGACGCCACAATTCTCCTGCCCAAGATGGATGCTGGTTAGACTCATGCTGGTAAGCCAGTCAAGTGGCGATACATATTAATGGAAATGGGTTAGATCAAGGTGTGAGAGTTGGCCAAGAATAGGCTAGATATAATGGGCCAGGCAGGAATTTAATTAATACAATTTCTGTGTGGTTATTTCGGGGGTTAAGCTAGCCAGGTGGTGGGACACAGCCCACTCCTCCTTACTACATCTTCCCTTTTTTCTTTTCAGAGTAGATTCGATAATCTACCTTTTATCATATCATATGTATCCCCCTTTTTTCTTTTCGTATGGGTATTGTATTATTAAATTTACTTCCTGCTGTCTGGGGTGACTGTAGATCCTGAAGAGAAAAATTTAGGATACTTGTCAAGTCCTGGAGAGGCAGCTCTATCATTTGTTGTCCGTTCTCTGTGTAATGGGAAAGTGCAGGGCTGGTCTCAAGTCCTGGCTAGAGTAGTCTGTGAGGCTGGGTCTTCTCAGCCAGGCACCTCAAAATTGTTCTGAACAGTTTGTAGTCCAAAGCCAATCTTTAGATAGTGTTTTTCAACTCAGTGGTGTTATCATAGTCCTGGAGGAATCGTTGTTGTGGGGCCCCATCCTCCTTTTGGAAACTTCAAAGGTCGCTTGCTGTTAGGCTCATGGTTCATTGAAAAAAACTGATAGAGACTCAAACCCAAAATCATGTACAGGAAGGTAGATAAAACCTTTTTTCTAGAATTGGTTAGTACTCTATATGATCACTAATATCATGACAAAAAGTTTAATATATATATTTATATGTTAAATATGTGTGTATATACATATATAAATCTTACAAAACTTATACCTTAAGAAAAGCTGATGGTCAATTTAAAACCAAAAGATTATGAGATTAGTGGCAATAAAATAGTCTTTAAATTTTTGTTTTTCTTCTGTTCCATATCAGGTGGCTCTTCTGACATGAGACAGAGATTTTGAATTTTACTTTAACAAGCATGCTTGGGTTTAGAGAAGGAGAGAGCCACACTCCAACTCCAAAGACAGGTTTAATCTTTAATTGGACTGGGACTACCAAAAGACCATTTGCATATATGTCTGTAGAGAACAGCAGAAACAAACATTTGGAAAGATTTAAGAAATGTTATCCTATTTGAAATGTGATACGCCAATAGGCCAATTTACTCTTTTTCTTGGGACATTTTTCTGGGTGATTTGTCCATTTTCTTCAGATGGCCCATCTGTTCAGTGGTCTTTTGATTTCTTAGTTGCATACCTTTATTCTCCTAAAAAGACAGAAACAAAACCCTTCCCCAATCCTAACTTTGAAGAGATTGTCTTTTGGCAAGTTATAGCTGATCAAATGATTGGATGTGTGTTATGAATATGATATGATTCCTGTTCCTGATTGTATCTTGTAACAGAATAAATAATGAAGTCAATTCTGTATCATCTGGTATAAATTCAGTGGTTTCAACATGCAAAACAACTCTTTCTGCATATTGCAAATTAGTCCCAATGTTGAGAGGTTCTTTAAAATCCCTTAGTACCATGAGAAGAGTATATATTTCTGACTTTTTGACAGAATCATAAGGGTTTTGAACTACTTTACTTAAATTTTCTGATTTGTAACCTGCCTTTCCTGATTTATCTGCATCACTATAGAATATAGGGGTTCCAGTTATTGGTGTGTCCCATACAATGCAAGGAAGGATCCAGTCAGTTCTCTTTATAAGTTGAATGGCTGCTTTGCTCTGTGATCTTTAGGCAAGGTTCATTTATTAAAACACAAATAATATACCACTATAACTTCCTATAGCATTCTATAAAAATAAACAAAAAAAGTCAAATAATTTGCCATTAAGCACAAGCTGCCATTATTTATCAACATCATCCAATAAGGGCAAGTCTTTTCCTCCTGAATCAAAATTTCTTTCCTTGATCATGAATTTGAAGGAAAAAAAATGATTTCTATGTAAAAATCATGCAAGTCTGAATGGCAGTGTAGGGAGGAGCATGGAGGTGGCACTGCATAGAACATTGGACTACTCTGAGAGTTTATGAAGACTTCAGAAGTGTTTCCATTTAGGAATTTGCAGGTCATTCACTCAAAATACCACAAGCTTATTATATGTCAAATACTCCACTAAATATCAGAACAGGCTATGAGTTGCTTATATGACTACAGAAGTGTTATGGTATAACACACTATGACAAACAGTGTTTTTATTCAACAAAAAGACTAATTAAGTTCCTTAATATTAGCTGACTTCCAGATTAATCCATGGTCTCCAAAATGAAGCCCATTCTACTATTTAGTATTCACTGGCCTCCCACCTCTCAGGCATCTGGCTGCCAGCAACAGGTTCTCCCTAGAATGCATTTCAGGAGAAAGCCTTTTTATTTTTCTAATTTTTTTTTCCGGACAGGGTTTCTCTGTTCTGGAATTCACTCTGTAGACCAGGCTGGCCTCGAACTCACAGAGATCCACCTGCCTCTGTGTCCTCAGTGCTGGGATAAAAGGTGTATGCCACCACCGCCTAGCCTAGGAGAAAGCATTTTATGTGGTCCTCTGTGATTGCTCCAATACTCACAAAGATCTGGCCACCTGTTTGAGATTATCAGCACACTGAGGGCTGAGAACAGCACACGTCTGAAAGAGTTCTAGGGATTCTTGGATATTTCCTTCCAGGCGGAAAATCAGTGCTGCCAAGCAAAAGAAAATAGAGAAAATAAACCACATTCTTGGATGAAGAGGATGGCATCAGAATAACTGGAGCAGGAGAAAAGATTCCACATCAGAGAAAGGGTTGAATAACTTTGAATAACTTATCATCAAATGAGCAGAAGCAAGTAAAGTGTTAGTAAGGTAAACCTGTAATGAGCTAACTTCCACCTGCCCTTGCTCCCAGCATCTTACCCAGATAACTGATCTTTTTGCAAATCACAGAAATTCTTCATAATATTTTTGCTGGGTGGTTGGTGGTGGCACACGCCTTTAATCCCAGCACTTGGGAGGCAGAGGCAAGCAGATCTCTGAGTTTGAGGCCAGTCTGGTCTCCAGAGTGAGGTCCAGGACAGCCAGGACTGTTATATAGAGAAACTTTGTCTCAGAAAACCAAATAATAATAATAATAGTATTTGAAGGGCTGGCGGTGGCTCAATTTGTTAAGTATATTTGTTACTTTTGCAGAAGACTAGAGTTCAGTTCAATTCCCAGTATCCACATGGTGGCTCACAATCTGTAATGGGGTATGGTGCCCTCTTCTGGCCTGCAGGCATACACACAGGCAGAAGATTGTATACATAATAAATAAATGAAAAAAAAAAAAAAGAACCTAGACTAAGTATATTTTTCAGTAAGGAAAGAAACAATATGTCTTACCTTGGACATAGATCGCATATTCACACAATCCCTGAGTCTCCTGAAGCTGTTCTTTAATCAAAGCCTAAAAGAGAAGAACACTTGAGTAGTGATTAAGTGTTGCCAAGAAAACAGTAGAAATAGGTAAGGCATGGATGAGATACCTAGGATACTAATACTGACTAGTCAGGTAGCTCCTTCAAGAGTTTTGTTTTTCTTACCATCACTTATTTTAGAATGAGGCTAGCAATCCAAGGGCTCTCGGCATATTTCTGTATATCCCTCATTTAGAATGCTTTTAGGGTTGAAAAGACAGCTCAGCAGTAAGGGAACGTGTTGCTCTTCCAAAGGACTGAGGTTCAATTACCAGCACCTAAAAGGCAGCTCATGACTGTCTGTAACTCCAGTACCTGATGCCATGTTCTGGCCTCCTCCAGCACTGCTTGCATGTGGTGCACAGACATACATGTAGGCAAACATCTGCACACATATATTTAAAATTTTTTTTAAGTTTTCTGTTTTTGCATTATTTTAAAAAGGAGCCATGAATTGTGGCACATGCCTACAATCCCAGAACTCAGGAGGTGAAGACAAGATCAAGAAATCATCCCCTACTAACTATTGAGTTTGAAACTAATCTGGGCTACATGAAACCCTGTTTCAAACAAAACCAATGAAACGATGACAAATATGAGATGACGACCACAGTGACTGTAAAGTCTACATTACTGTCTTGGGCTAGCGTGAAGGCAAACACACCTTTAATCCCAGCACTCAGGAGGCAGAGGCAGGTGAATCTCTGAGTTCGAGGACAGCCTGGTCTACTTAGGAAGATCCCGGTTAGCCAGGGATACAAAGTGAGACCATATCTTTAAAAAAAATTTAATTAAGCTACTATCTGGTTCATGACAGAAAAACTTTCTCAACCCCTATTTCAAATCTGATTAGTGAAGCTAGTACCACTGCAGACACTAGGGATTCTCTGATCAGCAAATCACATGGACTCGGCTCGGGTGCTTGTAGGAGCTCAAAAGACAGCATTTGATTCCAACTCAGAGAATTAAGGACGGCTTTCCAAAGTGAAGTTTCAAACTGTGTGTTGGCAAGGGGTGGAGGAAAAGCTGAAGGAGTGCTGGGCGGTGGTGGCGCACGCCTTTAATCCCAGCACTCGGGAGGCAGAGGCAGGCAATCTCTGTGAGTTCGAGGCCAGCCTGGTCTACAAGAGCTAATTCCAGGACAGGAACCAAAGCTATGGAGAAACCCTGTCTCAAAAAAAAAGAAAGAAGAAGGAAGGAAGGGAGGGAGGGAGGGAGGGAGGGAGGGAGGGAGGGAGGGAGGGAGGGAGGGAGGGAGGGAGGAAAAGAAGAAAAGCTGAAGGAAAAGAGAGGGTCAGAAAGAGAAGGACTGAAAATGTCATACTAAAGGGCTTGAGCATATGGGTAAATCTGTGATAGCTTTAAGCTGGTAGGAACCTGGTCCTATTTGCTATACAGAAACATACTAAAAAAGAGATAAGATTAAAGTCAAGGTTGATAGATAAACTATTATTTAAGATAATGAAATTTAAAGCAGGAAGGTAGGGGGTGCAAATTCAAGACATTCACTGCCACGCTGTGCTGCGGTCACTGCTGGCCCAGTCTGCCTCTCATCCCTCCATTGCTGCAGTCCCTCACCTTGCATGCTTCATAATCCTTCCGGATATAGTGGAGATGGATCAGCCAGTTCTGTTTTTCCACAATAGGAAACTCTGGAGCTAGAAAGTATTTTTTGACATAACAAACAATATAATCAGTGTTAGATCTTCTCCCTTAGCATATCATGTCTAAACTAACCATAAATAATTATGATACCATGTTAAATTCTTCATGGAATATGTAAATATCTTATTTTCTGAATTATATTTATTTTGTGCCTCTCCATGTGTGGGTACACATGTTCCACAGCTGTATATATACTTCTGTATATACAGAAGTCAGAGGACAATATTGGAGATGTTGGTTCTCTCCTTCCACCATGTGGGTCCTATGGATTGAATCTGGACTATCAGAGTGGCAGCAGGTCCCTTAACTCACTGATCCATTTTGCTGACCCTTGGACTAATTCTTGGTTGACATACAGTCATCTTCTAGGCCTGTGGTCAACTGACCCATGAGTCTGACTCTAGAGAAAGGGTAAAATACATACTGGACTAACAATCACAGCACATACTAACTAGCCCTACTAACTAGCTCAATCATTTGGTTATTAAATGAGGTAACAGCAGAATGATTCTCATATCCAGAAATGGTATAAAAATACTAATAATTATGTCAGACACTTGCATAATTACAACTGAATTTCATAAATCTCAGCCAATCAGAAGGCTGAGAAAGAAGTATTTTAAGTTCAAGACCAGCTTGAGCTGCACAGTGAATTTGGGTCAGTCTTGAAGATAAATAGGACATGGATTTTTTTTCCTCAGGAAATTAACAAAAGAAAAAAAAACTTTTTAAATAAAATTAAATGGCACACTTATTTAACATATGCATAAAGTTAATGGAGTTCTGATTTGTACAAGAATTGAATGCTTAGGGGACTGGAGAGATGGCTCAGTGGTTAAGAGCACTGTCCGTTCCTCCAGAGGATATGGGTTCAATTCCCAGCACCCACATGGCAGCTCACAACTGTCTGTAACTCCAGTATCCTATATGACACCTTCGCATCAATGCACATAAAGTTAAATAAATTATAAAAAGAAGAATTGAATGCTTATTACGCAAATAAAAATTAGTGTACACTGACATATTAACCAAAGAACATTTAAGTACATTACAGGTCACTAATAAATCTAACTGAATAAAATAAAACCTAGATATTGTGTAAGGGTTGAAACATTTCCTAACATGCTTTACAAAGCTCTGCTATATATATAATAGGATCAATAAGACAAAGAAACAGGTACACACACACACACACATATATATAAATATTACATACAGACCTTTTTTTGGTCTGGGTTTTTGAGATTCAGGAACCTGAGTTTTCTGAAATTAAAGAAGTTATGTGTGTTAAAGCAGCCCATGTATTGCTAATTAAAAGCACATTCATATAACAAGAATGATCAGTAACTCACCAGCCATGTAATCAATCCATTAAACGAAGAGACGTATAAAAAGAGGCATTTTGATTATGACTTAAATTACCACATTATTCTTTGGCTATGCAACTTGCTCATAATGCATAATACATATTATATGTGCATTTATAACTTACCAAAATTACAATGTATAAAATATACTCATATTAATACACTAAACTGATAGATACCTCATAAAGTATATTTAATGTTCTACTTCTAAGAAACCAAACCAGAAAATGTTTTTCATATTGTGTGTGTGTGTGTGTGCGTGTGTGTACTCATGTACACGTGCAAAAGGGACATCCTTTAAGAGTCTATTATTCCGTTCACCGATATGAGTTCCAAGGACCTAGCTCTTGTCAGGCTTGGTAACAAGCCATTTTTTATACTTTTTTTCTCGTTTATTTATTTATTAAAGATTTCTGTCTCTTTCCCGCCACCGCCTCCCATTTCCCTTCCCCTCTCCCAATCAAGTCCCCCTCCCTCGTCAGCCCGAAGAGCTATCCGGGTTCCCTGCGCTGTGGGAAGTCCAAGGACCACCCACTTCCATCCAGGTCTAGTAAGGTGAGCATCCAAACTGCCTAGGCTCCCACAAAGCCAGTACGTGCAGCAGGATCAAAAACTCATGGTAACAAGCCATTTATCCACTAAGCCATCTCACCAGTCCATGATCTCTGTTTGATAAAAGGTAGACAGCTCAGTCAGTAAAGTACCTTTAGCACAAGTATGAAGACCCACGTTCTAGTGCTCAGTAGCTGAGTAAAAGCTGAGTGTGGAGGCATGTGTGCTAGGAAACAGAATCAAATAGACCCTTGGAGTTCACTGGCCAGCCAGCCTAGCCAAATCAGTACTCCAAGTGCAGTGAAAGACTCCCTCTGAAAAAATAAGGTGGATGCTGGACATGACGACAGTGCACCAACTGACCCTGTAACTTATTAGAAAATCTTTAAATGGATTTTTTCTTATATCAGATCCCTAATTTTATACATTATACACCATGATATGGGCCAGTTGTGGTAGCACACACCTTTAATCTAAGTACTTAGGAAGGCAGAGCCAGGAGGATGTCAGAGTTAAAGACTATCAATTTACCTAGGACAGCCCAGGGCCATATAGTGATAACCCGTCTCAAAACAAAAACAAGAACAACAAAAAGATTTATATGCCTTAATATAAGGAGGAAAATACTGGCTGTAATTTTTCAGAAATAAAAGAAACTTTTAAAAATATTTCTTTATTTTATGTGTATGAATGTTTTGCCTGCATGTTTGTTTACTGTGTCTGTGTTTGGCACTCACAGAGGTCAGAAGAGGCATTGGATCCCCTGGAATTAGTCATGGATGGTTGTGAGCCACCACATGGGTGCTGAGAATGGAACCTTGGTCCTCTGCAAAAACAACAAACAATCTTAACCACTGAGCCATCTCTCCAGTCGCAAAACAAAAAATTTTGAAAAGGTACAGTGTAGGCTGGCCTAAAACTCATGGCTCTCCTATCTCTCCCTCTTCAATCTATACTACTAGTTGCATCTCCATAACTGGCAAAAGAAACTCCATACTCAGATATATCATGAGGAAAGGCTGACCAAGCCAAGCATGGTGATGCATGCCTATAATCCCATCACTTAGAAGGCTGAGAAAGGATGATCTTCAGTTTGAGGCTAACCACAGATACATAGGCAAACCCTGTTTCAAAAAACAAAACAACAGAACAGACAATGGCTCAGCTGTTAAAAGCATTGACTATTTTTACAGAGGACCCAGGTTCAAGTCCCAGCACCCACGTGGTGGCTCACAACAGTCTGTAGCTCCAGTTCCAGGGAATCCAATGCCCCTTTTGGGCTCTGTGGGCATCAGGCACATGGTACACTCACACATATTCAGGTAAAACCCCCATACATGTAATCTTTTGTTTAAAAAAAAAGCCCTAAAACAATAAAAGCAACAACAAAAAAGTAAGGCAAGGGTAATAAAAAACAGTATACTACGTAACTCCCACTGAAATCCTGCCCTAGCTCAACAAATTCTAAAGAGCTAGGGTGTCATGCAGTGATGCAGTACATGGCTAGCATGGATGAGATCCAGGTTTAATTCTCAGTTCCAATAATAATAATAATAATAATAGGCAAATGTGGAAGACTTAGAATTTCAGTTTACAGACTCTTATGCTTTTAAAGAAATTACATTAGGAAATGAAAAAAACAATCACAGAATGAAAGAGGGAGTGAAATGAGCAAACGAACTGGTAAAAGCATGTGAGTATTCTCAGCAACTCGTTACACAAAGAAAAAGTGTAGCTTGTGGTATGTACAAGGCAGAAGCACAAAATTAAAAACAATAAACAGGCAAAACCAAAAACAATAGAATAAACAGGCAGATAGCAATGGGTATTGAAGTATCTGATGATTCCTGCAGCATGCAGAAATTAAGTCTGCATCCTAAATGTCTTCAGTACTCACAAAAGGAAGATGCCATGTGGCTACTTCCTCCTGGAGGAAGGAGGGTCTTACCAGACTCAAAGAGTTGAAAAAAACTTCCTGTTCTCACGAAGCTCAGGATTTACACACACAGGATCATCAAAGGAGTAAACAACTGCTGGGGAGACAGTCGGGTCAGGCTTAGTGAAGCTGTGCAGGAGTGCAGGTTTGGGAAGTCATCACCAGTGCTAGGGTGAGCTTTTCTGCGATGTAGCTGCCTTTAGGTTACCTATGTTACCATAGCAACCCCACACAAACTTTCTGGTTCAACAACTAGTCGGAGAACCATTTCTTTGGCTTGTTTTAAGTAACCTACCCTTAGAGAGGACAAATGTTTGTTCATATCGCCCCAAGAAAAGTTGCACAACATAACTGGTACCCAAACAGGGACCAAGAGAACCAAAGAGGAGTAGGGAGGAGGAGTGGTTGCATGGTCCCTATGATGAGGGTGAGGAGACATGTTAACTGAGGCTGATCTGTGGCTATCTTTCCCTAGATAGAATGGCATAGTATGTCTCGTTACTATACTGGCAGTTACACGTGTCCTGCAATGGGTGATAAGACATCTAATTAAAGCCACACCATCTAAGACTGAAGTGTCCTTGGGGAGGAATCCCAGTATACAGTACATAATATGGGGTGGCAAGCTTCTTTAATAAAGGGTGACCACCATGTACATTTGAGGATGTTTCCAAGCCACTGATGTACTAGAGAATACACTGCAGTCTCTGAAAGTAGACCTTAAAGAGGGTGTAGCAGCTATTGTACAGACTTTAGTGTGGGCAAGAAGAACTTGCCTACGTAAACAAAAGGCAGGGCTGTCCTCTACATCAGCCTCTGATCTAGCAGTAAAGAGGGAGGGTAAGATTGAGATGCTACCTTGCCAGGTCTTACAGCTGACAGGATGCAAGGGAAAGAACACAAGTCAGATCTGAAGCTCTCTGTCTAGGATCCAAGAACTTGGAACCCATGGGAAGAACTGGAGGGTAGAAGAGGAACACAGAAGTGAGAAGATGCCCCTCAAGTCTGACCTTCAAGATAGAGGAAGGGGAAAGTCCATGATTCAGTGTGCAATCAGAGGCCTGAATCATGGCCCTGAATAGGAAACTATGGTAATTAGGGAATATTCTGCCATCTGAACTCTTGGACTGGAGGAAGACTTTTAAACAGGAAATGAAAGAGTTTCTTATAGCCAGAGACTACAGATATGGAGGTGAAGTGATCAGTCCAAGTGCCATGCAAACAGAAAAACTTAGTAAAACAACTACCCATTCTCCCTTGAACCAAAGGCTGCAGAACATTAAGGCAATACAAGAGAAATAAAGCTTCTGATGGACTGGCTCACATGAGTGAGTCATTAGGGACACTTGGCTATTCCAGGCTGAGGCTCCTGGAAGACAATAGAGGGACAGACATTACTGAGGGATTAGGCATGAGAAAGGCAGGCTTTGACGTCCAGTCTACTGGGATCCAAAAGCACTACAAGATGGCTCAGAAAGTCTAACAACTTGAGTTCAACCCCCAGGATCCACATAGTAGGAGGTCCTCTGACCTCTGCATGTGTACTACTGTGTACACACACACACACACACACACACACACACACACATAAATATAAAAAACTTTTAAAGAAAGAAGGACTAGTGAGATGACTCCACAGGTAAAAGCTTTTGCCTCACAAGCCTGACAACCTGAGTTCAATCACTGGAACCCACAAGCCTGTAAAGCATTTTAAAAAATATTTATTTCAGCAGGTACTCAGGACTGGCATGGGGCTTTTGTGGTTTTATTGAATCCCACAGTTGGATAAGATCTTTATGAAGTAGGAGAAGCCCTGGAAGATGTACTTTAATAGGCATATACATATATTTAGTTTGTAAGATACTAAAGCATTCAAATAGGGATGAGAGAAAAAACAGAGAATGGGTTCTGTCCAAGACATTATAAGGCAAAAGTGGCAAGACTTGTGTTGACAAGAGTTATTAGTAAAAAAAATTAACAACAAAAAAATGTGGTGCCAGGGAACTTTTAAATCCCAAGCAAAAATTCACAGAATGCATCAATGACTTAAGAAAAAAAAAAAAAAGTAGAACTAAAAAAAATGTTAAGCTTGTTTCAGAGGTGGACAGAATGTGTGGTGTCCATTTCTCCCCTGTGAGAAAATAGACTGCAGGTGGAGCTGGTTCATTCAGGCCAGGATCCTTTCAACAGTCTAATAATGGAAAAGTAAGTGTCACAGTGCTGACCCAGAGCCTGCTAGAATCAGAGGCAGCTCCAACAGGTAGCACAGCGGGCAAAACTTCAGCCCTGCTTCCCTTGGGCATGAGTCAAGCTAACCAGCACTCAGCCCCAGCCAAGGTCATCAGAGGTGGGAAGATGTACATCAGCACCCAAGATGCTCATAGAAATGACTGTGGATTATGGAAGACTAGTCACCCATGCAACTGTTGTACCCAACATTGCTCTTTGAGCAAAAAAAAAAAAAAAAAAAATTGATACAAGTGATGAGATCTTTACATGCTATATAGAACCTTACTAACAGACAGCAATGGGCTTTTAGTGATTTTACCCACCCTCTATAAAAAGTTTTCATTAGTGCTGCGAGATGCCTCATGGAAAAAATGCTTGCCCTGAAAATGTGAAAACTGGAATACTGATCCCCAGAACCCACACAGAAGTTAGGTAGGCATGGCAGACAGAAACAAGATCCTCTAAGAAAGCTGGCTAGCTAGACTAGCTGTTTGGTACAATCTAGGTTCAAATAAGAAGAGACCTTGTCCCAATAAATAGAAATAAAGAGCAACAGGGAAAGACACCTGGATACCATATCTTTCGGCCTTCACATGCATTGTGTGCACACTCACCCACCACAGACATAAGCCCACACATATGTAAACATACATACAGAGAACATGCACACAAATACCTGCAAAAGAAAAGCTTTTGTTATATGAGTTATGGACGGCTTTGATCACCATATGAATGCTGGGAACTGAACCTGGATTCTCTTTAAGAACAAGTGCTCTTAACCACCAAGCCATCTCTTCAACCCAGCAATCATTCTTATACAGTGAAGTACCCATAAAAATCCCAAAGGACAAATTTTAGAGTTTCTGCAGAGATAACACATGGAAGTTGACAGGTGAAAAGCTGGAGAAAACATGGCTGGAAACTCTGAGTTCCTTCTCCCACCCATACCTTGTCCTATATATCTCTCCATCAGAATCCTTTATAATAAACCAACAAATAAGCATCTTGAATTAAATTACCAGCTGCTTAGAAGCAAACCAACAAGCTGCAGCTCAACTGGCAAGAGAAGGGGGCAATCCTGGAGGCTGAGCTCTGGACACATGGTACTGTCAGAACAGAATTCGGTTTAAGAGGACATCCAGCTGCTATCTGCTGCTGCTGCAGAACCACTCCCTTGTATGGTGTGCGAGGAAAACTCCACACATACATCTGGTATAGGAAGCAACTTGTCATATTGTGTATACAGGAGAAGAAACTGGGTCTAAGGCTCATTTTCTCCTCAGAAATGAAAAATTAAGGGGATGAATTTGCATTACAAAATCCCCATATAACAAAAGATTAGCAGCAGAAACTAAATACAAAATAATCAGGAAAACAGAAAAGCACAAAAAGAAGCAATACAAAGAATCATTATACCTCAGGAAGGGATAGCCAATGATTTTCTACCCAATAATCAGGACAATGAAAATTAATATAACAGTAAGGCATAATTTCATACCATAACTGCAAGATTTTAAAGAACTGTTGGTAGAAGCATAAGTATGATAAACACCTTAAGTTTCCCATAAACTATTAAGCTGAAGATGTACACATGTACCCGGCAATTAACTTGCAGGTGTGTCCTAGAACAACTGTTAACCATGGCAGCACTGCAAGGCTAGGACTATGGTGGGGAAAGTGTGGGTATTTATTTTTGTTTTTGATAACTGTTTTGTCTGTGGTAGTTCTAGTTTTTGTCTTGGTGTACTCAGGCTCATATGTGCTAGGTAAGTACCACACCAGGATGTTACACCTCAAGCTCCTTTCTTCCAAATAGACAGCATCTCCCTACAGATCTACGTATGTTTTCCTTTGTCACAAAACAAACACCACCATGTGGGTGCTAGGAACCCAACCTGGATCTTTTTCAAGAGGATTCTCAAGCAAAAGTGCTCTAACCACTGAGCGAACTCTCTAGCCTCTAGAGAGTTTTTAAAGATCACTTTAAAAATGAATAGATAATCCCAGCACTTGGGAAGCGGAGACAGGATTATCTCTGTGAGTTTGAGGCCAGCCTGGTCTACATTATCTAACTCCAGATCAACCAAAGCTACAGAATGAGACCCCATCTCAAAAAACAGTAACAAAAACACCCTCCTGAAATTCTAGTTTCCATGCACTGAAAATAAGAAATTGCTACAAAAAAAGAAAACTTCTAGCAGTAAACGTAACAATGAAAATAAGTAACTGAAGGATCAAACATAAAAGTCATTTCAAAACTAAAGCCATTCTCTTTCAATACAATTAGAATCAAACATACAGCACAATTCCTGCAATCAAAGAAATTAAGTTCAAGGTCTGTTACACACTTATCTCCTGCAGCAATAATATACATGCTAAATGCAGTGGCACACACTTTTGATCTAAGCACTACACATAAGAGTCAGAGGCACGCAGATCTCAGGCAGTTGAAGGCTAGTTCCAGGCTATACAGCAAGTCCCAGGCCAGCCAGGGCCACGTGCTAACTTAGACCCTTTCTCAAAAACAGTAAAAAGGTGTGGTACAGCAGTACTGTGGGATGATAATACTCTTCGTCTCTCATATTTATGATTGTGTACACTATGCATTTCTCTGGTGGCTGTAATAGGCCTCTAGACCTTAGTAGGCCCTGAGGTCTTAGCATAACTGACTTCATGAGGAAAGTACCATTCAAGCCATAAAACTCAGCACACAGACAACACTACCTGAAAACAGACCTAATGGGAAAGTCTCTAAATGTACTAAGCTTCCTTTCTGACTTCTGTAGTTCTGCTTCCATCTCACTGTTCTTGTTGACTGAAGTATGTTAACCAGAGTATGGCTTTTGTGCTTAAATGCTCTCCCTAAGAAAGGCTTGGTGCTACAATGGAATCTTGAACATCTAGTGTAGTTGCCGGCCAGCCAGCTAATAAAGACTTTCTATTGGCTTAAATCCATGTCCCAGGATCTTGTCTGGTGGATACCCACGACAGTGGTGCCAATATCTTAAACCTAATAACACTAATCATGCTATTTTAATTTTTAGCTTATACACTGAGCTTCCTTCTCTGTATTGAGTTTTCTGAATACAGACTGCTGTGATTACCCTGCAAATAAAAGAGCAAACAGCAGAGGGTTCTACCTGAGACAACACTGCATTATAAAGCTGTCAACCACAGCAGCTAATTTAGTCTATATTGTCCAAGGTGTTTTTCAAATGACAATATTAAAAAAAAAACTGAAATAATTCTGTTAGTGCAGGAGTGCAGGGCAAAGTTTGAAACCCAACAGTAAAGTAAGGGAGAAGGTTTTATATTTGGAATTTCTCAGAAGTTTAATTCAATTATGAACATCTTCCTTTAAAAAACAAAAACCAACAAAAAAAAAAACAACCTTCTGCCAAAAAACTAAAAATAGAATTATCAGTCCTTGCCTAGTGGTCCAGAGGTACATATTTATATTACCAGCATCTTGGTGCTGAGACAAGGGAATGGCAGCTTGGGATATGCGAGAAGACCCTATCTCAAAACAACAAAACATCCCTATGATCCAGCCAGCCTACGACTGAGGACAGACCTAAAGAAAACACAATCACTGCAGCACTGTTCATAGTATGAAAGCAGAGAATCAGTGGAGGTGCCCAGCAGCGGATACAAATGGGTAAATATATCACTGTCAGAAAAAAAGATGAGGTCTAATTTGCAGCAGTGTGGGGAAAGTTAAGCCAAGTAAAATATGCCAAGCAGATAAAGCCAAAGCACGTTCTTGCTCCTCTGTGGAAGCTTTTAAAAAGTTGATTTCATGGGAAAATAGAGTAGAACAAGGGGTTAGCAAAGTAGCAGAACAAGAAGTGGGGAAAGGGAAAAGATGGAGTGGGAGAAAGTTCAATAATAGGAACCAAATGCCGCCGACAGATAGGAGGAATAAAAATGCTTATGACCCGCAGCACAGCGGGATGGCTACTGTTCACAATTTATAGTATAAAGAACTAGGGGGGAAAGGAGTTTAAAGGTTCCAAACCCGCAAAGAAGAAATACTAAAATAGAAATGCTAATTGCAGATTTGACCATTACACACAGTACCCATGAACTGACGTATCATCATACTATATCTCATAAACGTACAATTATTATAAGTCAATTAAAAAATTCAGCTGGAAGTGATGACGTACTCCTGTAACCCCCGCACTAGGGAGATGAAGGCCATAGGATTGTGGTAAATCCGAAAGCAGCCTGGACTAACTGGCAAGTACTATGTGCATTCAAGACCCGCACAAACAAGCAAGGACATGAGAGATGTACAGGGATGCAAAAAGCCAACTACTACTGGGTCAGCCTGAATTCACGTAGGCTGTCTGTAAAATTAACCAAAGCTTAATTTAAACAGCTGAGTCTGAAAGAGCTCATTTCCAAAACATAACCACAAGGGGAAACAAGGGCCAGTCGCAGTGAGAGGGCAGGAGCGCTGAGAGCTCATGGGCTCCGTCCTATCAAATTTCGAATCCACGGTTATCAAAAACTGTCTAGCGAAGGTGCGTACGCCCTCCCCAGGAAAAACAAAAAACCTACAGAGCAGGAAAAACAGCCATCACCAGTGAAAACCGCTCTCTTCTGCCCGAGCGGAGGAGCAGTCCCGATACAGACCAAGCGCTACACAGCCTGGCACTCGCCCAGCCTGGCGGGGAGCGCGACCTGGCCGCGTCGCATCCCCCACGGCCACGACGAGCGCCTCGGCGTCCGCCTCGCCCGGCCTCGGCTCCCCGCCCGGCCTCACCGCCCAGCCGGGCCCCGCCCTGAGGCGGTCACTGAACCGCAGAACCTCAGCGCTTACCATCCTAAATTTCTCCTCAGCCATCTTGGCTCCGCCCACCGCTGCGCGACCGGAAGCCAACCGTTTCCCCGACAGCCAGCAGAGCCGGAAGTCGTAAACCGGGGAAGGAAGGAGGAACCCGAGCCAGGAAATAGGTTGCCGAGAGGAAGGCCCCGGCGGTGAGGTTAGTAAACTCCTGGCGTCTCCATAGTGTGACATGACCACAGAGGGCATAGCTCGGAAGGAAAAGGTGAGGGAACTCGCAGCCGGAGGTCAGACATGATCTCTGCACCGGTCTGGATGACTTTAGAGTGTAACATGTCAGTCAGATATTAGATAACGAAGCAAAGTTTATGAAGAAAACAGTTCACTCAATAAATATAAGTAGCTCCTAAACATACGAAAATAAAACTACCAGGAAGAGGAATATGCAAGGGTATGTTTCCAAGATTTGATCTATCTCACGTTGACAACAAAATTTGTCACCGACATATTTGTGAGGAAAACATGCTTTCTTCACCAGTGGAAACAAATTGGTCAAGCTCTCAACAGGCGTTTAGCAACTAAAAAAAAAAAAATTAAAAATACACATAACCTTTAACCAAAGTGTTTCAATTATAGGAATTTATTCTATACGTATAGACATGAAACATGGCTTTACATACAAAGATATCCAATGTGTCATTGTTTGGAATAAACCAAAGCTTGAGAAACAACCTAAATACCCAACAGTAGAAATTAAATAAATTATAAGAAGTTCATATTATGTGGCACATGAAAAGAGGCAACTATTTACATGATAAGAATTGCCAAGGTACACTAATAGATAATGACAACGTGCAAAAAATGCATATAGTATTTATGTTAATAAAGAGAAAGCAAAAATAAAGAATATGCACACAGTTACTTATTAGAAAATATTTTTGGAAGAATATTCAGATACTAAAAGTGGTTACCTCTAGGGAAGAGAACTGGGTAGCAGAGATGCAAAGAACAGAGGTAGACTTTACAACTTTTAATTTTACACTATATGCATGTATTATCTATGCCAGTAATAAAGATAAAATTAACAAAATGTATCACATAGCATTCGGGTTGTGAGAACTGCTAAGAAAGAAATCTAGAACAATAGGAGAAAATAACCAGGAGCTTCAACCTAAACTAGCAAGGCAAGCTTCTTCTAGGTTGATACTTTAAATTACATCTAAAGAATAAGGCATTATTAGCTGGAGGAAACAGGCTGAGGAAGCATGCAGACCAGGGAAGAATTCTAAGGCAGAGAAAGAAATTGTGCCAAGACCCTGAGGATGGAAAAAGCTTGGCTAGTTTGCAGCACAAAGGAGGACAGTACAGCTGGAAAAGAAAAAATTGAGGAAGTGTTGGTTCCCATGGTTGAGGAGGTTGTACAGTCCAGTAGGGTAGACCCACCAAGGCCATTAGACCTGCCAAGGCCATGTGAGGGAGTCTATTATAAAGGGCAGTGGGAAGGCACTAGAGTTTTGAGTAAGGAATGGCTTGATAAGAATGAACAGTTAAAGAGTTCTTGTTAACTACTGAGTGGAGAATTAAGAATGCCAAGAATTAGCAGGGTGCAGTGGCAAGCATTTAATCCCAGCACTTTGGGAGGTAAAGGCAAGTGGATCTTTATGAGTTTGAGGCCAGCCTGGTCTATAGTAGGGAGTTCCAGAATAGCCAAGGCAAAATAGTGAGACCCTGTTTCAAAAAAGAATAATGTCAAGAATTGATAATCTAAGAGAGATTAGTTTCCTTGGATAGAAGAGATGGTACAAAAGAATAGAAAAGCGGGTGCTTAGTGGTACACACTTGTGACCCTGGCACTGGAGAGGCTGCAGAAAGACCAGAAATTCATGAACAGCCTTAATAACATAGTGAGGTCCAGGTCGGCCTGCCTGGCTATATGAAAGGCTGTCTCAAAAAATAGTAGTAAACAGATAAAAATAAAAAAGGAGGAAAAACAGGCCTGGCAATCTTAGCTCTGAGAAGGCTGAAAACCAGAGGACTGCCATGAATCTGAGGCTACTGTGGGCTACACGTGAGTTCCAAGCTAGGCGTGGCTATATGGTAAGACCTTTTCTCCCAAACAAAAAGGCTGGTCACAGTGGCACAGCATTTAGGAGGCAGAGGCAGGAGGATCACCCAAGATAGGCCTGTCTAGTCTATATAAGACATTAAAGAAATGGAGGAAATATCTAGAATCTATGACCATAAAAATTAATGTTGGTGGATGAGGGAAAGAGATTCATGTTAAAGGAATACTGCCAGGTTTCTAACTGCAAAAACAAATTATGTACAGCCAAGACTATACATGTCTCAAAAAACAAAAAGCAAATTGGGTGAATTGTTCAGCCAGTTACTAAGGTGGAGAGCTTTAAGGATGTGAGTAGCAAGTTAATGATCTTGCTCCCCAGTACATAAACCTCCTTTGAAGGGACCCTGTGAGGATAATATTCTTTAGTATGCAGAAGCCTTTATTATATGTTTTACATTTATTTATCATGAGGAGGGGTGCATATACTATGGCACGTATGTAGTGGTCAGAGAACAATTCTTGGAAGTCAGTTCTCTCCTTCCACTGTCAGTCCGGAGGATGGAATTCAGGTCGTTGGGTTGGCAGCAAACATTGTTACCCACTGGCCCATGTTACCCATCTCTCTTTGACCCCAGACTTTAGGAAGAAGGTAGAATCCCCCCTTTTGTTTCTCAAATTGTTTGCATCAAACATAGTGTTTCAGTTAGGTAATTAGAATATCTCAAAGAAAAATCCTAGGAATTCCTTAGAGCATGTTTAGTATGTCACAAGCACATCTTCGTTTCCCTTGGCAAACTCCCATCAGAGCGGCTCTGCTCATCAGAATGTTCAAATTATGTAGCTGTGGGATGAATTATGAACAATCGCTATTCCTTCATTTGTTTAATGGCGGCAGGAGAGGTATTAAGCATCATAATGTCCATCTCTCCAGTGTAAGTCTAAAGAAGCTGCAGCTACATTTCTTTATTTGGAGTATTTAATTTCTGGACTTTAAGGTTCTCAGCCAACTTTGTTCTGAAGCCACCTGCTAGGCATCTCTCTAGCATCTCAGGCTTCCCAGAACCCACACCATTAACTGTCAACATTGTAGGAAAATGCCCCTTTAAAAGCACAGTAAGTACTAAGTATTCATATTTTTCAAAATCTTTCATGGAATATTGCCTCTTCATGATAGTACAAATGACTGTAGTCAGTGGAGAATGTAGCCAAAGCAGATAGTGCTTTGCTTATAAGACAAAAATACTAGACATCTCCAAATGTCCATCACCAAGGACAGTTGAATCAAAGCGAGATGCTACTGTAAGATATACTATCTAGCTTGTAAAAATTCCTGGACATGTAAAAAAAATAAGTAGCTGCAGGTTATATAGGGGAAAGGTGAAGAAAAATATGATAAGCTTCCATTTGTTGATTAAAAATAAAAATTACCAGACTGGGCAGTGGTGGTGCACACCTTTAATCCCAGCACTTGGGAAGCAGAAGCAGGTGGATTTCAGTGAGTTTGAGGCCAGCCTGGTCTACGGAGTGAGTTCTAGGATAGCAAGGACTGTTTCACAGAAAAAAAAAAAAACCTATCTCGAAAACAAACAACCAAAAAAAAATTACTGGACCCAGAGAAGTGGCTCATTAGTTAAGAGCACTCGTGGCTCTTTCAGAGGGCTGGAGTTCAGCAACTGTCAACTGCCTGTAACTCGGTTACATGGAATCTGACACCCATTCTGGCTTCTGTAATGCACATATACGGTCCTTCATATACAAACACATAAAATAAAAACAATAAATCCTTTAAAAACAAAAACATGCTAGAGACATGGCTTAGTGGTTAAGAGCATTCGTTTTTGTTTATATATATACAATATAGTTTGTTGAGACAGGGTTTCTTTGGTAGCCTTGTCTGTCCTGGAACTCAATCTGTAGACCAGGCTGGCCTCAATCTCACGAGATCCACCTGCCTCTGCCTCCCATGTACTGGGATTAAAGGTGTGCGCCACCATCGCTCAGCCCATAGCACTTGTTCTTACAGAGGACCCAGGGTTGGTTCCTAGCACCCACATGGTGGTTCACAACTGTTCATAATTCTAGTTCCAGGGAGCCTCTTCTGATCATCATAAAGCACCAGGTACATATATGGTGCAAGAATGTTAAGTGCAAGCAAAACACATTCATAACACATAAAATATATAAATCTCAAAACAATTTTAGGGTGGGAGAGTTGGCTCAGTAGTTAAGAGCCCTTGTTCTTGCAAAGGATCCAGGATCAATTCTCAGAACCCACACGGAGTCTCACCACTTCCTTGGAAGAACAGAGACAGGCGGATCTCGGAGTTCAAAGCCAGCCAGGGCTGTTACACAGAGAAACCCTGCCTTGAAAAACAAAAATCTTTTTGAAAACCAAACCAAAAAACTTAGCTAGATGTATCGCAGGCAACTGGCTAAACTACTACAGCAAAACTGCAACCATGGGAGGAGGGGAATACAGGTAGTAAAAACTTGAGCAAAACACCCAAGGGCAGAGTACAATTAAATGACTTCTTTAAAGTCCCAAAAGAATACAAGGTTAGCGTGGAATGAGAATTCTATACCCAAAAAATAATCACTTGGGAGGGCGACAGGAGGATCAGAAGATTATCCTTAATACACAGAAAATCTGAGGCCAGCCTGGGCTACATGAGACCCTGTCCCAAACAGAATATAACAATTCTGTATCCAAATAAAACAGCCCTCACAAAGAAAAAAAGGGAAATACATTCTTCCACCAATGAAAAGTCAGAGAATTCATTTCTAGAGAAAAGAGAGTGGAGGGCTGGATGTACAATTTACTGGTAGAGCAACTGCCTAGTGAGTGTGGTTTAATCCCTGGCATTCAGACTTGAGAAATTAGATCAGATGAAACCTCAGGTTTACTGGAAACCAGGAAGAATAATAGTATGTACTCTAAAGTTTATAGATATATATAAAAAGCAAATAAATCATTAAAGTATTAAAGTACCATATACAACACACATATTTATGTGATTTCTAGTTCTAAACAGACCCATACAGAACATATTAGGTTTTTAAATTATAAATTCACTGAAAATAAAATTCCATTTATACTAGCCACATCTAAGTGTTCAATAACCATCAATTAGCTACCATATTTTTAAGTACAATGTATATTCCCATCACCTTGGGCAGTGTTACTGTAGAGTGAGAGGGAACAAAGAGTACTGTTTTTTTTGTTTGGTTTTTCAACACAGGGTTTCTCTGAGTAGCCCTGGCTATCTTGGAATTCACTCTGTAGACCAGGATGGCCTCGAACTCAGAAGTCCACCTACTTGACTCTGCTGGGATCAGAGGTGTGTGCCACCACTGCCAGGCTTAGTAGCAAGAGTACTTTAAGCTTTACAATGCATGTATCTGTGGCTCTTCTTCCTCTCCCCTTCCGAAACCTTTCCCCCTCCATTTTTAAAAATGACATTTATCTCTTCACTAGGAGAAGCCTATACATGATGTGTGTGGATGTGAGAGGACAACTTGCCGAAACTGGTTCTTTCCTACCCTGTGTGTCTTGGGGATGGAACTCAGGCCATCAGATTCAGCAGCATGCACCACTTTACCTGCTGAGTCATCTTAACCCTCCCTTTAAATAGACTATACTGGCCTGCAGATAGGCAGGCAGCAGACTGGACAGTAACTAGAGTACAGCCTGCAGCTTAAACTTTTAAAAAATTTAGCAATGCTTCCTAATAAAAATGCTCAGTAAAATACAGAAAGAAATGAACTCCTACAGGTTTGTAAGGTACATATATTTAAAAAATTTACCACTAGAACTGTGCAGTGGTGGCGCACAACTTTAATCCCAGCACTTGGGAGGCAGAGGCAGGCGGGTCTCTGCATTCGAGGTCAGCCTTTGTAGAAAGCTAGTTAAAGGACAGCTATGGCCGTTATACAGAGAAACACTGTCTTGAAAAATAACAAAACAACAACGACAACAAAAAACTTACCACTAAATCATACTTAATAAAAACCCAATAAAATACTTCTAAGCTGGATGGTGGGGCACGTCATTAATCCCAGCACTCTGGAGGCAGAGGCAAGTGGATCTCTATGTGTTCAAGGCCTGCCTAGTCTACAAGAGGTAGTTCCAGGACAGGCTCCAAAGCTACAGAGAAATCCTGTCTCCAAAACCAAAAAATGAAATAAAAAAATAAAAAATCCTTATCTCTGATTCTGGGAACAGAACCAGAAAGTCGCTGTGACATTTTTCTAGCACTGTACTAGATTTTAGCACCAGGATGGAAGGGCAAAACAAAATAAGCATACAACCCAAAGGGGGAACATGGAGATTGTCCAGAAGATAAAAACTGCTGCTGCAACAAACCTGACAACCTGAGTTCAATTCCCTTGTAAAAAGTTAGAAGTGGTGGGTTATCACACATGGAGTCACGCAGCCAACATCAGAAACAATAGGCACTACCTCAGCAAGGTGGAAGAAAAGAACATTGTCCTCTGATCTCCACACATGTATTGTGGTATGTATGCCCCTACACAGGCAAAATAAAAATATGAAAAAACAAAAGTAAAAACATCATTTGCAGAAATGATTTTGCATATTTGTAACCCACTGAGCTATTTCTAGAACTAATAGGTTTAGTAAATGGCTTCAAGATCAATATGTAAGATCAGTTTTATTTCTTTATAACAGCAAAAATAAAAATGGCATTTAAAAATTAGAATTTTTAAATAAAAATCAGCCTGGCATGGTCACTTACATCTATAACAATAGTACTCAAGTGGTTGAGGCAGGAAAATTTGAGTTCAAGGATAGCTTGTGCTACAAGCATGAGATCCTGTCTAAAAACAAAATAAAAAAAAAAACTAAATGGACTGCGTGTGTATGTGTGTGTGTGTATGCGTGTATTATTTTCAAATACCCAAGAGCAAAAACTAAGGGAAACTACAAAGGACTACTAGAAAAAAAATTAAGAAATCCTAAATAGCTAAGCATGGCACACATGCCTGCAACCCTAGTACTTGAGGCATTCACAGTCATTTCCAGTTACATATAATAAATTCAGGGCCAACATGGGTTACTTGAGACCCTACCTCAAAACACAAGCAGAAAAAAAGTAAACAAAAACATAAATGGCAAGATATATACCATGTTCATAGACAGAGTTAAGCTCATCCCTAATAAAATATTCTTCCTAAACTGACCTGATTTTAATGCAACCTATCAAGATTTTCAACCTGAGTTTCAACCTAAATGCCAACCTAGAGCTAATGGGAGATAGAAACCCTTTAAATAAGCTGCTGGAACTGAATGTCCATGTTGAAAAAAAATATGGTTCTCTTAACAGAAATCAACCTCGAGCTTTGGATCACCTAAATGTAAAGCACCATAAAAGTTTAAACAATTAACTTGAGATGGATCATCGTTAAATTTCCAGCAGAAAACATGCTGGATTATGAGTTCAATTATGACACTAAACTCATAAAATCATAAATCACAAAATGTATAAAAGTCAAAATAAAAAATTACAAGCTGGACACCATAGCACAGAGGCTTCAGTCTCAGAAACAGCAGGAGCTGAAATAGGAAGATCATTTGAGCCCAGGGATTTGAAGCCAGCTGGGCAAAATAACAAGACCCTGTGTCAAAATAAATAAAATGAAATAAAAAGTAGGTCTACCATGCACAAGGGCAGGTTTAATGCCCAATAATGTAAAACAATAATTGTCACAACTTTCATCCCAGATCCTAGGTATTTCATACAGGCTAGGCAAGCACTCAACATCATTCCAACCTTGAAAATGGAGTATATATCACCAAGGGAAAATAACAGAAATTAAAATTACGTAAATTTCCTACCCACTAAGATGGCTAGTATAAAAAGTAAACAGTGATAGAGCTAGATGTGGTGTTGCATCCTTATAATCCTTGTGCTCAGGAGGCTGAGGTAGGAGCATCTTAAATTCAAGCCCAGCCTGAGCTACACAAACTCCTGTCTCAAAAACAAACCACTGACAACAGGAAATGTTTAGATATGGAGAAACTAGAGATTGCATACATCACTCATAGGCATACAAAATGATGGACCTTTTGTATAGGACAGTTTATTACCTTATATATAAAGTAACCATGTGACCCAGCAATGCCTTACTACTAGATATTTAACCAGGAGAAAAGAAAGCATGTATCTAAAAACATCATAGTACGGGCTGCAGAGATGGCTCATTGGTTAAGAGCACTGGCTGCTCTTGCAAGAGGACCCATTATCCACATGGAGGCTTACAGCCATCTATTACTCTAGTTCTAGGGGATACAGAGCCTTCCAAAAATAGAGACCTATATTCAGGCAAAACACCCATACACATGACGACTTCAAAAAATTAAAAACTTGGGGGCTGCAGAGATGGCTCAGTGGTTAAGAGCACTGACTGCTCTTCCGGAGGACCCGAGTTCAATTCCCAGAAACCACATGGTGGCTCACAACCATCTGTAGTGAGATCTGGCACCCTCTTCTGGTGTGCAGGCATACATGGAGGCAGAATGTTGCATACATAATAAATAAATCAATATTTAAAAAAAAATTAAAAACTCATGTTGCCCCTAATTAGGAAACAAGTTATTAGTAGGAAATTTGAGAAACTGGTATTATGTATAATATGTACTACACAGAATGATCTAACATTAATTTAAAGAATCTTTAAGGCATTATAAATTAACCACCCAAGTACATATGACCCATTTATATGAAGCTCAGGACTGATCTTGAGTGGCTAAAGCCAGCAAGAGAGCACTGGAAAGGGGCCTCAAATATGACTTTAAAGAGAGCTTAATAGTATTCTCCTGCATCATTTTTGATTACACTTGTACACAGTTCTTAAAATATCCAACTAAACATAAGATGTGTACAGTATAGCCAGTTAAACACATGATAGATATGGAAGTCCTATTTCAGGAGCATGTGTTTCCAGTTCTGTTTTCTTCAGTGTTTTGTGGGCTCTCATCTACTTAGGGCAAGGCCCCAGATTATGAAATTTATCTTAAAGACATACTCAGTGTCCTTTAAATAAACAGCATTTGCAATCTACGAAGCAGTTTCCTGGAACCAACCATCTGATCCCATGAGTTAGTATGCTAACATTTGGTCACTGAGGCACTGACATTACTCATCTGATTTTTACAATACATCACGGAGTTCTTTAAACTACTTATTTTGTTGGCCTTATTGCAAGCTAGTCAAAATAACAAATTCTGGGAGGGAGAAGGCATAGAGAACAGTATTACCACCCTTCTCGAAGCATATTCTCTGGTGTTTACCGTCATGATCTTTAGTATTCCAAATCACTCCCTAGACAGGGAATAGTGGGACATACCTAAAACCCCAGCACCAAGAGGGTTGCAACTTAAGAGGCCAGCCTGGACCTATATGTAATTATAGCAAGATCCTGCCTCACACTAAGTAAAATGTTGAGAGTACATCTTTTCCAAATCATGTGAAAATTTAGGTAATATTTTTCTATTAAAAATTCTATTTGTCTTATACAGGTAGAAATGAACCACAAGCCAGGATATGTGATAGGAATTTATTAATAAGCAAACATCATTCATACCAAGAATAGCAGCAATGAAGTTATAAATGATCTGAGAGAGAATGTACTTGACGACTTTGGAGCATCTCATTAGAATGTCTGCTGCCCAGGTAAGCCCACAAGGTCATCTGTAAGGGCAAGGCATTATTTTATATTATACCCCAAGGAATGGTACCAACAGTAGCAGCAGCAAGCTACAGTATTCATTTGTTGATAGGGTCCCTTAAAGTTTTAGGATACAAATTCGTGAATCTCTGTCTGAACCAGCTCCTCCAGAGAGCTGGATCTCCACAGCGTAAGACTCAAAAGCTACTGGTGTGACTTGTACAGCACTGTTTTACTCTGTATAAGCAATCTTGACTTTTTGCCTTTTCTGGCAGACTGCAGGAGCTTGCAAAGTTAATGAGCCACATCCACAGTGTAGTCAGTGAGGAACTTTACAGGTGCTAGTTAAGGCACAAAGTAGTCCTCGGGAAATGTTACTCTATGCATATAGAGCCGATGTCATCATGTCAGGATTGGCAATCTTTAAGGGTCTGAAAATATAAGGTTCTATTACTTCTTAACTCATTAAAATAGGGTGGCTCCTAAATATGAGAAATTGCTGGTTTATCTGAAGTTTTCAACAAAAAAATTGCCACCGAGTTCCTAGAAAAACCTAATATTAGAAGTCTTTAAGCCCCAGCAGGTACTTTGCTAAGGCTATCTGAATAGTGTCAAGTGGCCAGATGTGACTCCACTTGGTAACTGGCTGGGTTACAGGGCCACCCATTTGCATGAACAACCTTGGTTAACAGCTTCACACAAATTGACAGACCCCTTCAGTGGACTGTTGAACCTCCAGTGCCCAATGCTGTATTGAAGCAATTTAATTAATGGGGATGACTATCCACTTTCACTGAAATGGGAAAGGTAACTGGTGATTTAGACAATGATGATTCACATAGGCTCATTATTTCAATACTTAGGAGACATGTGCCTTGGAGGAGGTATGTCACTCAGGGCAGGCTATTCCATTCCAAAAATCTCATGTCATCATTCCCAGTGTACTCCCTCTGCCTCCTACTTGAGGATCAAGATGTGAACCCTCAGCCATCATGAGCTCTAACCATCTCAAACTGTAAGCCCGATTAAACACTTTCTCTTGGATGTTGCCTTGGTCATGGTGTTTTGTCCTAATAGGAAACTTAAATATTTATGATTTGTTTTATAAAAGGATTTATTTTACCCATTTTGATCCCCACAATATTCCTAATTTTAAAAAAAACCAACATAAAAGAATGTGGAATCAGACAAGCATGGAAACTATGAACTCCTGACAGTATTCTTAGAATTCAGCTCGAGTGGGAGTAATGTACCCTATTTACACGATTAGGTATACATTTGAGTTTGAGATCCCTGAATCCCTCATGGATGGATGCATTGTCAGAGATGCTAAGTACCAAAGTGAAGACTGTTTTATAACTTGGCAACAACAGTGAAAACCACCCATGGCCCCAACCAAATTTTGTCCAAGAAAGCAGTGTTACTCCTCATTAAATGCTTGAGAAAGATAGTAGGTCTCTCTCTCCCTCTGTCTCAGACACATACACACGACACACATGTACCGAGAAAATGTCAAAGTTTCTTTTATTCTTAGAATTGACTTTCAATTGAGGGCTTCTAGGCTATTAGGTGGGCTAGTTTAACTTGAAAAACAATGTACATTCTTTAAAATATATACTAACTTCCCCAAAGAAAAATGGAAAAAGAAATCTTAACAGTCCACATTTTTCATTTCTGAAGGAGCCAAGATTTCCCATTTAAAAAAAAAAAAAAAAAAAAACCACCCAAGGTGATAGGTGTGGTAGTACACACCTGTAATCCCAGCACCCAGGAGGCAGGAAGAAAAGTTTTAAATTGGAAGTCAGCCTGGGCTATAGTGTGCTGAGACTCTGAGGTAATACAAAAACAAACAAACAAAAACAGGAAAACAAACAACACCCCTGAAAAAGCAAACAAAAAACCCAAAATTCAAAACTACCAGACTCTACAGTTGCAGGGATAAATGCTGAGATCAAATGCTCAACTGGATTTAGTGGTACCTGCCTGTCATTCTAGCACTTGGAGACAGAGGCAGGATGATCAGCAGTTCAAGGCCATCCTTGGTTACCTAAGTTCTAGACTCAAGACTCAACTGGGCTACCTAAGGTTTTTAGTTTGTTTGAGACAGGGTTTCCCTAGCTGTCCTGGAACTCACTCTGTAGACCAGGTTGACCGCAAACTCACAGAGATCTGCCTGCCTCTGCCTCCTGAGTGCTGGAATTAAAGGTGTGTGCCACCACTTCCTGGCTAAGATCTGGTCTTTAAAAGAACTAAAAAGAAAACATTAGCTGCTGCTCTCTGCATTTTCAGTTATCATGTATAAAAGAAACCTTTTAGCAAGTCCCAGAAGGCTATCCATATTCAAGGTCAACTGCAAATAGCCTATAAATAGTTACACTATGCTATTCTCAACTGTCATATGTGGTCTGGCTGCCAAATCTGTCAGTGGGGAAGGGCTCTTTTCTAGTCACCACTGGTTTCTAGAGGAAATCAGGACTACAATGGTGTATGAAACAGTAACCCTCTGGAAGGAGCACTGTCATGCATTACTAATGTCAAAGTATGGTTTAGAAACACAGCATTAAAAGCCATTTCTTGTCCTGGACATTACATCATTCTAAGACCAGAATAAGAAAATGGTACAGACAGAGGTAGTTGAATGCTGCTTGGGTCCTACATAGAATTGTGAAACTTTAGGCAAGTTATTTAATCCTTTTCTTATTTTCCATTTCTGTGAAAATAGCAATCTTTACTCCACTTGTTTTAGAGTAAGTGCTTTGAAGATGAAAATGACAGACGGTTAGACTGGATAGGATAAGACTCAACTGTCCTGAAGTCTGGACTTAGTTACAGTATCTAACATTAACAATATCCAGAAGCATCTGCAGCTTTGAGTCTACTTTATAGGGACCATCAGCTTCTATAAGTAAGGTGAAGTACTTTTGAGGCTGAGAATAATGCTTTAAATTTTTAAATATCATATCTAAATCCAGTGTTTGCAATTAGGAAGCCAGAAAGCTTTCAGAAGTACTTCTGAAAGTTTCATTAGCCAAATTAAGTGTTGGGGATGGTCTCATTCACAGTTCCCTACCTAGGACCTGAACCAATACTTGACAGTTTATATTAAACAGGAACAGTGAATAAGGCACATTATACAGGTGGCTGTTATCCACCTAAGTTATCTGTTTTCAACTATAAAAATAAACATAAGTAACTAATGGAATAACAAAATAAACGTTTATTTTATTAGAATTAGGAATGTTCTTTCCCTCTGGGCAACCTGAACAGTCCAGTTACAATGAAAATCTAAGAACAGTTATTTCCACAGCACAAGGTGCTCTATGCACAAAATTACAGGGTTAGGAGCATTTAATCAATTTATCGATCTGATTGTCTCACCAACCCACCCCATCCCATCCCCCAAGTGCTCTATATTGGGATACGTGGCTAAAATAATGTTACATTAAATCCTTTAACTCTCTTGTTCTAAGTTTCAACTCCTAATCACAGGTGAACCACACATTACACTGCAGATTCAACCATATCAAACCAAGTCAGTCAGTCTTGGATCTACTGGTATGTATGTATACACGTGTGTCTTTAATATATTTATTTAAACACACATAAAACATATACAATCTGGGTTGCAGCAAATTACAAAGAATTTAGAGTCTGGTGATGTTATATGCTACTCCATTTACCACAATTTTATGTCTCCTGAGCTTTGGATCAAAATTTTATTAGAAATCATTGAAAAGTTCACCTGTTGCTCAATGAATTGTTCAAATGAAGCATGCACCTACAATGTAACTGACCTCAAAAACACAAGGAGACCCTGGTGCTTACTGTAAGTAGAGCCCTCTGAGAGACTTAGGTAGGTCAAATAGGGAAGCTGTCTAACAATATGGCTTGCCTATCCCAGCGGGGGGCACTGAAGCTACTAACAAAAGCAGTTAAATTCTGGAAACTCTTAGATATGGAGACGGTTGTTAAAAGCTTGGATGTAGCAGAAAGGCCAATTCACCTTGATCCACACAAATTATGAGTGCAATACCCTCAGTTCCCATGTGAGCACTGGGACTAGAAAGTGTCACCAACTGCACTATCCCTCCATGGGCGGGGACTGAGACTATAAGGTGCACACACACACTCTTTTGGATACTTGTTTCAAGGGCAGGGTGTAAAGAGGACTTAGGACACTCAGACCTAGATACTGCAAAGTTAACTGTTTTAAAACACTACATACACAAAGCAGTTTAAGGGACCACATATATCTGACAATTCTGGTTGCTTTTCAAAGTCACCAGGAAAAGGAACTTACTTTGAGCTTTCTTTGAAATCTCGTTGGTTTTGATAAATGTATATTTTTTTAAGATTGATGCAATTATTTAAAATAAAAGTCAGATGGATAATGGGGAAAAAGAAAGGGCAAAGAGAAAATTGAAAAGCAGACATGAGTTCAGATTTGCACCTGAGGTGACAAGGAAAGGGAAGAAAAAAGATGTAAAGTTGATCCTAAAGCGACAAGTAGTTTAAGAAAGCAGCATAATATACTCAGCAAACATTCACTGATTTTTGATGGGAAAAGAACAGTTGCAAGTACATCTCATGTAACAACCTTTCTAAAAGGAAAAGTAGGGTGATTCAGCAAAGCCTAACTTAGGCAAAAAGCCAGAGGAAAGTGAACCTACTTCCCAATGGAGTAATAAGATGTACAATGCAAGAACAGACACAGCTGCCTCACAAATGGTAAACACTCCCTAGGCACAAGACAGTTAAAGGAAGACAAAGAGGTCCTCAGCCAAAACTGGCATTTAATAGTTATACCTCTTGATCTAGTTGCCTAGTTCACTCTGCACTCAAATATAAAACTGACAGTCTTAGGGATGCTGACCTGTTGAAAAATACCACAGGCAGAATGGCCTAAACAGGTATATAGTTAATAAAACCACCACCATCCTTTACTTTTAACATAGCTTTTTAGTAGAAATTTCATAAAAATGGACATCACAGCTAAAATGCATTATTAATTCTCCTATATGCTGACAATAGAAAAGAAGCAAACTCAGTGATTCCTACTCAAATGCACTGGATGGGAGTATCAATGTTCCAGTGGTGTTTGCCTTCAAACTGAACCCACCGTAACACACACAAGCAATTTCAATATCCACCATTTAAAATTCACAATCTCAAACTAAGTGAATGGCTATTTATTTATACTTAAAGTGAAAACATTGTATTCAACACCCTAACATAAAGAAGGGATGAGAAACGAGCCATAACTAAAAATTTAAAAGGCTCAAAGCAGCAATTCAGGAAAAATAAAACAGGAAAAGAAATTTTGAAATGCTTCCTCCAGACGTGATGGGGAGCCTAGAAAGCCTACAGCCCTGCGTATTACATGGGCATCAAGGCCACACAGGAAGAGTAGTTGGGACAGGATCATTCATGAGGTGAAGCAACAAAACCACTTGTAGTCTTTAACAGGCCACGGCATTTGCTCAGGACTTGACTTCCTTGTTCTACATCTAGAAGCTGGGAATTCAAGGCATGAGGCCCATGGCCAGCAAAAGGCAGAACCAAACCAGAAAGGGCAAACTGACCTCAGGAAAGGGAAACTGAAGCACTCTAGTTAGGTCTTGCAGAGGTGCTTAACAAACATACCCTTATCCCAACCCCAACCCTAGAAAGATAAAGCCAACTGAAAGAAAATGCACAGCAAATAGACATAATCTTGAAGCTTTTTAAAGAATAAATATTTTTGTAATTAAACATTATGCAAACACGTGCCACGCTTGCTTTATCCATGCATATGCGCTATATACAATTTTGAAAAATACTGTGTTGTCCTCTTGTTTTAAAAGTCATATACAAAGTTTTTGTGTTTTTTGCTTAATCCTCTTGTTGCCTACCCCATTCCCCCTCCCAAGAATTTCCTTTACAAGTAGCTAATAATCATTATTCACTCATGACCTTAGGGTATGAGAGAAAGTGAGTCCAACTGTGTGTGGTATATGTGCAGGGGAGGAAGGGGAAGAGGTCCTTTACCAAAGTACAACAAAATGGCTGATTTGGACATGAAAAGCAGTGTCAAGGAGCTATCTGAAATTTTAACTGTACTACACTCAGGAAAAAGAAAAAGGAAGTCAGCTTTGAGAATGAAGCTACGTTACAAGTTAAAGTTGGAGGGCTTTTTGTGTGTCTGTCACACTTTGTTGGCGGCCTAGAATACTGTTGTACAATGGTTTATCTACCTTTTTTATTACAATATAATTTACTTAAACTTTCCGTTAACAAAACAGAATTCTGGTACTACAGACCAGCGGTGTCAGAATAGGCTTAGTGCCTCCTTGTTTGTGTTTGTGTTTGTTTTAATTGCATGAGCACTCTAGATGGTAAAGTTTTCAGAGTTCATTTTATGCAGGGCCATTCTCAGTCCTCAATGTACTCCCAAAGATCTTTTTCATAGCCTTCATGCACATGCTGTAACAAAACCCTTCGTCGACTCTCACAGTATCTGTAATCAAAGAGAAAACAAAACAAAACAAAACAACTTGTCATCCAGCCTCTGATAATGAAAAAAAAAAGAGGCATTTTACCCACTTTTAAAAAGTACTACTCCTATAGTTTGCCCAGACTTTGAAATAAGCACCTGCTATTACTATGATTTATCTGTACAGACACATCAAACTACTTCTAACTGTTTTAAGGACTGTTTTCTGGTTTCTTTCACTGGTGGAAATCAAACCCAGGACCCTGTGCATGCTAAACAAACACTCTACCACTGATCTATTCTTCCAGCCCAAAATTATTTTTTTTCAAACTCAGATTTCCGGCTCAGGAAATTATTTTAGAGCCCTCATGTTTTAGAAGATGTGACTGAGCCTAGAAACAATGATTAAAACCCATAGTTGCATAAATTATAAAGAATTTCAGTTGGACTGTGGTAGCTACATCTCTACTGAGTTCAAGGCCAGTCTGTTCTACAAAAGAAGTTCCAGGACAGTCAGAGGTTTTATACAAAGAATCCCTTTCTCAAAAACTAACTCCCCCCGCCAAAAGCTTAATTTCATGGGCCATCTATAAAGTCCTGATTAACTCTAAAAACACAAGTGAATATATTGAGATTAAATATCCAGGCCTTCCCTTCCAAATTTCCGGTTCCCTTAGCACTATTAAAAAGATATCAGGGGATGATGAGATGGCTCAGTGGTAAAGAGCACTTCTTGCTTTTCTAGAGGATCTACGTTCAGTTCCCAGAACCCACAATAATGGTGGTTCACAACTGCCTATAACTCTAGCACGAGGTAATATGACACCCTCTTCTGGCCTCTTTGGATATCCAAACACATGCACCCACCCATATATATATATATATATATATTTAAAAAAAAACCTCATTTTTAAAAAGAAATACAAGCATATGAAAAAAACACACTGAAAGAAAGCTTTATGTTGAGGAATCATCCAATCTTGAACTATTTACCCCTGAGCTAAATTTATCCTAAAGATAAAAGCTAACAAAAACTCTAAAAAGAATGCATAATTCACTTGTAAAGAAGCATGACCCAGAAAGAGTCCCTGGATAAAACCAACACCCCGTGATCACCCCCTCATTGCTAATGGCTACTTATTCCTTTTAAAGTCTTTCTTCTCTATGGTGTAGGGATTTCAACTGAAAAAGAATCAGCCATTAGAATACATGGCTAGGTTTCTCTTCTATTTTTGATCAGTCTCCTCCCTGCAACTTTTTGCCCAATCGACAGAAGCAATCTGGGACACACAGAACCACAGTCAAACATACAAAATCTCACCACTGGCAGAATATTTTACTCACCAGCTATAAAAATCTCACCTGTACTTATCTTGGACTTTCTGCTTTATATCCTGCAGAGAATCTTGGGAAATATCTCGTTCGAGGTAGCCCGAAAGCACCTCTGTGGCATTTTCTAGATCTGCTTGATTATTCTGAAAGAAAAAGAATAGAAATTCTGGCTTCAAAATCAAGCTAAAATATAACCAAGTTTAGCTAGTTTGAGGACTATACACTTACTCTCAACACTGATAATCATGGGGGGGTGGGGGCTCAAGATAGAGATTCTTTGTAACAGCCTTAGCTGTCTTTGGAACTAGCTTTGTAGAGAGCAAGCTGGCCTTGAACTCACAGTGCTGGGACTCGACGCCCAGCACAGACGGTCATTTTTTAACTAGTAAAGCTCTTTGTGGCTTTCACCTGTAATAATTTTCTAGCCAAGAACAATTTTAAAAATGTTAGAAAAGAGATTCAACCATTAACCTCTAGAATAACAGTGAGGACAATGTGAGAAAGTCTTTACAATGTTTTATATCTGAGAGCTGCTCTTTTTGAAAACTAAAAAATTAAAACTTAAAAAACCTTATTGTTGCCCATATTTGGTTGCATCGCAGCCATCTGCATAACTTTAAATATATACAGTCTTTTGTTATTGTTTTAAAAGACCATGTCTTTACCGTGAATGTAACCCTGGCTGGCACAGAATTCTCTATATAAATCAAACTGACCTCCAACCAATAGAGATCTGCCTCCCTCTGCCTCTGGAGTTCCAAGATTAAAAGCATGTGTCATCATATCCAGGTGGATAAATCTATTTTACACCATAAGCAAGATCAGTATTCTATGCATCACTTTTTGCTGTTGCTGCCTTTTATTTTTGAGACAGGGTCTCACTATGTAGTTTTGGGTGGACTAGAACCAGGCTTGCTTTCAACTCACAGAGATGTGCCTCCCTCTGCTTCTTGAATGCTGGGATTACACAGGCATGAGCCATCAACCCCTGCTATTCTCTATTTTAGATGAGAGTGGAACCCTTACCATCCTAGGATATTATGAGGCTTAAGTGACACAATTCATATAAATTGCTTATTCAGCACCTGGCACATCTAAAGTTCTTTTGTTGGGTTTCTTGCGGTTTTTTTTTTTTGTTTGTTTGTTTTTGTTTGTTTTTGTTTTTCAAGACAAGGTTTCTCTGGGTAATAGTCCTGGCTATCCTGGAACTCGCTTTGTAGACCAGGCTGGTCTCTAAAATTAATGAGACCCACCTGCCTCTGCCTCCCAAGTGCTGGATTAAAGGTGTGCGCCACCAATGCCTGGCACATCAAAAGTTCTTAATAAGCCTTATTATTAGAAGTTAACATGGTAGTTAGCTTTAGTGTTGACGTGATGGCTAAAAAGGGGGGCTTTTCTAATTTTTCAAATATAGATTCTGTAAGATTGATGCACAAGCTGGGTGTGCCTCCCAATGTTCGGGAAGTAGGGATATCTCTTTGAGTTTGAGAGCAGTCTATACTACAGCGCTAAGCCCTCCTCTCAAAAAATAAGACAAGACAAAACAAATAAAAACTTCAGAAAACAACAACAACAACAACAACAACAAAAAGGAAAACCACCAGGGGGAGAATGAGATAAGAGGGGAAATAATCTGTGGCAAGTCTACAGCGCTAATCCATGATAAATGTACATTCAAATTGAGGGCTGACTATAGTGCTAGCACAGTTAACTAGCTGGCTAAACCACTTAAATCTGATACAATTTAAGATAACAAAAAGGTTTCTCATATTTTTTACCTATATTTTTTTTTAAATAGAAAGGGCTTATGAAAAATTGGCCTTTCCCCCGTCCAGGAACTAATCCTACCTCAAAGATAATGGACTGGTTATTCTTTTTGAGGTAGAAAGCGAAGACATAAGTGTACATAAGTGTGGCACGACACTGGCAGAGGACATCGACTGCTTTCTTCAGGAACTGCACCTCGATCCAGGACATGTTGTGCTGCTGCATCTCCTCCATCTTCTGCTTCACCTGAGCATACAGCTTATGCTCAAAGCGTAGACTCTGCATGTGGTTCATATAGCGATTACAGTAGAACAGGTACCTCTGCAGGGCTGCCCTAGATCGCTGACCCAGTAAGAAAAATAAAGGTCTTGTAATTATGACATATAAATATATAGCATGTATCATGTACAAAAGCTGGTGTATAATTAAGCAACAATGTGATAGCACCTCACGCAGTAAAACAGCTTGTCACTCAAAAGGGCAAAGATACCAAGAGTTGGCAAGTATGTGGAGTGAAGGGAATTGTATGAATGTAAGTTAGAATCATTATGGAAAATACACAGATGGCCCTTAAAAAACTGAAGCAGAACCATCATAAAATTCAGTTTTACCACATTTGGGTATATAACAACAGCAGCAACAACAAATCCTGAAATAATTATTTTGAGCATGCCTGCATTTCTCCATTTGTTGTTTGTAATAATCAAGCCGTGGAATCAGTTCGTTTATTATAAATGAATGGATAAAGAAATGGGGGCATACATAGTAAATGGAATACTGCTCGGGTGGTCATGTGCAACAACATGGCTAGCCATGGAAGACAATGTACTAAACCTATATAGAAATACATATACTACACAATATTGACTTATATGAAGAATCTAAAACCTAAACTCAGAGGAGTAGAGAGTAAAATAATGATACTGGGGGGAACAGGATGGGAGATGGGGGACCAGCCTGTCAATAATACACATTGTATTCAAAAATGAGAATTAATGTCAAATATCTATCCATAAAAAACAATAGGTAACCAAGGTGACAAAATAATTAACTATAGTTAAACATTCATCAACCTTATACACATAGTAAACATCATATCCATGAGTATTATTATTTTTGACTACAATTGCTAATTGAAATTTCATGTATTTGCTGATAAAATAACAGTAATCTAAAATTGTTAATTTAAAATTAAGAATAAAGCTATCTACAGTTACCTTTGATACTACTGCTCTGAATGCCTTACTCTAGTTTTTATACAGCAGCCATGAGCCACATATTTGTCTATTTTAACTCAACATTAAAATGTCTGTTCTACAATTAGTGGGAAACAAATTAAACAATGTTGATGAAGAGTCTTTTTAGCAATACAAAAAAGTTCTCTTGGATAGCACTCTACAGAGGAAGCAATGAGCTAGAAAACACGAAGCAGCTGTGTGTTGCTGGTGGCTGGTGTGTTGTGTGCAAGCTAAACAAATTTACTGACAACCCAGTCTTTGAAAAACCCTGTCTCAAACCCCCACCCAACAGAAAAAAAATTCAAAGCTCTTTTTGCTGAGTCTGAATTTCCTTAAATTTATAGACTTACTAAGAAGGCAAAATGGTCTACACAGAGAGTAGCGAGCAGAGCTATACAGTGAGACCCTCTGTCTCTCTCTCTCTCTCTCTTTTTTAAATCTATCTTTTCTCATTTTTAGGAGACCCTGTCTTTAAAAAAGTAGTAGTACTAGTAGCAGAGAGACAAAAAAGGTTAATAAATGACACCAGGGAGTCATTTATTAACAAGAGTAAAATCTTTAGGGCTGGAAAAGCAGCAGGAGAAAATGACCTAGTTTCTTCAATAAACAAATGGCAATTTTTTAAAAAGGAAGCAAGAGAAGGATAATGTAAAGAGGAAATAAAGTTAATCAAATTCAATTTATAAAGTAAATCTGAGCAAGCACGATGGCTAGTGTGCCTGTGCACACGTCTGACATCCTGAATTTAATCCTCAGCTCTCATGAGGTGGCAGGAAGAAAAGCACATCCTGACAACTGTCCTGTGAGCACGCATGTGTATGTACATGTACACACACACACAAAATACATTTAAAATTTTAATAATTTACAATATAAGATCCTGCCTAAAAAGATGAAAACAGGAAGAAATTTGACAGAATTGGAAGCATCTGAACAATAGTTGATTCAAATAAGCTATATTTCTAAAGAGGAGGTTGTGCATGGAGGTACACACCTGTAATACCAGCTGCACTCAGCAGACAGAAACATGGAACTGCCAAAATTGAGGAAAGCATGGGTAGCATAAATTAAGACCAGCTATGGGCTACAGAGCGAATCTCTGTCTGTGCCTCCACTACCCCATCCCTCAACCAACCAAATATATACAAACTTACAGTAACAATCTAACAGTGAGGGCTAGAGCACTAGAGATATAGTCTGGGGTAAAGCTTAAAGCCCACACTTGTTTGACATCAGTTACTGGGTTTAATTTCAAACATACTCCCAATACACCTACATACAATAATGGCATTCAGTAGTCTATTATTTGATAATATACAAAGTAGTATTAATGACAATTTTGTACTTCAAATATATTTTGCATTATTATTGTCTTACAAAAATAACTGACGTAAAGTCTCTTTCATTATTCTGAACGTCTCTAGATGTGTTGGACGATTTTAAATCATATACTTAGTATCACTAGTGCCTGATATATAGAAAACGATTAGTTAAATTTAAGTGTGATTTTACCACACATATACATATAATTATATTTTTCTCTCTATGCTTTAAAGTCTAGAAATGACAGACACTCGGGTACCTTCTATGATATGCCAAGTGAAGATCTTCACCCAATACTCTTGAGATTTATTTGGGAAGGAGGAATCCAGGAGAGTGGATACCTCTGCCAGGGTAGTAAAATAATAGCCAACAGCTGAACAGGCAGATGGGGCTTATACAGGGCTTCTTATGGGCGGAGTTTTCCCAGGAAGAAGTTATGCTCAGAGATTGGCTAATTTAGTTGGTCAGGGGCAGAGATGGCTCTGATTTCAGAGTCAAACTGTTTCTTTCCCTGGTCCGTTTTGAGTCTTTGGTTAATTTTAGGGCCAGGGCATTTTTTTTTTTCCTACTGGCTCTGTTTTTAAGGACAAAGTGTGTTTCTTCGGCACTGGTTTCAGAGTCAGGTATGCTTCTTTGGTTCTGGGATAAAGTGTTTCTTTTACTAGCTCCTGGGTCTGTTTCCCTCACTAGCTCTGGGTTCAGAGTCAGAGTGCTCAGGGATTGGTTGGTTTTCCTTGGCTGGGGTTCTTACCCTATACCAAGTATATAGAAATATAAATATTGCGCAGCACTCGGTAGGCAAAGGCAGGCAATTTCTTTGAGTTTGAGGCCAGCCTGGTCTACAGATCAAGTTCCAGGACAGGCTCCAAAGCTCCAACCATGTCTCGAGAGGAAAAAAATATATATTTGGAGAAGAATCTACAGTTGATCTTCTTAAGTATATAAACTCTGAACCTCAGGACTACTCAATCACATGCTACAATATCATATACAGCACTGAAGCATCAAGAAAAAAGTCAAACAAAAGTTTGTCGTCCCCCACCCCCGACCTGAGGGTCAGGAAACAGGTTAGGCTGGCCTTGAAATCAAAATGTTTCTCTTTCTACTTCCTACCTCATGAGAGCTATATTTGCATCATGTATCAACCATGCCTGGCAAAGCCATATTATTTCAAGAGTCAGGTAGGTGCTGAACCAACACTTATGAGATAAAAATTAAGCCTATGTGCAAATAAACTATGTAGGAACTAACCTGTCTGTCATGTTTACTTTCCAGTATGTACTATTATTTGCAAATTTGTCAAATTCACAAAATCTAACAGAAAACCCAATTTATCACATTATCACATACGATGTGAGAGGACTTGATTTCATATACTTTGATTCTGAAAACTATTTCTCATTAAAACTCATGAAGCTGGGTGTAGTAGTACATGCTTTTAATCCCAGCACTCAGGAAGAGGAAGCAAGTGGATCTCTAAGCTCCAGGCCAGACAGGACTATATATATAATGAGACCCTATCTCAGGGGGAGGAGGGGAAGCCTACAAATAAAACCCTCAGAAATCAAAGAAGAAAAATTTTAATGCAAATAAGAAAAGCTTAATAATAAATGCCAAGATCCAGAATAAATCAATTCACAATTTGAAAATTGTGAATTCCCAAAATAACCAAAACTAGAAAACTGGCAGGCCAGTCAAGTGTAGCTACCAACTGTTTTTTTCTAAGTAAAGCTATTTGGAACACAATCACATTCATCTGTTAAAGCCTATGGCTTCCTTAGCAGTAAGGAGAGAAATAGACTTGAGTAATCATCATGGAGATTACAGTCAGCAGGTATTGATTCAAACCTCAGTGCTGGGAATCAAAGCCTTGCCCATGCTGGGCGAACTCTACCACAGAGATTCAACCCCTCCCACCTCCTTTTCTTTCTTTTTACATCATCCCCCATTTTGAATGCGTATGTGCGTGCATGTGCACACGTGCATACATATGTCAGCAGGAAGTCAGAGTTAACTTTCAGGAATTAATTCTCTCCACACTGTGGATTCAGGGAATCTAATGCAAGTTTACCAGATTTGTAAAGCAAACGTTTTTACCCACTGAGCTATCTCAATGGCTCCCTCTTCCCTAACCCCTTCATACGTGTGTGCACAAATTCATGTCTAGAGTCAAAGTTCATATAGGTTGTCTTTCTGGATCACAATTTATTCTCACTGAACATGGACCTTGCGGTTTCTGACTAATCTTGCTGGGTATCTAGTCACAGAAGTCCTGTTTCTGCCTCCTTACTGCTAGGATCACAGGCAGTTGCCATGTGGATGCTGGAGATCTAAATTTGAGTTCATGCTTTTTGTTAAGTCTTGTTTTAAAAACTGAGCCATTTCCATGGTTCCTCCAATACACACACCCCTTTGAAACTCTCACTAAATTTCTCAGAATGGTCTTGTAGTAGCTCAGACAGGTCTTATATTCATAATGTTCCCGCTTCATCCTTTGAGTAGCTGGGTTACACACCTGTGCCATCGGGGATGGCTTTATTTGTCTTCTACAGAAAAGGTATTCTGACTTCCAAAGACAGAAGAAGATTCAAATTTTACCACTGTCAGCACAACAGAGCATATAAACTTTTCTACAACACAAAGCACTCAAAGTACCACCAAGGATCTTTCTGGACTATGTACCAAATTTCTAATACTTTTGAAGACTACAATAACCCAAGAGACATCAGGTTAGCATGCGAGAATGGAGAACATAAGGAAAAATCAAAAGGTTAAATAAGCGTGTAATGGTATATCCCATCAAATAAATGACAGTGATATGAAATCTTTCACTGTGCCCTACAGAGGTGTAAGATTCTAGATGGGTCCTACTTGTGAAGTACAAAATCTATAGACCCCTAATTTAAAAGCTATGCACAATATCCCACCTCCACCCCACCCCCTAGAGAACTTAGAAAGGGATTTTACTGAGATGGTGTGGTCTTCAAAAACAAAGCTGTGCTAAATATGATCTCTAGCTAGATCTAATTTGTCTACTAGTCACTCAGAATTCCTAATAACTAGGAATAAAACAGTGCCACACACGAGGAAAAAGCTTTTCTTTTTATTCAACAGAATTATCAAAATCTAAAAGTATATTGGAAAAAGTATGGTATTGTTCTTCAAAAAGATTTTATACAATCTTGATTTCTATTAAGTCATAAAAATGAACTAAGCAGTAGAGTCAAGTCTAAATGGAGCTAGAGAAATCATGACTGCCACTAATAATCTATAAATCAGAATGATACAAAGTAACTACTGACTAAATTTAGGTCAACTTGACACAAGCTAGAGTCATTAGAAAGAAGGGAGCCTCAACTGAGAAAATGTCTCCATAAGATCAGGCATAGGCAAGCCTGTAGGGGTTTTCTTAATTAGTGATCAGTGGAGGAGGGCCCAGGTCACTGTGGGTGGTAACATCCCTGGGCTGGTGGTCTTGGATTCTATAATGAAACAGGCTGAGTAAGCCATGGGGAGCAAGCCAGTAAGCAGCACCCCTTTATGGCCTCTACATCAGCTCCTGTCTCGGTTTTCTGCCCTGTTTGAGTTTCTGCTGTCACTGCTTTTGGTGATGAACTCTTAGTTGGAAGTAAGAATAAAATAAACCCTTACTCCCAAGTTGCTTTTGGTCATGGCGTTTCATCACTGTAAGAGTAACCCTTACTAAGATGAGGACCATTAAATGGAAGTAAGGTAGAGGTACCAAATAGTCAGGTATTAGCAGAGACCACAAAATACGATGGTTTTGAGTCAGAGTCTCTCTGAGCAGTTCTGGTTGTCCTGAAACGCGAGAAGACCAGGCTGTCCTTGAACTCACAGAAATCCTCTTGCCTATTTCTGCTAGGAATAAAAAGTGTCTGCCACCACGCCTTTTTAAGTATTAAGATGATGACAATAACAACAACCACAGCTTAGTACAGGAGATGTAGCTCAGCTGGTAGAATATTTGTTCTTCAATATATGAATCCCTGGATTCTATCCCTCGCACCACATAAACAAGACACAGTGGTATATTATTTCAGTTCTATAAAAATGAATGAATGCAGACAAATTTCATTGACTTGTGATTTGATCTGATTATACAGCCATATAGAAATAAGATATTTGTAAGTGGTTTTACATTCACATATCTAAATACTGTAGTGAATATACTTAAGCCAGCCCTATTAATTTATGAGAATTTTTCTGTTCTTTGAAAGGACTAAATAATATGCATGTAATTCCAGTACTTTGAACCCAGAATGAGCTAAAAGGTTAAAACAAAAATGTCTTGCTGTACAGTGCTGGCACATGCTTTAATCTCAGCACTCAGGAGGCAGAGAAACCATGTCTTGAAAAATCAAAATACCCAGAACACAAATCACCTAAACTACAACCTCCTAAAGAACCTTTTTTTAATATATAATATATATGAAACGTTTATTATTTTAATTATAGCAAAAGACAGTATCTTTACTTCTGCCAATATAGGAGTATATAGTAATATGTATTGGGGGAGGGCATTTATTTCTTTAATTAGAAATGATTGAGGTCTGTATGTTGACTGAACAGAGTCTTGCTGGTTTCAAATTTGCTGTGCAGTCAAAGGCTGGTCTCAAAATTGTGATCCTCTAAGCCTCCAGAGTGTTGGGATTACAGGCAAAAAATTGCCTTTAAAAACTAACAACAAACACATGGAATCCATGTTTTGGATTGTATCCAGCTTGAAATACCATTTAAAAAGCATTTTTTTTTGTTTGTAGACAGGGTTTCTTTGGCTGTCCTGGAACTTGCTCTGTAGACGAGGATGGCCTCAAACTAAGAAGCTGGAATTAAAGCCATATGGCACCAGAATCCAGCTAAAAAGCATTTTTGTCTTTAGGAATTTCAAAAAAAGAATGATTGAATAAATAAAGGATTGGAGAGATGACTCAGACATTAAGAACAATGACTGCTCTTCCAGAGGACCTGGGTTTAATTCCTAGCAACCACATGATAGCTTACAACTGTCTGTAACTCTAGTTTCAGGAGATCTGAAACCCTCACACAGACCACATGCTGGCCAAACACCAATGCATATAAAAATAAATAAATATTTTAAAAAAGAAAAAAAGAACAAAAGATTTAGCCGGGTGGTGGTGGTATATGCCTTTAATCCAGCACTTAGGAGGCATAGACAGACAGAAAGATCTCAGTGAGCTCGAGGCCAGCTTGGTCTACAAAGTAACTCCAGGACTATCAGAACTCTAACACAGAGGAACCCTGTCTAGAAAAACCAAAATAACAACAAAAATGAGTTCTTCAACTACTATAAAATTATGAGAATAAAAAAAAAAAAAAAGAAATACAAACCTATTGTCTGAATCCTTTCCTAATAGCATAGAGACTCCGGAGGGAGTCTGTTTCAAAATTACCTGACCTATCAGAATTGCACGAACAATGAGGCAAAAAGTAAAAATAAGTGACACACTGTGTGCTCTATACAGAATAGCAGCAGTTCACTCAACAACTGCTGGTCTCTTATTCTCCGTGCTGAATGAGCAGAATGCAGAGGTGAAAGCATTCATTTAAGGTCATCACAGGAACCAACATAACTAGCTCAAGTGAAAGAAAGGAAACAGACAAGACTGTCCTTATAGAGGAGGAGGAGGATTGGCATACATACCCCTGTAATTTCAGACATGGGTAACTAAGATTGGGAAGTCAAGGGACAAAGCAAGAACTTGTCACAAAATTCACAAACCAATTACAAAACAAAAAAGACTGAGTGAGCACAATGCACATGCCTATAATCAGCTGTCAGGAAGAAGCAGAAGCAGAAGGATCATATGTTTGATGCCAATCTGGGCTACAGAGCCTGTCTCAGAAAATGAAAATAAATGTTCCTAATTAAGTACCGTAAAAGAGTCCCTTTCTGAATGCTTCTATAAAGTTAACAGAGAAATATGTGAATCAGGCATTCTTAGCCAGTGCTGACCTGCTATAGCTGCAACTCACCTCTTGGGCATCTCTTGCTGCCTTTGCATCATCCTCATTGTAGCGATTACAGTTGTACCTTAAAAAAAATTAAGAAACTTTCAGAAAGCCATAAATCAATTATAAAAGGAACAGGATGTAGCACTTTAACTTGTAAGTGATTATCTAGAACTAGCATTCTGTTTCACAACAGATAAACTGAGATGTCAGCACACACAAGGTCCTATTGATATAGTGGAAAAATCACAAGACTAAATAAAGCAACACTGGGAGGGTTGTATATAATCCAACACCTAATATTCTGGGTGTCTAAAGTACTAGATCAATTCTCCACTAAGTAATAGGAAATTCCACATCTTTTGGATAACCCATCCCAAACCAGCTAAGCTACAACCACCAGAAAACACTGCAGTATAGTACTTATGATTACTACTTATAGTCTGATCTTGAAACTGTTTCTGAAGAGATCATGTTATCTCCTAAGCTATCTGTTACTCACTGTATCTTTCCTTTTATAAGCCAGAGAACCAACAATTACAAGTTACTCTTTAAGAGATGCTGTGGGATGTACTTATATACCTCTATGATTTATTAACTGTCACTGAAAACTGAATGATACATAAAAAAGAAGGGAAGGAGAAAACATATCCAGAGAAATTAGCTCAGAGCAGAAATGATGGGCACTTCCTTTGTCCTTGTTACTATGTATCCGGTTTTTTTGGTCTCACTAGTCCTGGTTAGCTTGAGACCAAACTAACCTAAAACTCAGAGATTTGTCTGGCACTGGTCCCCAAGTGCTGAGATTTAAGTTATCTGCTACCACACCTGGCTACTACATATCTTTTATGAGAGACTACATTCTGATTGTGGCTATTTATTTACTGTAAAGTCCCCTTGCAATAGACTTTCAAAGAGAGATTCAGAATAAATACATAAAAGTAGTTCAGTTAGCAGGAAGTCAAAAACTAACATGATGCTGCAGCCATCTGTTAACAGTGAACTTTTTATTTTAGAGCTAAATGAAGAGATTTTCAAAACCCCATCCCTCCCTTCATCCCAAAGAAAAACTTGAATTTAAATGTTAAAAGTGAAATGCATGGGGCTCAAGAGATGACTCAATGGCTAAGAATACTTGCTACTCAGAAGGACCAGAGTTTGATTCCCAGCATACACAGTGGGCAGCTCAAAACCTTCTGGAACTCCAATTCCAAGTAATTTAATGCCCTCTTCAGGTCTTTTGTGGGTAGCTGTTGAAAGATGAGTGACCATTTGTGTAACAGAAGCAGATTCACACACACTCATGTTTTTTTTTTTAATCTAAAATTTAGTGGTACAGACTTACCAACCTTTTCAGAATTGTTTTTTGAATATGTGTGAGGGCACATGGTGTTAAGAATTCAATCTAAAGCCTCTCGCACGCTAAGCCAATGCTCTGCCACTGAGCTTTATTTTCATCCCTTCAAAACTGTAATGGTGTCTATGTATTTGTATGCACACATAACATACGAATACATGTTATCTTTGATTTCACCAAATTATGTATCAGAAAGCAGTTTTAAGAGACGTGCTAATCTATGTATACGTTTGTGTGGTGGTATATGTGTGTTCAATACCTTGCTTTGACTTATGTTTGAGTAACAGATGGTTTTGGCGATAAGATGATCTCTTACAAAAATGTACCAGAAAACAGAAGGAAGCAGGGGAATATTTCATAAAGTTTTTAGACATTCCCTTAAGGAAAATGTGAATCTATTATGTTTACTCCAAGAATTGGCCAAATACCCTTGCCTATTTTTACTCAATAGGCTACAAATTTCTGTTCCAAATGAAATATTTGGTGGAAATATGATTTAGTTTTTAGGTATAGGATTAAATCATAAATCTCAGAAATTTTAAGTTATACTTTTATTTATTTAATCTTTGATACTAGCCTATTGTCTATTTTCCACTACTGAGATGTAACCACAATTGGTCTTAAAGTAACACAGATAATTTATCTGGATTAGAAAGATTTCATGTTAATTTTCACCTGATCATTCAATGTTTTTACTTGATGTACTAGTTTACTTAATTTAATTGAATGATCACCGCCTTTGATTTCTTTTCGTAAACTATTAACATTGGCTCTTTTCTTATCTCTTAAACATCACAAATTTCAATTGTGGTTAATATTTGAGACATGGTCTTTCTATGTAACCCAGGCTTGCCATCATTTAGAGATCCATCTGCCTAGTGACTGCTGGAATTAAAGGTGTGTGCCACCATATTCACTCCTTGAAATGTTTTTTAAAAAGGAATTTAAAGCACTAGCTTAATACAGGCTTTTCCTTTCCAAAACTATTGAAGATTTTAAGGCTAGCAAAGCAAATATTTAGGGTCTACCTATATTTATAACTCAAATAACTGATTGTGCTACTTGGAATATTGTTTTTACAAATCAAAGGCATTTTAAGAATACACAGAAAACAAAAGAGGATACAATTGCAAGGTCAACAAGCATATAGGCATGACCCTTTCGACCAAGTCATCATTCAGTCTATGGTAGTTCTCTTGCTTTAATTAAAATCTGAGTCATGGGCCGGGCGATGGTGACACACGCCTTTAATCCCAGCACTCAGGAGGCAGAGGCAGGTGGATCTCTGTGAGTTCGAGACCAGCCTAGTCTACAGAGCTAGCTCCAGGACAGGCTCCAAAGCCACAGAGAAACCCTGTCTCGAAAACAAAACAAAACAAAAAATCTGAGTCATGATCAGTGATGTCATCAAACTCAGAGTCTTGAAAATAATCTTCTTTATCCACCCTCCCCCAAACACTAGGCTGGCATAAAAAAAGCATACAGTGACTTTATTTTAGTTTCTGGGAACCCTATAGTTTGCTCTCCTAAAATACATGCGTGTTCATGTGTATGTGTGTAGACATGCATGCAACAGCAGCAACACACACCTTTAATCCCAGCACTGGGAAGACAGAGGCAGGTAGATCTCTGAGAATTCCGGGCCAGCCTAGGCTACACAGAAAAACCCTGTCTGAGAGAGAGAGAGGGAGAGAGAGAAAATCTGTCTTCAGCTCTGACAATGGCATATTTCCTTTATTCCCCATTAACAAATCAGTTACTACCTTGGAATTAGCTCCAGAAATAATCCCTATCACCAATCCTCCAATCACTGTAACTACAAGTCCCAATTAAATGAAAAGCAAGTGCCTAATTTTTAAGTTCCTATCGCTTTATCTTATTTTGAAGCTGCACCCTTCCCCTTGCATTCAGTCATCAACAGTGCTGGAATTATTTGACAATGTGTAAACCGCACAATACAAGCCCCTTTCATTTAACCATGCCACTTCTACCCTCACAGCATCCAAACAATTTTATACTGAAGTTCTATTTCCTAACTTCTCCTATCCCCCACAACTTACCAGGTTAACCAACAGAAAGCAGGAAGGTGACACAAATTGATAAAAGCAGGTTATCTGCATATTATAACACCCAGAAATACATTCATTTCTCATCAGCATATGTGCTTAGCTCCTATGTTTCTCAAAACTCATCTAAAGTTTAACTTGTATTTTCCAAAATAAATATGCATATAAGAAAATTATCTATTGGTACAGAAGGAAATGAAGGGTGCCTTTTAAAACAGGAAGCCTTTAAATCTAAGGATTATGCACCATGAAAACAATCTTTCCTGGAGCAAAAAAATAACTGACGATAACTCCCAACTGTACTGAACACAAACAGATGTCTTTATCCTTGTCATTATACCCTAAACAATATTGTTCACAAAACATTTACTATGTGCAAGGTATTATAAATAATCTACATACATGCAAGTACTATACTATTGTATATAATGCTCAGATTTTGGTATCCACAGAGCATCCTGGACCCCATCTCCAATGGATGCTAAGAGACAACCGCACATGGATCTAACATTAACTCTCAGTCTTGAAGAACTTATAAAATTGCACAATAAAGGCCCATTCAAAGAACTATTTACAAGTTATAGGTAGTTCTTCCAAATAGGAATGCAAGCCTATTTCAAAGAGAAGTTAGGCTGGGTCGGTGGTGGTACATGCCTCTAATCCTGCTTGCTCTACAAAGCGAGTTCTAGGACAGCCAGGAGTGTTACACAGAGAAACCCTGTCTCAAAAAACCCAACCAAACCAAAGTGTCAAAGAGAAGCAAAAAATACAGATTTTTGCTCAGTAGCTTTCCAATTTTTTTAATTGTTGTTTTGTTTTGTTTTTTAAAGACAGGGTTTCTCTGTAGATTTGGAGCCTGTCCTAGCACTTGCACTGTAGACCAGGCTGGCCTTTTAACTCACAGTGATCCACCTGCCTCTGTCTCCCAAATGCTGGGATTAATTAAAGGTGTGCGCCACCACCGCTCAGCACTTTCCAATTATTAAAGACAACAACTATTGTTTAATGATGTATAGGGTAAGAAAAACACACAGGTTAAATTTCTGTAGATAAATTCTAGTTTACAATGTCTACCTAGAGTCATCAGACAATGTAACTAAAAAATAAAATCATGAACTTAAAATATACTCCATCTCTGTTCAGTATTCCTTTTATTTTGTTTCCAACTACAATTAATGAAAATCTCAACCTAAAGGTTAATCTCAATTATTAATTCCTGTGAGAAATGACAACTTAATCCCTCTCTGTGTCTCTACCTAGCATATTCCTCTGTTGAAATACATATTGTTCATTTAGCTCAAGTCAGGTGATAATCAAAGGCAGAAATATCATTTATATGTGATATATATGTCATAATTATGTTAACATACTCTACCATTTGTCCAACCTACCAGGCAGATCCATGTGGTTCCCAAGGGCCAAGACACACCCAGCAAAACTCTGCTTTACAGTTCTGGTTACGACAAACCATGTGATTACAACCGCCATCCTTCTCAATTGTGACATGGCATTTGGGACATTCCTATGGAAAAAAACTATAAAGTTGGTGTCAATGCTACACTAAGCTGTATTGCTACCATTGAGAGAAGCCAATTCTAGATTTCATTTATCTATTAGAGTTATTACACTTAAGTCACTTACAAAAGTAGTAAGCATGTAATAAATACCATTAAAAAAATAACCTGTATCATTATTACTGGGGTTTTTTTCTTTGTTTTGTTTTTGTTTTTCGAGACAGGGTTTCTCTGTGTTACAGTCCTAACTGTCCTGGAACTCACTTTGTATACCAGGTTGGCCTTGAACTCAGAGATTCACCTGCCTCAAAAACATGTGCCACCACTGCCCTGCTTATTATTGGGTTTTAAAAGACAAAAACAGTGTAATTCCTTTTATAAAATATTTATTTTTCTTTATATGTCTGTGTGCAGATGACTGTGGAGACCAGAAGAGGACATCAGATCTCCTAGAGATCGAATTATAGAAAGTGGCGAGCCACCATGCATGTGAGAATTGAACCCAGGTCCTATGGAAGAGCAGCCAGTGCTCTCAGCTGCTGAACCATCTCCACCCAGTGAAAACAATCAAAATATTTTTAATCAGAGATAGTAAGCTTGATAAAACTTTGAAGTATTTTACTCATCGTGACACACTGTTGAGTGCCACCTAGCTGCAGAGTACTTTCTATCCTGAGCACTACTCAGAGCATTATATGCAGCATAGCATAAACCCATAAGCCTTGTAACAGTGCTATTTATTCCTGTTGATCACAAGAATAAGAGACAAAAAGAAATAACAAGGAAACTAATTCTAGGTCACAAAGATCCATATACAAGCAGTCTGGCCTTCAGGGTCAGGCAAGCAGGTAATCAGGCCCCAACTTTCAAACTGAATTCATAATGAAGTTCACAATTTCCATTTTTGTTCTTATTTACTTTTTAACCATTTGTTTTTGTTGTTGTTGAGACAGGATTTCTTTACAAAGCCCTGCTGTCCTAGAACTCACTATATAGACTAGGCTGGCTTCAAAGTCAGGGATCCAGATGTCTCTGCCTCCCAAATGCTGGGATTAACTATGTGTGCCATATCTAGCTTTTCAAAAACTTAAAAATTTGAGTGGTGTAGAGATTGTGTACACAAGTATGCGAGAGATGACGCTAGATGTCCTGCATTATAGCTCTCAGCCTTACAACTCTCAGACACTTTCAGTGAACCTGGAGTTCTTTATATTCAGCTATGGGGGTTGACCATTAAGCTCCAGAAAGTCTGTCTCTGAAACTCAGCACCGGGGTTACATGGCCACACCTGCCTTTTTTATGAGTGTCAGGGATCTGAACTCAGTTCTTCATACTTGAATGGCACTTATCCACCAAGGCATCTTCTCAGCCCTTGTTTTTATGGCTTGATACGAGGTCTTGTGTAGCTTGGGCTGATGTTGAGCTTCTGATCCCCACCTTCATTTCTCCAGTGTTGAGATTACAAGATGTGTCAGCACATCCAGTTCATATGGTGTTTGGGATCAAGACTAATGAGGGCTTTGTGCCGTTTAGGGAAGTTCTCTATCAACTGAGCTACAATCAAAGCCCCAAAGAGACAGAATTTACAACTAGCTTCATTAATAACATATTCAAAATAAAAATAAGGAGTACTACATGGGTCCACTTTCAATGTTTTCACTTATGTCATAGTTTAGATGTATAGCATAAAGTAGATTCAGAGAAACAGTTCTGCGATGTCTACTTTATATAATCAAAACTTAAAATTAGTTACTCGGCTTAAATCCTGGCCTCTGAAGACTAACTTCTAAAAAGTAAAACTGAGAAACTTAAGGTAGACAATTACATTAGCTGACAACATAGCTCAGGGTTGTAAGGGTACTTACCACCAAGTCTAACAGTTCAATACACTGTACCTATATAGTGGAAGGCAAAATCTGATTCCTGAGTGTGGTTCTCCCCTACCTAGACATGAGCACATATATGTACATGCACACAATACAAAAAATTATTTTAAAAGAAAAAAATTGACATTAGGCCAATATAAGTGAAGTGAATGAAGTATAGTCACATTTAGTTTAACAAAATAAGCTTTATCTACAGTAAATCCATGTTTTTAGAATAAAAGTAAAGCACTACGCATAATGCATTACAGCTACTCAATAAAATAAACACCTGAAGGTAATTATCCATATGTAGCCATTGGAGATGGGGTGCAGTAGACAAAAGCTATCATAAGGCTCAAACCAACATAAACTCACACTGCTTTTGCTAATGCTTATACACCTACCCTTCAATATGGTGATTATCAACAGTTCAGGGGAGGGGTAGTGGTGGGAGGATACACACAGATGGACCAACCTTTGTGTTAGCTGCAATCCAATTAGAAGTTTCACTGTCATCATCACACTTTTTAATCCACTTCTTCAACCACTATTTGAAAATAACAATCATTAGAATATAACTAAAACCTTAAGGATAGCAAATTATTTCAGCACTTAAACAAAGGAAATTTTTAAATGTAAGACTCAAAAAGATATAGATTATCACTAGGCATATTCTCAAAGTAGGAAAATTTGTGGGTGTAAAATCTCATTTATTGCTGGGTGGTGGTGGTGCACGCCTTTAATCCCAGCACTCAGGAGGGAGAGGCAGATGGATCTCTGTGAGTCTGAGGCCAGCCTGGTCTACAAGAGCTAGTTGCAGGACAGGTTCCAAAAACTACAGAGAAACCCTGTCTTAAAAAACACAAAACAAAACAAAACAAAACAAAAAACCCAACTCATTTATATGGGATCAACCGAAGAACTGAAGAATTTTGACTTGTTAAAGTTGGATGGGAAGCCTAGAACCTGGATGAAAAATCAAATTAAGTTATTCCCCCCCCCCAAAAAGCCTAACTACTCATGGATATTCTAAGATAAGCAGAAACTTAACACTCAAACAAATGCACACAGAATACTTGCAAATGATCACCTGAAACAAAAAAGCATAGAATAAAATCTTCCATTTGCTAGTACAAAGTCATCAGCTGTTATCTTTAATCAAATCATCAAATCTTAGGAATGTACTGACTCGTTTTTTTTTTTTAAAAAAAGGAAAAAAAAACAAATCTCACCTTACATTTAACAGGATCATGCCAATTTTCGCCACAGTTAAAGCTGTTAAAGGACACAGGAGTTTACATAATTAATACTACTCACTGTAAGTAAGCAACTCAACCATTTCACCTCTACATTTCCCCAGTATTGCCAGGAAATTCTAAATGATTGGCAAATACCAAGGCAGGGAATGTGTTTATTTTACAGTGAATTTTTTTTTCCAGAATTAGTGTGTTCTAGGACCAGCAAATAAAGAATCAATATGTGTGATATGGGAATGATTAAAAGCATAAAGACATGCCCTGATAACTACACAGTAACTGTTAGCAAGACTGGCTCACTCAGATTGTACCGAGAAACTTTTAGTAGTGTTTCACCAGTGCATACTCTATCTTCATACGCTAAAGAACAAAAGGCTGCATTTGAAGATTAATTCGCAAATTCATACTAATATACAACAAATAATACATTAGATACAAAAGGGGACATCTTTGCATAATGTAACTAGATTAAACTCAGCCCCATAGAGAAAAATGGTGTTGGTCAATCTATTCAAAACAAACCAAAAAAATTATGGTGGCTTACATCTGTAATCCTAGTACTAAGTACATGTATGTTTACAGGTTAGGAGTATAAATGAAGAAAACACAAATGCTTCTGGAAAAACATCGAATTGGGCATGGTAACCTGTAAAATCCTAGGCCTCAAGGAGAATACAGAATTCAAGGCTAGCTTCATAACACCCTTCCTCAAAATGGGGGCGGGGCAGGGCAGGGATGACACACAATACAACAGTGTGCCCACTGGTGTGGAGCCCACCAGGCTGCAACGACTATCTCCAAACCAATGGCTACACAGAAGGAGCCTGGTGAGCCACAAGGTAAGATACGAATGTGGGAAAGGAATTCCAGGGATGCAGCAGTAAAGGTTGATAGGGACAGGAGAGATTGGGGGGGGGAGGGGGTTAGAATAATCAAAATGTACTGGTTATGTGTAAAATTATCAAAGAAATTTAGTGAAACCTATACAAAACGAAACCGGTTATTAATGTGATTATCACATAATTTATAAAAATGTTTGTCAAAGAGAGAAGTAATGAGATTAAGGATATGATTATTTCTCTGACAAGGTAGACAGGAAATCCGATAAAACAGGCAACCAAGGAGCTTCAAGTGTATACTGCATTTCATTATTTCATTTCCTAACAAAAAGAGACAAGGAGATGGAGAGATTGCTGAATAAATAGAGCATTTGTTGCTCTTGCGGTGGACCCAGGTTTAACAAGAGCACTCACATGAGAATTGACAACCAACTCCAGTTAAAGGGATCTGATGCCCTCCCTCTTGTGGCCTCTATGGATACTGAATGCACGTGATATACATACATATAGGTAAAACACATACACATAAATAAATCTAATTACCTTAAAGAGATCTTTACAAAAAAAAAAGAAATGTTTCTTATTAAAACAAAAAATTGAGAGTATGCAAGGAATCAGATTTCATCTTCTCGTCTATAACAAAGGCAAATTTGATGTGTGGTAGCAGGCACATGTGTGCTATAGTAAATATCTGAAAGTTAGAGGACAACATCTGTCTTCATCTTTGATCTTCTTTGAAGCAGGGTCTCTCTTCCCTTTTTAGTATTCACTGCTGTGCACACTAGCCTACCTGGCTCACAAATTCCTAGTAAATCTCTTGTTTTTGCCTCGTATCACTATAGGAGCGTTGGGAGTACAGGTGCAAGCTGGGGTGCCCAGCTTTATGTGGTTTGGGGCCTCAAGTCCCTAACTCTTGCAGAGTAAGCACTTTACACACTAAATCATCACCCCAGGTCACAGGACTAAACTCTAAAACTATAAGGGCACTGTTGATCTTTAATCAACACAATTTGCACTGTATACATGCTTGCATGTTTGTGAATTTATTTGCTCTTTGGGGATATTTATTAATTCGACGGCGATTTTTAAAGAATCAGAGCATTACTGAAGTATCTACCAACGAAACACCTATTTGTTAGCACTAGTTCCTTCATTTTCTTTAAAAAGATAGTAAAATCTTTTTACCTTTCTGCTATATTCTTCAAGTGCCCCACCCTGATAACAATGTTGAAACCTAATCATCAGAGTGACAGCATTAAAAGGTAGGGGTTGTTGGGTATGATCGTGTATGGCTTTAACCTAGCACCCGGAAGGCAGAAGCAGGCAGATCCCCGTGGGTTTGAAGATGCCAGTCTAATCTACTAATCTAATCTACTAGTGAGTTTTAGAACAGCCAGCAATATGTAGAGACTGTTGCAACACCACCATGCCCCCACCCCCTGCAAGAATACGCAGGCGCACACATGCACACTTAGGAATGGCTTATAAGGTGATTGTCATGAGGGTTGTATTCAGGAGCAATAAAGAGATGCACACAGCTCTATTGTTCCATCTACCATGTGAGATTATTCACAAGATATTCTCTGTATAGTAAAAAGCAGACCCACAACTGCTGTGCAACAATCCGCTTGTCCATTGTAAAGCTCTGTCAGTTGAACTGCTTTAACAAAATCCAGATTGGGCCTGGCAGTGGTTGCTTACGCTTTTAATTCCAGCACTCAGGAGACAGAGGCAGGTGGATCTCTGTGAGTTTAAGGCCAGACTGGAATACAGAGCAAGTTCCAGGACAGGCTCCAAAAGCTACAGAAAAACCCTGTCTCGAGGGGAAAGGGTGACACCAACAACAATAAAAAAGCTGACTGCTGAATATAGTCAGTATAGGAAGTATAGTCAGGCTGACCAAACTAAAGATGATGAGAAGCAGAAGGGCTGAGTCAGGAGACACCAGCCAGACTCAGATTTGGGTATGCCAAACTGACAACATGGCAGAGCATAAATAAGGAATATGGGTTAATTTAAAATCTAAGAGCTAATTAGTAAGTTAATAATGAGACTGACTATATTGGTCAAGCATACTAAGCCTCTGTGTGGTGATTTATGTATGAAGTAGGCACTGGGTATTTGGCACCCAACAGCTGCAAGACAAGAAACTTTCACCTACACATAACAACAACAACACAAATAATTCATCAGCACACTGACCCATGATTTCCCAGTTTGAAAAAGAAATTACTGCTGTGTAAATACTAGATAATATTGGTATTTTGTTATAAGAAATTGGTAGTGAGAAATAAGGAAGGCTTTTTAACAAAGCTTAAAATGAGAAAGCAGATTTGTAAATCAATAATAGACAGGGTTTGATGTGTGTTAGAAAAAGAATATATTATCATGAATAGAGACTATTCCAGGGTGATTGTGTAAGACTTGATAATGAAGGAAGAGGTATAGAGAAAGTCTCCATCATCTTAAAAGAATATCTACCAATTCTAAATAGAATGCACGTGGAGCTAAAAGCAATAAAGGTCATTCTGATGATGTCACTGATGAAAATGAAAAACATGCTATTGCAAACTAGCACACAACCATTCATTGTAAAAAACAGAACATGACTTGACTGTGTGAGTACCAGACTGCTTTCATGCAACGTAGAATGTATAAATAACGAAACTCAATTTTTGATTGAATAAATGTCAGTGAAGATGCAGGTTGGCCCCTGAATGCAAAGATGGACTTAAAGATGAATTACTAATAAAAAAGGAGTAAGATCTTTCAAATTGAGATAGTCTCAGGCTATCCATATAGGAAAAGAAAGCCAGTTAAACAGTTCAAAGACACTAAAATGTTCCCTATCTTTAGTGTTGAAAAATCTCTATTAAGTTCAGACAGAGGAAAGTATACTATAGAACTCTAAAGTCCCAAGATACCAACAGCCAAACAACCAAAATTACCTACAAAACCATACACCAACATTTTCTTGTAAGATTAAAACTTGTCTAAATCAAGTAAATTTTTTGTTTTTAAATAAACCATATTATTCCTTAATCTGTGAGAACAACATACAGGTAGAGAGCAAGAGTCAGATGGAACAAAATACTACATGACTATAGCAATTTGGACCAGAGAGATGGCTCAGTGGATAAAGCACTGCCACTAAGCTTTGACTGAAGCTTGATGCCCAAGATACAATGAGCACTTAAGCACTATACTCACACCTGAGCTTTCTGAATGATGAAAAAAGGGGGAAATTAGCCCAGATTTTTAAGCTTTCTCTCCTTAAAAGTTAAAATGAAATACAAAGAAAATTAAGATTATAGCTTCATTTTCCCTTGATACATTCAGTAGGTGTGGCGGCACATGCTTATTCCAGAACTGGGGGGGGGGGGGATTAAAAGAGAATAAACATGAGTTTGAGGCCAATATGGGCAATGAGAACGAGACTGCCTTAAAACAAAACACACACTCTCTCTCTTTCTTCTCCCTCCAAAAGATAAACACATCAAGGAGAGGAAAAAAAAAATCTTAAGATGTGGTTTCTCGTTAACTTAAAAGATATAAACTATTTCTAACTAGTATCTCCCAGCATGAAGCTTCCCCCATTTTATTACCAAGATTAAAAAGAAAACACAGAAACTCTACATTCACTTCACTCATTTAGCAAATCACTTGCTTACCAAAACTGGCGCCCACATTTGCAGCGAACAGGTTTTGCATCAGGATATTGGACTTTGACAACATGGTGGCAATCTGGGGCAGGACACCACTTTAACAGTCGGTTGCACTAAAATGCAAGTTAGAAAATCTTTAAAATGATAGCAAGTTAAACACATAAATCTAGAATAAAGTTGGAAGAGAGATAACAAAACCCTATGAAGTACAAAATCCCTATGAAGCACACAGTAGTGCTCTGAAGGGTAATATCCTCTTCATTATAATTATCACCTTTTAATAAGAAATGTGTTAGGTTTTTGTCCACCTAGGAAGATAAATGATATTTCCATTTTACTTTATTAAAGTGTGGCAGATTAGCCAGGCAGTGGAAGTGAATTCCTTTAATCCCAGCATTTGGGAGGCAGACAGGTGGATCTTTGTTGAGGCCAGCATGGTCTATACAGTGAGTTCAAGGACAGCCAGGGTTGTTACAAAAAGAAACCCTGTCTTGTAAATCCAAAACCAAAAAAGCCAAAAATCAAAAACCAACAAAACAAAACAAAAAAAGAAGAAAAGAAAAACTTGTTTATTTCCTTTTTTGAATAAAGTTCAGGACCACATGAAGCAAGTGTTTTACCTAAGGAGCTACACCCCAACTCTAGAAGATCTAGTTTGCCGATCCATTATTTGTTTACTTTGGTTTTAGGTACCCGCTAAGGAAGCCTTTGACCACAAAGCTGTATCCCCAGACCCTCACAAGATTAATCATCTTTAAAATTCTAATTCTATAGAACATAAGAACTATTTTTTATGCTACCTACAAATCCCACTCCTTAGCTTGTTTCCAGATTTATAGCTATCTTTCTACCTCAGCCTCACTATTTCTGAGACTACAGGATTAAGCAACCATGTGCCAGTTTAGACATTTTTGTGATTACTAACCTCAATTCTAGAGTAAACTTTTACTTCTGAGACAAGGTCTTACTAAACAGTCACAGCTGGCCTGAAATTCACTCCGTAGACCAGGCTGACCTCCACATATATGTTTGCTACCAAAATCAGCCCAGGGAAATTTTCTTAAAATGCAAAAAAATCAGGTAAGTTCATAATCTGGGAAGGTGTTTAGATGCTATACAACAGCCTGGGAGAAACTAATGTACTTACTTCATTTCTCCGTTTGACTAGAAAAAAATTAAAAACACAAAACCACTCTTTTTTTGTTTTGGTTTTTTGAGACAGGGTTTCTCTGTGGTTTTGGAGCCTGTCCTGGAACTAGCTCTTGTACACCAGGCTGGTCTCGAACTCACAGAGATCCGCCTGCCTCTGCCTCCCAAGTGCTGGGATTAAAGGCGTGCACCACCACCGCCCGGCCACAAAACCACTCTTACACAATAGGAAAAGACTGACTCTTACTAGTTCCTGAAAATAAAATAATCCTTTTAACAATTGATTCTCAACTGTTTCTACAACTTTTTTTTTTTTCCGATTGTTTGCTTGTTTGTTTTAAGACAAGGTCTCGCTATGTAGACCTGGTTATTATAGAACTGGTATGTAAGCTGGCCTATAACTCACATAGATCCACTAGTCTCTGCCTCATGCATTGTTTAATTTTGTTTTTTGTATATCTGTCTGTTTTAAGAAGTTGTCTCTCACTAGGTAGTCCAGAGTACTCTCAAACTCACAATTCTCTTGCCCCCAACCACTCCAGGGCTACGATTTCAAAGAGTGTACCATCCCACTCAGGTAAAATACAAACTATGAAATATTTTTATTACATAAATAAGAAATGTCTTAAGTAACATTCTGCATCATGATTCAAAAGTCAACTAACTGGCTAGGAATATAACTCATTAGAAGATCACTTGCATAAAGTATACCTATAATATGCAATTTTATAGTTTAATTAATAAAGACTATTTTCTAGAATTAAAATACCAAGCTATACAGACGTTAACTATCATGGACTTGGCACTTTCAATAAAACCTGAGAATAAAACATTACAGTGTTCTTTGTAGCAGCTACTCAATTGGGCCAACACAGCACAAAATCAGTAAGAATAAATATGCAATAAATATTTTCCAATAAATACGTTTTTGTTTGCCTGTTTTCTGAAACAGTATCTCTCATTGTAGCCTAGGCTGTCTTGGAACTCACAGGGATCCACCTCTGCCTCCCTCAATGATGGAGTTTTAAAGACATGTCCTCTTTTTTTTATATTATTATTTATTCATTCATTCATTTAAATTTTTAGTTTTTCGGAAAGGGTTTCTTTGTGTAGCTTTAGAGCCTATCCTGAAACTTGCTCTGTAGACCAGGCTGGCCTTGAATTCACAAAGATCCTCTTACTTCTGCCTCCTAAGTGCTGGGATTAAGGGCAAGTGCCAACACCACTTGGCCCAATAAATCTTTGGTTGCTAACAGAGGTAAGGCCATTTGCTGACCAATGGAGTCTAAGAAAAAAAAAATATATAATACAGCATCTTTTTTATTTTAAAAATTTTTGCCTGTATGTATGTATGTATGTGCACTGTATTCATGCCTGGCCCACAGAAAACATAAAGGGCCCTGGATCCTCTGGGACTGGAGTACAGACAATTGTGAGTTACCATGTTAGTCTTGGGAAAGAACCCAAGTCCTCTCAAAGAGTAGTCAGTGCTACTCTCTAAAACCGTAATTACAGTATTCATTATTGGCAATGAATCGTAAGACAGAGAAATATACGTGATTATGACAAGTTAATAACATACTGCAATTCTTTGCTAGGAATAAAAAAAACAGTAAAGAAAAATACTGTTAAAAAGTAATTTGATGAGCATGGCTCAAAATTATTTTCTTTTAGTAAGTGTTCTAAATAAGATAGCAGGCTCTTGACAGTTTGAAAACTAGTATTTCAACTGAAAAATTAGCATTTTTGGGCACCTAGTACCCAGGAGGCAGAGGCAGATGGATCTCTACAAGTTAGAGGCCAGCCTCATCTACAGAGCCAGCAAAGGCTACACTGTGAGACCCTGTTTCAAAAAAACAAACAAAACTACAACAAAAAGAACCTAACTAGTATTCGTATTAAGAAACAGAATTTTTAAAAACTAAAATTAGACAAGCATAAACCACTTACCTCTACAAAGCTATTTGTTATTAAATGCTGATATTTTAATTTAACTTTTGAATCTGTGATCAGACGCCTGAAACAAATGAAAGAAATTTATTAAGTTTATTAAGCCAAGTTTCAACACACATATATATAAAATGTAACTTCAAAAACTGTTTAGACTATAGCATAAAAACTACTCTAAGTTGAAAATATCCAAACGTACATCCTCCATCAACTCAGAAAACTACTAGTCCTAACAGTGATCTCCAAGTTTCTGTAATGTGACTTGGATAGACATTTTCCTCATATTTTATATTCTAAATATTCTGTTTTGCTGAGTTCACATAGCAGTCTAACAACTGCAAATTTTCATCCCTTATAAGTCTTCTGAGAGCAATTTGTAACTGTCTTCCTTTGAACCCCCGACAGTCCATGAAACCAAACAAATGTCAAAGAATGGACCCAGTATTGTGTATATAATTTTGAAGGTTGCCTTTATGTGACAGTTCTGAGAAATTAAATGAAAAAACTGACAGCAACCTGGTTTTTTACGAACACTGATGAACAACAAATTGTGTAACTCACAACACAGAGGCATGAAAATGAGGAACAATAAACAGTTGAAGTATCATTAGTTTTATGGGAAGCATCATTCTGAATGTCATAGGAAAATGGTGTTAAGAGCTAAGGACAAAGATCAATGAATGGTTACGCCTCTGCCAAAAGCATCCAAGAAAAGGTTCAATCACCACTGTCAAGGTTTTTTTTTTGTTTTGCTTTTATTTTTAGTTGGTATTAAATCAAGTGGTAGTGTGTGATGGCCACTGACAAACAACCTTTTAACAAAAGTATATAGTCTAATATTTTTAATAAGACAATTTTGTATGCTCTGATTTTGTCATTAATTCTTTTTAACTTTCAAATTTTATTGTCATTATTATCAATGATATGGGGGTCTCTATGTAAAAGATGATGATAATAATAATAATAATAATAAAGGGGTCTTTATGTAATACACACTTCTGGCTGTCCTCGAACTATGTAGACCAGGCTTGCCTTGATTTTACAGAGATCCTTCTGCCTCTGGTTCCCAAGTGCTGGGATTAAAGGCATGAGCTATCATGTCCAGTCCTTTCATTTTTCTTAAACTTCATATCCTCCTTCCTCTGTCCTTCCTTAAAACCTCACTCTCTTATGCCACTCTTAGATGAACTCATATCAGGTCATATGGGGGCAGGGGAGACAGGTCTCACTCTGTAGCCTAAGCTGGCCACCTAAGCTCTATGTATACCAAGAGGACTTGAAATCTGCAGTGGTTGTAGGTGTAGTTGTCTATGCCTAGATCCCAAACATACCGTTCTAGTTCCTCAAAAATCCTAAATACCATGCATCTTCAGGAATACTATTATATAAGACTATACCCATCCCCCACCCAGAATAGACAGAGAAAAATGCCATGAAGGGGACCTGAGGTGAAACAACCTTCATTTGAGTATGGCTCACAACTATGAGAGTAAGTTCTTTGACCTTTCTATTCCTCTGGTTACTACTCTGCAAAAACAATTTGTAAAATTAAGGATCTGTGAAACTAGATGTGTTTAACAAATAGCATGTGCTCACTAAACATTAAATGCACAAAAGTTGAAAGAATTCCCCATCATTTAATTATAGCAATTAGTATAATCTTCTTTTCATATCTTTTTTTTTTTTTGCTTATTCATTCCCAAACAATAAGCTCCATGAAAAAAGTATCTTGTGTCCAGCACACTGTCTGAACTATTCAGTGTTTGCTAAAGTTTTTCCCCCCTGGAGAAGAGGGGGAAAGAGCAGTGTTCAACAAAGGTTTGTGTTGCAGCTCTGGCTGTCCTGGAACTCAGAGAGATCTGTCTGCCTCTGCCTCCTGAGTGTAACCAGCTAGGTATTTTTAAACAAATTAACTTTCAATACACAAATGCCGGAGGCAAAGTCTAACAATAATTAGTCTATTTGGGAGTTCATCAACAAGTTAAACACAGGATTACCACAACCCTCTTCAACTTCTCTCCTAGATATATGTGCTTAGAATTAAAATGGGTGCCCCACAAAATCTTATACACAAAGCTCATGAGAAAAATTTTTACAAGAAGTTGAAACAGCTCTAACACACAACTAAACCTTAAAAAGATCTAAGTGGTGATTCATCCCAAAGTGAATGAGTCTCAATCTCCCCGCCACCCCCTTTCTCCTCTCCTCTCCTCTCCTCTCCTCTCCTCTCCTCTCCTCTCCCCTCCCCTCCCCTCCCCTCTCCTCCC
>NW_026067955.1:2423495-2468648 GCF_014885135.2 Alexandromys fortis
TGATGTGGGAGTGTCATATATCAATCTGTTGATTTCATTGGTTAAGTAATAAACCAACTGCTTGGCCTCATAGCTTAGAACATAGGTGGGTGGAATAAACAGAATAGGATGCTGGGAGGAAGAGGAAGTGAGGTCAGACTCTGCTCTGATCCCGGACAGCGTGGACGGAGGCTAGAATCTTACCGGTAAGCGCACCTTGGGGTGCTTACACACATTACTAGAAATGGGCTAGTCCAGGTGCGAGAATTAGCCTGTAAGGGCTAGAGTTCATGGGCCAAGCAGTTCTTAAATGAATACAGTTTGTGTGTTGTTATTTCGGGCATGAGCTAGCCAAGCGGCCGGGGTGTTGGGGACGTAGCCCCGCCGCCGCTCTTATTTCAACATTTTCCTGATAAACTTCCTACTCAGAATATCAAAATCAATATTATCTGTTTCTCTGCACAGAAATAAAAGGGCACTCATTCTGTTTTACTGTGAAAAAAGCAACTCTTTTAAACCACATATTACCTAAACTTCTGAAGACATAATGAGAATTTTTCCTCATCAAAATAAATCACCTCTGGGGCTGGAGAGATGGTTCAGCGGTTAAGAACATTGCCTGCTCTTCCAAAGGTCCTGAGTTCAATTCCCAGCAACCACACAGTGGCTCACAACCATATGTAATGAGGTCTGGTGCCCTCTTCTGGCCTGCAGGCATACACGCAAACAGAACATTGTATACATAATAAATAATTTAAAAAATAAATAAATAAATAAATCGCCTCTCACAGGCAAAGGGTAAGATACGTGGGGAGAGGGGTATAAAATACACAAAAAGTTACTGATAGACCAAATTTAAGAATGGAGAAATAATTTCAGTGAGCACTTAATTAAAAGGACTATCTAGTGCTAGAGAGATGACTAAGTGGGTAAAGGCAAGCTATCAAGGCTGACCTGAGTTTGACCTCCAGGGCCTATATGTAAGAAAAGAGCCAACTTCCACAAGTTGTTGTCTCACCTCCACAAGTGTGCCATGGTATGCATGCACAGTAAAATAAATGCAGCAAAAAAAAAAAAAAAAAAATACGAAGTTACCTAAACTGAAAATAAATGTAGAAAAATGCTTTTATTATCTACCAGAAAACTTCAAATAAAAAAAAAAAAACTACAATGAGATGTGCCCACACTGCCACCAAGAATCTCATATTTAGTGAGGAATATATGCACAATTATTTTAGAAAATAATTTGGCAGGATCTACTATTTAGTGAGGAATATATGCACAACTACTTTAGAAAATAATTTGGCAAGATCTACTAAACTATTTTAGTCCCAACATAACCCAAGAAAATCAGTGTACATGTCTGCTTAAAGACATAGAAAAGTATTCTTTAAAGTTTACACTGGCCAAAACAAACCACCCACAAACTTCAAATCTCTATTATCTAAAGAATCAAACACTATACAATAATAATACAGACAAATACAAAGACACGATGCCCATGAAGAATATACGCATACACAAAAGAATACTGGCAGGCTAGCTCAGCAGAGCAAGCCTGATGACCCCTGGGACCAAAAATGAAAGGAAAGCACCACTCTCAAAAGTAGTCCTCTGGAGGCTGGAGAGATGGCTCAGAGGTTAAGAGCATTGCCTGCTCTTCCAAAGGTCCTGAGTTCAATTCCCGGCAACCACATGGTAGCTCACAACCATCTATAATGAGGTCTGGTGCCCTCTTCTGGTCTGGAGGCATACACACAGACAAAATATTGTATACATAGTAAATATTTTTTAAAAATGTAGTCCTCTGACTTTCACTTATGCTCAGTGGTACATGTGTGTTATCACCCACCTCAATTCATATATGCGTGAACACAATGATAATAACTTACAAAAAAATACATGCTACATAATTCCACTTAAATGATATTCAAGAAAGACAAAAATAATTTGTTCCTAGTTAAGAATCAATCCACTAGCAAAAAAATAAAAAGAATTAATGACAGAACAGAAAAAAACCATAAAGTTAGTAATGTATAGTAATTATGCACTTGATATGTTAGAAGGTGGAGAAATAAAGGTAAAGGACAGTATAAAGGCTGCAACTACCTCATATTAAATAAAAAGGCGTTAAGAACCATTGCTTAAAATTGATGAAACTGTGCTTAACTAAAAAAAAAAAAAATAACATTTTTGTCTTTCATACAAATAGAAAATTAGAACAGAATCATAGTCAATGAGTCTGTGAACCATTAGGAAAAAAAAAGAAAGATGCTGGGATCAAACCCAAGAACTTGTTAAACACAGACAATAATAGCAAGCTATGCCCACAGTCTTCAGTAGATCTTATGAAAGCAACAGACATAATTCACCTAAAAATGAATAGGAATGAATCTGTCTGCTTCTAAATCCAGACATGAAAATAATAATAAAATTATTACTATTACTTTAGGTACACGCCACATCGTGTGAAATCAGATCCATCACAATTAGAAAAAACACTATTACAATTCATTAGTTTTGAAATTAAACAGTTGAACATGGTGGCATACACCTATAATGTCTTCACAGAGGAGGCTGACCAGAATTTTGAGTTCAAGGTCAGCCACAAAAGATGAGATACTACTTGAACATCTTGAAAGACTTCATAATATAGAAATATATGCTTTTCTTTATCCTAAGATTAGTAGGGAAGCTATAGACAATCAAAAGGAGACCTCAAGCAAGTAAATGGCACAATAAACTGATATAATGAATAAAAACAAATTTATTTGATCATATGTAATAAATGATATATAGTTTAGACAAATAATTTTTACTTATTTCATGAAAGCAGCAAGGAAAAATCTTGGGACAAAGAAAATGTTCTCGAAGTATATCATCCTACAAAACTCTAGATGAGGCCAATGTTTACACAAGAAATCTGAGAGATGGAGTAGGAAAGAGCTTAGTAGTAGTAGAATGCTGTTATTACTATTACTAGTACTAATAATACTACTATTAGAATGCAGGAGGCACGATATTTAGTCCCCTAGATGATGAAGGGGGGGGGGTGATTTAACAGTCTAAAAAAGTACTTAGACTCCAAAAAATGAAGACGTTCAGGGTATGAAAATAACAGATTCAGTCAGTATAAGCAGTATAACTTTGGGTTGTGCAGCGATAAAGTATAGGCAATAAGAAAGTAAAATAGAGGTAAAGTAAAAAAAAAACAGTAAGTAAAATAGAGGGCTAGTTTAGAAACGTATAGGGTGTTGACAAAATTAAAATACAAACATAGTCCTGAATAATGACTCAAAAGGATGAATGAACTAGAAAAATTAAAGAATACTTCAGAAAGAGTGAAAAACATGACAGAAGCAGGAGACAGTAGAAAATAAAGTAAAAACCAAATGCAAATAAAATGCACAATACTTTTAAGAGACCAAGTCCCTGTATAGTTGTAACAGAAAATGTAAGAGCTGATAAGATGAACAGCAAAATAAACAGCAGAAGGCACTTGAGAAATATTACTGGAAGGTGATGAAACTATGAAGAAATCTGTTCAACAACAAATTTCAACCAGAGTAAAGATGGCCCGGGTCATGCTGGAAATGAAATGAATTTGGTACAAGAGTGGATACAGGAGAAGAGCAAATCAAGAATACCACCAAGGTTATTAATCCAGGAACACCCTTAACATGTAATGATAACCTTTCTTTGATAATAATGAATTTGGTGGCAAAGGAGGTGATGTCTGGGGATAGAGGAAGGGAGACAAGGTAGGAGCTATGAATACAAACAGAGATGTTGGCACATATTAGTATATAAAAGCCCCATATTTAAGACTAGGAGATGGAAATAAAATTTGTGTACTTCCAATAAGTGACTAGTGAACACATTCTAATTGCTCTAAAAAGAAACAGCAACTCAACAAATAGTTAAAGCTCAAAACTGAGATATGGCTACTCTTTAAATGTATTCCTAATCTATACCTCAAGGTGATCCATCAGACTAGATGACTTATAGTCTAAACGTTTTAACAGAATTTTTATTTATGGATGAAGAATGACCCATAGAAAGGCAGATTTTAAAAATGAGAATTTTAAAACAGAGCAGCGCTATCACTTGAGGGGGACCCAAAAAAAAAAAAAACAACCAAAGGAAAGAACAGAAGGAGGAATGAAATCAGGCCAGGAGAACAACATAGTTTACTAACAAATGTACCGTTTTCGACTAAAGATTATGTAGGTAAAATAAAAGAAGAAAATGTGAGCCACATTTGGGAGAAAGCAATCAATAAAACTCTGTCAGAGCCCAGGTGTTTGAGTTAGATCCTAAGAATAAATTATGTTGTTTTTAATAATAAAATCAGCAGTCTCTCAATAAATAGAATCTATAGAAAACTATTAAGCTAGAAATCATATAGTTAACAAGCATAATTTCAGTTCCTCAGCCCTGAACACCAAAAAATGCAAAACTAAAATAAAACCCTGACTAAAGGGCTCAACAGATATAAGATGGTTAAATCGGAGAACACATAAAAATAAAAGTTAATAAAAAAAACTTGACCAAAAGATGTGTCAACAAAAATGTTTTGAGTGTTTAAAAATAGAAATAAAAGGTATTATGAAAACAAGAAGATCCTCCTAGAAATGTGTGGCAAATAAAATGTCAATAGGTGTAATGGGGTTACTATGGGGCAAAGAAAGGACAGAAGTGATATTTTATTATTACTATAGATGTATCAGTGGGGGCTTACTATGTCAATGTGAAGACTGAAGTCCAGAGCCCTAATGCCCACCATATAAAGGTATCCCACCTATAATTCCCATGCTAATAAAACAGAGACAGGGATCCCTGGAGCAAACTAGCCAGCTAGGCTAGCAGAAACAGTGGTTCAACTAAGAAACTAGGTCCTAATGAATGAAGTGTAGATCAATCAGGGGAAATCCCCCACTGTCAGCCTTGAACTTCCACACACATACTCACACTCATGCAAGTATATACACATATGCTTCCATATAGATTCCCACGCAAACACACACTACACAGAAACATACACACAGAGAGAGGGGTGTTTTAAGAAATAATGGGCTAGCTAAGCACGGTGATACGGATACCTGTAATTCCAACATTTGGAAGATAGAGCTAGCATGAGGAGTTCAGTTTAACGGTCAGCCTGGGGTTCATGGATTTTCTCTTAATAAACAAAACAAGCTAGAGGAAACTCAGCATCTAGGAGCACCAGCTGCTCTTCCAGAGGACCCAACTTATGTTCCCAGAATCCATTAGTAGTTGATTCACAACCACCTGCAACTCTAACTAATGTCCTCTTATGGATCTCTGTGAATTTGAGGCCTGCTAAAGGATACAGTGTTACTCTGCCTCACCCCCACCCCATGAAATAAGTAAGGAACAAAAAGTCCCCAAATTTTAAGACAAACATTAACCTCTGAATGCAAAGTTCAAAGAGCTGTACACAAAACAAACACAAAACAGAACCAAATCTAGACAAATCGGAGTCAAATGTCTGTTAAGTCAAAGACAAAATTGTTAAAGCACCAATTATGGGGGAAAAATAATAATACCTAAGTAATCAGAAACAATAGGGGGCAAAAACAAACAACAAAAAGTGTAATAACCTATCTAAGTGCAAATAAAGACCAAAGAATAAAGGCACTTTTAAACTGTCAAACAAATTCACAGAAACTGTTAACAGTTTGTTTATTCTCCCTCTGGTATTATATTCCTGTAACTTCAGATATTATCAACATTCTTTCATCTTTACCCAATCTAAAATACTAAAAACAACAAAAGGAAAAAAACAACAACCAAAAAACCTTTTAAGTTGGAGCATCAAATTTTGATTTACACTTACATGAATTTTGTATTAATTTAAATTATTTTTATTATAATCTGCTTGCTTATTCCATGGGTGTATCATTTTTGCTGACTCTTTTGGGAGTATGCATTATATATGTTATATACATGCAGGTCAGAGGTTAACCTTAAGTGTTGTTACTCCGGTGGCATTAATTTTGGATTTGAGACGACCTCTTGTGCATTGGGATTGATTACAAGTACATGTAACCATGCTTGACTTTTTCCCTTTTTCCAAATGTGGGTCATAGAGATCAAACTCAAGTCCTCATGCTTGCACAGCAGACACTATAACAACAGTTACCTCCCCACAACTGGAATATTATCTGCTTAACGATCCCAAGATTTCAAGGAAACAAGGCACAATGGTTTTCTTAGATATTTGCCCATTTTCTATCTAGTCCTCGCCCAAATAGTACTTTAATTACTATTATGTAAAACAGATATGAAAATAAGCTCAGAGGAAGGAGTTCCCCAACTCTGATCCTGAATTTCCAATACATTTAGTTTCAGTGTGTACATGCTGAAAGATAATGCTTACAACTTGTTAAGTGATAAGAACAACTTGTTAAGTCTAACTAGCAATGACATTAACAGGCTTAAATTGATTTCTTTAATTAAAAAGATGTTCTAGGGGGCTGGAGAGATGGCTCAGCGGTTAAGAGCACTGCCTGCTCTTCCAAAGGTCCTGAGTTCAATTCCCAGCAACCACATGGTGGCTCACAACCATCTGTAATGAGATCTGGTGCCCTCTTCTGGCCTGTAGACAGAATACTGAGAATACTGTATACGTAATAAATAAATAAATCTTAAAAAAAAAAAGATGAGCCGGGCGGTGGTGGCGCATGCCTTTAATCCCAGCACTCGGGAGGCAGAGGCAGGCGGATCTCTGTGAGTTCGAGACCAGCCTGGTCTACAAGAGCTAGTTCCAGGACAGGCTCCAAAACCGCAGAGAAACCCTGTCTCGAAAAACCAAAAAAAAAAAAAAAAAAAAAAGATGTTCTAATACATAAGGAGACTAGAATATCTAGAGATCAAATATCTAGTTCAGTATGAAATCTACTGGGCGAAAACTGACAGCTCATCTCCCTAAACTACCATAATTCCCCCACCGTTTACTCATAACTCACTGCAATCTAACATCTACTGTCATGCTAGTAAAATTGTTTTGTAGTAAGGAAACCTAATGATCTGTTTTCACTGTTATTCTTGTTTATAATTCTGGAAAAGTAACATCATCAGTGACCGCTTGATAACATTCTCTACTCCTTTGGTTTCTCTATTTTTCATTCAAAGCATCATTTAAGTCTAAGTGTCTGACTACATCTAACTTATGCGCTCTCTTTTCAAACTGAAGACTGCATTCCATTATGTAGCATAAACTGGCCTCAGCCTCTTGAGTGTACCATGCATGACTACTACACTTCTTTCAACTAAAAGTTTAAGCCTCTACAACTTCAGTCTTTTTCTTTTTTTCATCCTACGCTTCCTCCAGAAGCAATGGTTTCCTCTCTTGTTACCTTAACTGTTATTTACCTGTTTAATGGATTTCAAACCTTAAAAGTTCCTAATACATCAAATTGAAAATCCATACAAATTTTCATGTCACACAATCTGCTTTGTTTCTAAATTCTGTTGTTCCCACTGAATTACTGACTCCTAAACCTTTAACCTACAATATAAATAATCTGGTAAACATCTCATCACTCGTTATTTCCCCATTCTAAAGCATTCTCCACTACATCAAAGTTGCATTTCTAAAACACACATCATATTACTGAAGTCTTGACTAGTATCTGTGACAAAAACCCATGACAAACTGTTGAACTCTTTCCATCCACATCACTAATTAAACCCTCCCCCTTTGATCTAGCCACCGTAAAATGCCTAAGAGAAAAGCTCATCAATATTTAAAACCTGACATTTATTATTTCATCAATATTACCCACATTTTTACTCCTTTTATTTCTAGTCTGAAGGGATAATGTTCCTTCTAATACTGCCTTACATCTACCATGTACCTGTGTGACACTTATTATACATGTACAATGTATGTGACACTTATCATTGTGAACGTTGGGGAAACGGCACTGTAGGTGTGATAACAAGGAAGTCCAGTAATCTCTGGAATGAATGAAAAGATACAGTGCACTGGATGGCAGGATGAAACTAACACACTGAAGAAAGAATACAATGAATAAGGATGTACTAGGGTACAAGATAAAAACAAGTGGAAGAGTAGTGGTAGCTGATTTATTTTGGTAGCCGAAAACATTAGGAAATAGCTCTTAAGACAAGCAAGATTAAAACAGACCTAGTAAGAGCAATAAATATGTTCTAAATAAACCAAAATAGACTGAAGTTTTTAAGAAGGCAGAATGGGAGCAGGTGGTGATGGTGGCGGCACTCACCTTTAATCCCAGCACTCATGAGACAGAGGAGGGTGGATCTGAGTTCAAGAACAGCCTGGTCTACACAGAGAAACCCAGTCTCTAAAAATAATAATGATGATGGTGGTGGTGGTGGAGGAAGAGGAGGAGGAAGCAGCAGCATGCTGGGATGCGTGTTACACGCACACACATAAAATAAAAATTTTCCTTTAAACGGAATAGGTGAGCTTAAAAGGTTGTGCTGGTTGGGTTAATTTAGCATTAATAAGTTAAAATTACTCATTAAAACACACTGCTGTGCGGCTGGAGAAATGACTCAGCGGTTAAGAGCACTGCCTGCTCTTCCAAAGGTCCTGAGTTCAATTCCCAGCAACCACATGGTGGCTCACAACCATCTGTAATGAGATCTGGTGCCCTCTTCTGGCCTGCAGGCATACACACAGACAGAATATTGTATACATAATAAATAAATAAATAAATAAATAAATAAATAAATAAATAAATAAATAAATGTTTAAAAAAAAAACACTTCTGTCGTTTTATTACTTTTTAATCACAGATAAATTTTTTTATTGAAAAAAATTTCCGCCTCCTCCCCGCCTCCCATTTCCCACTCCTTTCCCCCTCCCCCCACAGATAAATTTTATGTATAAGGAATTTCTTAAAACTAATTATACAAATTGTTTATGGATCACTTAAGACCTCCATCTGCTTGGCACCCTGGAATGATAACTTGAGGACACAAGGACCGTGGCTCAGGAACTAAGCAGCTTAGTTCTAGAAATTCACTAGCTTCTTTTTCTAAATTTCTGTTTTCCATTCAAACAGAATATCTGTACAAGAACAATTGGTTTACAGCTTCCAGCTGCAGTGCCTTTGAAATTAGAAGCAGTATTTTAGCAGACACCACTGTATTCCCAGGCAGTGCAGTGAGTGGCTAATAAAGAATGTTCTGGCACAGCCTTCTGTTTCTTTAAGGCAGTCTTCTGTAGGGTTTAAGTGTTGGAGATCCTCAAAGGCTGCCAGACTCAGCTGCATCATAAGCTGAGTGTGGCAGTTTGAATGTAACTGACCCCCAATAAGCTCTATTAGGAGGTGTGTTCAAGTAGGGAAGGATAGCCTTGCTGGAGGAAGTATGTCAGTGTGTGGGTGGGCTTAGAGGTCTCTTTTGCTCAAGCTTCCCTAGGTTAGACTGTCAGTTGACTTCCTGTTGCCTACAGGATGTAGAAATCTCAGTTATAGCTAGCTACAGCACCATGTCTGTCTGTACTCTGCAATGTCCCACACCATGATGATAATGGACTAAACCTCAGAACTGTAAAAGCAAGCCACCCCAACTAAATGTTTCCTTTATAAGAGTTGCTGTGGTCACAGTGTGGCTTCACAGCCACAGAAACGCTGACTAGACACCGAGTTTCTTCTTTGTGAAAACTCTTTTCTTTGTCTGGCATTATGTACCTGCAAGGAGTCTTATCTGTTAGTGATCCTCCCTTTTTAAATCAACACACATATTTCCATTACTTTTTATTATTTTCCATTTTTGTTTTGTTTTTAGTAGGTACTGGAAATCAAAGCCCAGAGCTCATATAGGCTGGGCAACTCACTGAGCAGCACTCCCAGCCTTCAGCTCTCTCCCTGATTCTCTGTCTTAGCCTCTTTCCCAGACAACATCAATTAACACATTCATTATCACATCATATAATTTTAAAATTTAACTAAATTAAGCAACCACATAATTCCAAATTCATCATTAAGAGTGACTCTTAAGCACATTGCAAGTATCTTTTTGTATTATAAAGGAATAAGTGTAGAACATAAAGCCTCTTCAGAATTTAAATAACTTTCTTGAAGGTACTCAATTAAAGATAATTGGCTTAACCAATAAAACGAAACATGCAGACCCTGAAGTAAATACTTACATAACTGTGTTGTCATCCACTAAGATATCACAACCATGAGCAGGACATGAAATAGTCTGGAAAAGATCAAAATTTAAACTTCTTCATTGAACAATATTTATAGGACGCCAGGCAGTTTGCTAGGTTCTGATAATACTTTTCAGTTTGTAGGATCTCAATCCTTTCCATTTGTATTACAGGAAAGACATTTTTGAGTGTTAACTATTCTTGTAAGCAATTGTTTGTTTTTTTTTCTTCACCAAAAAAAAAAAAAAAAGTTACAAGCAAAATACAAAGTTCTCTATCAGGGAGAACCTGACAGAGATTATCAGGGCTGATGAATGATGGAACCACATTATCTAGATTAGACTGTTAAATGGAAAGTCTTTTTTTTTTCTTAAGCCTGTTTTAATCTAGAAAAATGTTTAATCCCAAGATTTTTAACCTGGCTATAGTTATCCAACGACCTAAACAAGTGAAAATCACATTACCTGCCCCATGCCTTCCTCCATTATTTTGGTAGTTAAATATTCACTCCAGCACTGCATACAAAACTTATGTCCACATTCAAGGCCAGTAAAATACTGTAACAAAACAAAACATAATATTTAACAAAAACTTCATTAAAAGAAAGTTGAACTAACTACATAGTGCCTCAGAGCTTTATTATCTCACAATTCTCATAGTAGTTAAAATGTCCATTTGACAAAAACCAAACAGGTCCTAAAATTTAACTTCTATATGATAAAATCTAGACATGTGAACAGTCTACCTGATTAATAGGAAATACATGTCATTGATACATATTTTACAAAGGTAGACATGTTTAAATTAAATATATGAAGATTTCATGAGCTACTATGGAGATTAAATCAAACCACAATGAGACACTATGTCACACTCACTACAAGAGCTGTTTCGTAAGAATGTGAAAGGATACCACAACTCTGGAAAACAACTAAGCAACAATTACTTCAAAATATCAATGCAGCTGTTATAACCTCTCTCCTGGTTACTTTTCTAGTGTAGTGACAAGGCAACATATAAAAGAATGTTTAATTTGGGGCTCCAAGTCTACAGTCCATGGCCAACATGGCAGCACGGCAGCAGGCAGGCGTGTATCTGATTCACAAACACAAGACAGAAGAGAGCTGAGTGGAAATGGCATAGGTTTTCTGAAACCCCAAAACCAACCCAAGAGACACACTTCTGACAATCACAAACCTCCTAATCCTTCACAAACAGCCACCAACTAGGGGTCAAACATTCAGATATATGAATCTATGGTGCCCACTCTCATTTAAAACATACTGTAGCCGGGCGGTGGTGGCACACGCCTTTAATCCCAGCACTCGGGAGGCAGAGGCAGGTGGATCTCTGTGAGTTCGAGACCAGCCTGGTCTACAAGAGCTAGTTCCAGGACAGGCTCCAAAATCACAGAGAAACCCTGTCTCGAGGGAAAAAGAAAAAAACTGTATGACCCACCCAGTATATTCTGAGAAATTAAAACACACATCTTTATAAAAATTTATGCACAGTATTTACATTAGCACCATGCATAATAGCCAAAATACAGAAACTCAGATATTCATCAACAAACAGATGAGGAACAGCTATATAAAGGCATATATAGTCACAAAAAAGAATTGAGTTCTGATAGATACTATAACATGAAATGAACCCAGAAAACATGCTAAATAAAAACAGCCAATGACAAAAGGACACACACAGTTTCTATTCAGATAAAAGGTACAGAACAATAAATCCTTAGAAAATGTTTGCCATGGGCTTTATATCTGTGGTGAAAGAAGGATGACTACCAAAAAATATAGGTTTTTTAAAAGGTGAATGGGAATTATAATACTTAAAATTTAAAAATTATGAAGGTCATACAAGGATAAAAATATAGCAAGGTGTGCAAGGATAGTTACAAAAGCACTAACTCTAAAATGGTATTTTTTAAATGTTTCTGTTTTCTTCTCCTTTCATTTCCCCCCTTTCTTTTTGGTTTTCCAAAACAGGGTTTCTCTATGTAGCTGTCCTGGAACTCAGTATGTAGACCAACTGAGCTTGAATTCAGATCTGCCTGCCTTCAACCTAAGTGCTGACATGCACAGCTTTAAATGTTTTGCAAATACATACAGGACTTCATGGAATTACAAAGAATGTAAAAATTAAATTCTGTAGTAAACTGAGAAATTTATTATGAAGCAGGTATAGTAGCATATGTCTATAATCTAGAACTTAGTGGTGCCTTTAATATCAGGGAAGCAGTTGCAGGTGGATCTCTGTGAATTTGAAGTCAGTCTGGTCTACAGAGCAAGTTCAGCTAGGTAAATGAAGGGTGTGGTCGACCGGTAGTCAGAATTAACCAGACCAGCTCAAAAACAAGGAATATAATTTTAATAATTGGGAGCAAGAGAAACTCACACGACCAGGATACAGCGAGAATCACGCGCAGCCAAATGAATACAAAACAAGGGGCGGGCACCTGGATGCCCAGGTCCTTCTTCCGTCTCCCCAAGCGCCCACACCCTAGCCAAATGTGATTGGCTGAGCTTCCCCATCATCTCTCCCTTTTGTCTCAACAAACCGAACCAAACCCAATACAACTATATACAATAGAAATAGATACCAAGTATAAAATTATAAGCAACAAACAATATTAAGCAAGAAACATAAAAGTTTTACTAAGCATTCTATTTCAAGGAGTCTAAATAATGTATTGAAATTGAGTTTATCTAACTCATGAGGAGGGTAACTACAATTTTCTAATCTTCAACTCCATCAAAGATCTGAGAAGGGAAGTAATAGTACTTGAGTAAACAGGAAGTACAATCTAGAAACTTCCAAAATGTGCAACAAATGACAGAGACAACTGACTACCTGTGCAATCACCCAAAGTCTCATTTGCAATGTTGAGGCAACCAACTTTGGCTAAGACCTAACGTAACTGACACACCATTTTCAAAGGCGAGAAACCTTTTAGATCTTACCCTGTCTTTTACCCTGTCTTGGCAGGATAAGACAATCCTGTTTTTATCCATTTATGGATATTCTGTACCTCTGTCAGTGGTTGAGGTATGGGCTTTTCTTTGCCCAATGGCCAGCCAGTTCTGCCAAGAAGAAGACAAACTCCAAGTAGAGTGTCTTTGGTGCTCAACATTCTCTCGGGAGTAGAGCGGTGTTGCCAGGAGTGATTGATTATGTCTCACTACCATGGAATTCTAAGTTAGATTAAAGGCCATTTTCTACAGCTCTTCGAAGAGGTTGAAGATTATATTATCTATACTAAATATAATCTCTATGTATCTAAAGAACCTGATTAGCCTAAATATAAATATGACAAACATAAATGACTATTGATATATAATTCTCAATACCTATCTAACTTAAAGACTAAGAAAATAAACAACTGTGCAAAAAATGAGGACAATGACCTCCAAATGTAAACAATGTATATCATTACATAAACAATATATAAGTATTTTAATCAGAGGTAGAAATGTACATTGCAATATGGTAAATATACATATCAATACAATATATAAATACATAACAAATGTTTTAAACAGAGGTAGCAGCATACTCACATACAATATTCAATATAATTTAACTTTGTATCAACATACAAGAATCGATACCAATATAATATTCTAAAAACAATAACTTATAAATACCAATCTATTATCCCATCAACAGGTATACACTGAAAAACCTTGTCTCAAAAAAATATATATATGACCCAGTGCTCAAACACTTGCCTACAAGTCTGAGACCCTAGAATTATTTCCCATGACTATAAAATAAACAAGTAATTAAGATAATAGTAAGCCCATGTGTACATGCCTACAGTTTCAGCAAAATGAGGCTCAGAGCAAGAGAAAGGAAGAGATTTGGACAGCACGAGTCACAAAGAACAAAGAAAAACTAATAATAGATTTTGTTCTAACTTTGAGGTGATGGCTGAACAAAGTATAGTGTTTGAACTCAAACAAAAGGTTAACTTGTTTAGATTTTAGAACATTTTACAGGGCTGATATGGTTCAGTGGCAGTTATTTTGTTTAATTTTTCTGATGTCCTAGCTTAGATTCTCTACCACTGCCAAATAAATACATAAAACGTCAACACAAAAAAGCAAGTTTACAATATTTATGACTTTTTATTTAAGCTTTTTAAACAACACATTTAAAAACACATTGTAAAAACCGTCAAAGAAGTTTAAAAATACTCTATTTTAAAAATAAAATCAATGTCACCTGCATAAACCAATTTTAGCTGGACTGGTCACACCACTTTTACAATTCCTTTAGCTGTGATATAAAGGAGTCCACAAGTTTTTCTTAGGGACCACCATTCACCATTTTTGCCTTTTTCGGGTGCACGGGACTAGCATGCTGGTACCTACCTTCTCGAAATAATAAACGCTCTTGCTGATTGCAAAAAATAAATAAAATCAATTACCTCATTTTCCACGTTAAGCTGGTAAAGCTGTGTTAACATGGATGTGAGAATTTTTAAGCAATGCTAATGAGCAGGTATGACTACAAGTGGCATGTGTCTGTACTCTCAGTTGTTTGGGGGACTGAGACAAAACAAGAGGTCTGGGCTACTTTATCAGGTGCCTGCACTTAGCAGCAGTGGAGTGGTACCTGTGAGCAGTCACTGAGCAGCACCTTGAAATAGTATCACTTTTAAAAAAGACAACAAATTCTTTTGAGTGAGTGATTACGTGGAAAAATTAATCCCCTTGTTTATGCCCTATTCCATTTCCTTTATCAGAAATGGCTGTTGTTTTCATTTCTGAAGTGTACTTGCAGAGACATTCTAACATACACATACAGTATGAGAACCTTATGCTTTCCTTGGTACTTCGTTACTTTTGTTGTTTGGGTTTTTAATTTCTGCTGGGGCCTCATAACTGTACAAACATTTACCCATTCCCTGTTCTTTACACAGTTCTATTATTTTTAATTATGTGTATATGTGAGGGGATGGAGGGAATGTGTATGTGTAGGTGGCCAAGGAGAGCTTGAGTTACAGCTAGCCAATGTAGGGGCTGGGAACAGAAGTAAGTGTTCTGGTCCCATGGTTTACCTCCTTTTAAGCCACAATTCCTTTAACTGTTCATTCACTATTAATGAAACAAAAGATTTTTTTTCCTACCATTCTGTCACACTGACTGTAATACACTTTGCAACCATGTGACTTCTTAAGAGGATAGACAGAAGATGACAGGTATACAAGTACAATTTAACATTTATTATTAGGTACTTTTATAAGAACTGGTAGCAGTTCTGACTGAGCAGTAGTATAAAGTTTCTCATACACATGTCGGAGCTTTCACCAATCTAACATAAAAAACAAAGTAAATGATTTGGTCTTTAAAATATATTTTTGCACATTCTTTTGAGGTTTTTGTTTTTTTGAGGCATAGTTTCTCTGTGTGTCCCTGGCTGTCCTTAAATCAGATATCCACTTGCCTCTGCCTCCCAGAGTGTTGGGATTAAAGGTATCCCTCATCATACCTGACTGTTCTTTGAGAATTATTTACAAAGTAAATTTTTTAAATCATATTTACCTTCATAAACTCCCCTAACTCCTCCCAGATCCACTCCTCCTCCAAATAATTTTAATTTCGTTTTTAAAAATAGTGAAGTTTCAACTTTGCAAGGGTGTGTGTGTGTGCGTGCGTGCGTGCGTGCGTGCGTGTGTGTGTGTGTGTGTGTGTGTGTGTGTGTTTAGCATGTCCAATCCAGTCAATTTCTTTTCCTCGGCATTTTCTTAACATAATTTGCTAATTTCTCATTGGGCTGTCCTACCCACGGCTTTCTTATGCACACCATTTTCTTCACAGTTTACTAATTTCTCATGCCATATAACATACACCCAAGCACACCCAATGACTTTCAGGACTTTTTTTTTTTACTATAGTTGGTCTTTATAATTACGGAAAATACTTTTTCGATTCGGAGTGTTCATACTGTGTTGCCGTGAAAACACTTTACTATACATGGTAAAAGCCAGTCTTCAATAATGGCTTCAAATTTAAGCAAATTTGAGTCTGTTTCCACCTCCATATTGTTTTAACACCACATCCTGCAGAATCTGCCTTCTCTCCATTATCTTCTCCTAAAGTACACCCTATTCAGCTACTGTCTATTCTTGCACCTGGCAGTTTAATCCTCTCCCTGTCCCTAACACAATCTATTCCTTTTAAACATTTTATCCAACTACTATTATATTGTGCCAAATATTCAAGTCATTCTTTAAGTTCTCTTAATATCTAACAATTTCATTCACATAGTTCCTATCTAATTTATTCCTAGCTCATTTCAGTCTTTCTTTTAAGTGATAATTTTAAAACTTTGCTACATTTTCTAATTAGCTATTATCTAAAATATGCTTTATGTAATTGATGCTCATGGTATTATATGCAAAGAATTAGAGAACCAAAAATTCTACACATAGCCTACCAACTATTATTTTTTTAAGTTCACAGAAGTAGTCATGTAAAGAAGTATAGCCCAATCCTGAAATTAATTTTATAGGCAGAATAGCAAGTACACAGTATGCCAACTTTGAAGGTGTAATAATCTCATTACTTTCCCCATCACCACAAAAAGATAGGGCACTAGCTTGCTACCAGATCACAAGAATTATCATTCTTCTACTCAATCAAGAATCAATAAGCTAAGGGATTAAGGGACATAATAGTTAATAAATTATTATTGGAAGCCATAATGGTATCTATTGCACTATCTAGTCTGTAAGGAGAGAATATTTTACAAAATGATATATTAACTAGGTACACCTAACAAACATGAGATGTAGTGTATGCCTATAGACTTGGAAGGCTAATTAAGAAGACCATGAGATAAAAGCCGATTAGAGTCATAGTAAATTTCTGGATAGCCGGAGAATATAGCAAAACCCTGTATATCTAAGTAAAAATAAATCACTATGGCTAAATAGAGTGCAAAACCTAGCCTGTGGTCTGAATATACACATTCACTGTACTAAAGAAAAGTGTGTTATTACAACCATATTCTTCCATCTGGTGCGACATATTTTCCTCTCATCTCTGACATATTTGCTTTTAACTACCTCATATCCAGTTCCTTTAATTTCTTTGTCCTTACTTAACTCATAAAACTTGACTATTCATTAAACTTACCTTCATTTATGCTGTAAATAAATCCAAACAAAAGAGTATTAATAACTTACAGAGTATCATCTATAACAAAAATGATCATAAAGGATCTAAAGAAAGTTTAATTTCTGACATTTTATTTTACATACATAGCAAATAATGCTCAAAAAAAATGGAGGGGGGATAGACCTAGAATTCATTATGTAAATATAAGGCTGCCTCTGCCTTCTAAACACAGGAGTGATATGTGCCACAACATCCAGATAACAGCAGATTTCTAGGGAAATCATGGTATTGGGAAGGGTAAACCATGATCTTACTATATAGTATATTAAAAAAAAAAAACTATTTTCAATTTTAAAAAAATCATCTGTCCTCCATCAGAAATTGCCAATATAATCTCGAAAATTAGGGTCATTTGTTTATAGTTAAAAAAAAGAAACAGAATAAAAAAGAAATCCATCAGTTTTCACAAGAGTTTAATTGGATGGTGGAGAAGGAAAATAGAATAGGGGAGATGGATCCAAGCTTAAGAGAACATTCGTTTCCAAGTACCCACGCCAAGCAACTCACAATTGCCTGCAACTACAGTTCTAGGGATCTGACACACCTCTCTGGCCTCTGTGAACACTGCACTCATGTGCACAACCTGTTCCACCCATATACATAATTAAAAATAAACTGGGCAGTGGTAGTGCACACCTTTAGTCCCAGCACTTGGGAGGCTGAGGCAGGCGAACCTCTGAGTTCCAGACCAGCCTGGTATACAGCACTAATTCTAAGACAGCCAAGGCTGTTACATAGTAAAACCCTATCTCAAAAAGCTAAATACATAAATAAATCTACAACTTATTTCAAAAGTAAAGGAGGAGCAGACCTGCACCAAAATTCTAAATGGACGATTCAACATGGGAATGGGACTCTATTTAACAATTCTTTCTCCAGCCACTACACCCCTGCCCCCTCCAGTTTTCTTTGTGTAGAACTAGTTATCAGGGACACAGGATGGCCTTGAACTCAAACTCAGGTCTCTGCCTCCCGAGTGATTGGATTAAAGGCATGAACCACCACCACCCAGCTAAATCTTGATTCTTAAATACAATTTTTAAAGTGAGCTATTAAAGCATGTTACATTTTCTAGTAAAATGATAGATAAAAAGCCAAGTGTGGTGGAACATGCCTACGGTCATGACATTTTGGAGGGTCACAGGATCTTCACCTACATGTGAAGCTGTTTTAACTCAAAATAAGCAAGCATAGTTTTAAGATTAAAAAATTTCTGAGTTAGGTGCCAACAAAGTAGTGCTGTTGAGAACTGACCCAGTGCTCTATCCTAAATCTTAGTAAATTCAAAGTGAGACCCTCTCTCCCAGATCCTTAACTCCAAAGTACTATAGAAAGTAAGCTTTCAGAAACATTTATTTAGGTCAAGTGTGTTAGTGTGTGCCTCTAACTTTGGCACACAGGAAACTGAAGGAAGAACATGAGTTTAAGGTCAACCTGAGACACGTAATAAGACCTTTCTCTAAAAATGAAAATAACAAAATAAAACAATTCTTCAGAACACACGCCTTTATTCATGTGACAGTGTATAATAGTAAAAGTGTTTTCTAAAAAGATAAGGTACTGAACATTTGTATAAAAAAGAGAAAATTGCAAATGTCTGACAGAAAGTCCAAATAAACATGCTTCTGAAGAGAGAAATCCCTGAGAGAGAGAGAGAAAGAGAGAGAGAGAGAGAGAGAGAGAGAGAGAGATCCCTCAACACATTAATAAGGTTCCATGAAGGGTTTCTGGTGACACTGTTAAAACTGAACAAAAGCAATCATCTGTGTATACTGATCTAGAAATGATGAGAAAGTAACTGTGTTAGAATTATATAGTTCATAATATTAGCTGTTTCCACTCTTTGAACTAATCACACAACTTAAAATAACTCTCCGAGGTCACCTTTAACCTCCTAACTTCAGGTTCTTAAGTTTTTAGCACTTTTACCTTCCTTTATTTAGTTTTCTATACTCAAACATTTTCCTGACTTTTTTTAATCACACCTCAGTTATCAATTCCTATGGATGTGCTAGATCCATAAATGAATTGTCTCTGTTGTGGTTTGAATCTTAAATGTCCCCAAAACCTGTATGTTGAAGACTTAGATTCCCAGTTTGTGAGGTTGCTTGGAAGTTATAGAACCTTTACGGGTAAGGCTTAGTTTAGGTGGATGTTAAGTCAAATAACTATAAATGTAGAATGTCCCCATAAAAGGAAAACTGGGTCTCCTGCCCAGTCCTCTCCCTTTCTGCTCTAAGTCCCCCAAGCTGAGTGGCTTGGCTTCACTCCACCATGGTCAGCATCATGAAGTCTGTTCTCCCCACAGGCCCTAAGATAAACCAAGAACCGAAGCCTCTGAAAACATGAACCAAAGCAAATGGTTTCTCCTCAGGTTGATTATCTGGGGTATTTTGTCACAGCAAAAGACTGTGAACTTACATTGTATTTCAGTCTAATGTGACCATGTGGGTGTCAAGTTCACAAGGGGTGTTAATCTTCATAAACAACCTGACTGAATTTAGTATCTCTAGAAGCATCCCTAGTGCTTGCTTATAAAGATGTTTCCAAAAAGGATTAACCAAGGAAAAAGACCCACCCTGAAGCAGATGGGACACCATTCCTCTGCCTGGGGACTCACAATGATTAAAAGAGGGAAGGAGAAAGCCAGCAATCTGCTCCTAGACTGTAGAGATAATATAACCAAATGTCTAACATTCCATCCCCATAACCACTCCTTCCCTGCTATGATGGACTGTACCCTTTAACCACGAGCAAAAAAATTAAGATCACACCCCCTTGAAGTTGTTTCCTGCTAAAGCACATGGTCAGAGCAACAAAGAAAGTAACCAAGCTGAGTCAATAGTGCAGAAAAAGGCTCTGGCTGTCAAAGATGACAGAACCCACATGAGGGAAGGTGAGAACCAATTCCCACAAAATGTCCTCTGATCTCCACACAGATCAGAGTAAATGAACAAATGGAATGTTTAAAAGAGAGAGATTGAGAAAGAAAAATAAAACCCAGGTTCCTGCCTCCAACATGGTACTATAGTATAATTTATCTGCTGTCTCAAAGCACCTACTTATTCTTTCCAAATGCCCTAGGAATCTGACCAGCTAGCCTGTGAGTTCTATGAAGACAAATTTTATGTTTATTCTCCATTATGTTCTTAAATTTAGAATAGTTCCTGCTATGTTAAATTAATGGCTTAATTTCTCCATCATTTGCTAAGTAAAAACCAAAAATAAAAATTTACACACTACAAATGCCTGGTCAAATTTATGTTAAGACTTTTGGACAATATCGAGGGCACTGAAAATGTAATTGATATTCGTAGCAACTAGCTCTAAAATTAGAGTAAAGATTTCAATGAAGGAGAAATTGGCTATACTGAAACAGAGGAAAAGGGCAGAAGAATAAGAAAGCCATCTATAAACTGGGACAAATTATTTAGATCTTAGTACTACTACTAGTTTACAGACACTAGTACTAGTACAGACATGGTATAAATCTAAACTGGCAAAAAGAATCATTCAAGGTAATAAAAGTGTTAGAACCTGAGTTTAATGAATTCCAAAAGACACTGACTGTACAAATACACTAGGATTATGATTTAAGGAAAGAAAAGTAATACAGCTCGCAGGCTGTAAAGATGGATAGGAGATCCAAGCCAGCTCATTTGAAAGATAAAACTCCAACCTAAGTGAAACTGATAGATCACTTCCAAAGAAAAACTTTCAGTTTAAGCCACAGCTAGAACTTGACAATTCAGAAATGTAGTTCCACACTTTTCCTACTAAAGTAGTTCACTGATCACTCTTTTTTGCTAACTTTAAAGAATAACTGATCGTTTCAACAAGTTAGCTCCTTTCAAATAAACTCCTTTAGAGAGACATCTAAAATTCTAACACTAACAATGAGAAATCTTCAACAGAAAACACCTGATAACCACTCAACTACAAGAAAATCGGTCTATTAAATGTCATGCTGATGGTCATAATTATTAAATTCAAAGTTCAATTCCAAGCAACTGAACATCTTTACACTACAAACATAATTTTCCTATAGTTACTCAATAAACCTTTGACATTTTAAAAAGAAATACCTATTATTTGGTTCTATTCTGTTCTAATTCTACCCCCACTTGCCATTTTTAAGAATCTATATCAGACTAGATTAATATAGTGAGGAATATGAAGTCCTGAAAGTACTCTAAAAAATGTATAAGGATTTTGACTATTTGAAACAATAAATTTTGAATGTATTTTAAGCTGTATAAAAACCATTTATATACTGTTGATCTATTTATTACACAGTCTCCAAATGGTGGTAAAATAAACTCCAGAAAGAATCAATGACAACTTGGAAAAGTCTGAAAAACAAACAGTACAGGAACGGGAAGAGAACTAGGACATTCCTTTTCCTTTCCTTATTCTTAAACCTACTAATGGGCTACAGAAATAGTTACTGGTCCCAGGCTTTCAGACTGTCCTTTGTTTAAGTAATGGAAGTTGATTTACCCTCTGACATAGTGCTAGCCTTAAACTACCAGGTACTCACCGAGTTAGGGTAGTTCAAGTAGCAGATCTGACAAGGCATATCCTGTGCTGATGACCTTGTATTCATCTGGCGTGTTCGAGACTTTTTACTTGGATTAATTACATGACACTCAGCAAAGAGCTTCTCCAGGTTTCCATCAAAGTACCTGCATTATTTAAACAGAAAGGATGAGAGCCCAGCAAATAGCACAATTAAAGAGCTCTCAAAAAAAAAAAAAAAAAAAAAAAAACCTGACTTCCTGTAAGGAAAGATCAATGAACTAAACTAAAATAAACCAAGATCAAACCCATTCTGGTCAAGACAGGAAAATGGCTAAATGACAGCAAACAGAGGATGTGCGTGTGAGGTTGACTTTTGGCTTTTCTTTTAACTTTGTTTTTAAGTAGGCACTTTGAAAGGTTAAGCAATTAGCATTTAACACAACTGTAACTAAAATTTTAGAATAAAAGCTGGGCTACAGTCACTATTACCTGTGAAGAGTAATGCTATTTTAAAATTAGGCTGTATTTTATACAAATGAAATTTACTTTAGTAATAATTTTAAACTAGTTTATAAGAGGCAATGATTATATGTCTCACTGTAAACAATACTTGCTTTCCACAAATTCCTCTGAATTATTTCTTTAACATACTGAGAAAGGAGAAGAAATGAAACAGTGTATCTTAAAACAATTACATCACATAAATTATATGCCTATAGAGCAAATGGTGAACTACTTGGTGGATTATAATGGTAAATGCCAAGGAAAATGTTTCCCAAATGAGTCGTGGTCCCCAGTCCTCTGAAATATCTTTTTGGTTTTTTTTTTTTTTTTTTCCAAGACAAAGCCCCACTATGTAGCTCTTGCTGGAACTCACAGATTCTCCTGCCTCTGCCTCCCACGTGCTGGAATTAAAGGCATGTACCACTACACACGGCCTGAAATATCTTAGTATTTAAAAAGGAAAACAAGATGTAAATAAAAATATTAATAAAGAATATGCTCAATTATGTTTTTAGCTTTACCCAAGGCTGAAATTACTATTATGTTTGTTAAGCGTGCAAGCTCCTGAATGTGTGTGTAGGCCAAAGGTAAACTTTGGTTATTGTTTGCTTTCTGCTTTGTTTTTTGAGACAGAATTTCTTACTGAACCTGGAGCTTACCATTTCGGCTGTACAGACTGGAGAGCAAGCTTCAGGGATATCAGTCTCTGCCTACTAGCACTATGGTTATAGATATGCATCATCACACCCAAGTTCTTGTTCTTTCAATGTAGATACTGAGGATCTGAACTCAGGTACTGATGCTCACCAGGCACTACCCATTGAGACATCTCAACCAAGATTTCCAGTATTTTTTAAATTCCTTAATTACATGAGTGTTTATTGGGGGGGGGGGGGGCTTGTAGAGTCAGTTCTCTCATTTTACCATGTGGGTCCTAGGGCATCTAATTTAGGTATTCCAACTTGGCAGCAAGCACCTTTATTTGCTGAGTGATCTCACCAATCCAGGTTTCCAGTATTTCTTAATGAAGGTTTTCTTAAGCATTTATGAAAAGTATAGAAATAGATGTTTCTATAGAAAATTCACTCATCCAAGAACAAATCATATTATGACTCTTCTAAGATTAATAAGTATCTTTTTAAGTATTTTAACTATAGTATTTATCAAGAAATATTCAAACCATCAATCAAAATGTCAACATGCTATAAAGGAAACTAGTAAATTTAAAGTTGTCAGTAATTCACGTAAATACACATTATGCGAATTACTGACACCTAAAACAATGTGATTCAGATAATGAGAAAAAAATCCAGCAAAATCAAAAATGTTTTGTCTTATAAATTTTACCTGAGAAACATAAGTTCAAATTTTATATAAAAGGAGAAAGAATACACTAAACACAAATTTCCTAAAACATCCTTTCCTAAAAAGAAAAATGATGTTAATAAAAACAAACTTTGGCTACCCTAAATTACAACATGGAATTGGTGGACTCTCCATACTTTAGTTAACATTCTAGACAACATTTCATGCATACACAGCCACATAGATATATCAATAGTGTACCATACTCTTTGTGTACATACAGCACTCATTTCTTCACTAAACAATATTTAGCAGACATTTGTCAATCAATACATATCAGCACAGTGTTTCATCTTTGTATGTAAATACTGTAATATACTGAATAAACCCTATACTGAAGGGCACTTAGATGGTCCACATATATACTATATGTGTGTATGTATGTATGTACGTACACACAACTACAGTTGAATAATGCCTCTTCACATTTCTTTCCACTACAAATGACTCCCTGTAAGGTCTGTGTACAATTTTTGATAAAATATAACTTCTATTATTCTATGAATTTATGACAAAGCTAACTAATTTTTTCACAGTTCTAAACTTTGTGCGGTATTCAATTTATTGTTAATCATTGGGGAAAATATCAAAGCAAACCTACACACTTCAAACTTGTGTTGCTCCCAGATCAACTACCTATTCACTAACACACTATTTATGAACATGTTCCATGAACATGGGCAAGGATTTTTTTCTTCTCTTCAAGTCACTAAAGTATAAGTCTAATAATCACTTTTAAAGCTATTAATGAGACATCCGATCTTCTTTAGAATATGCAATATACTTTTATTTTTTTGAAAGTAATATACATTTTGATGCTTTAAAGACTACATTTTTCAGTTTCATTACTATTTATTGTTTGAGTTTATGGTTTTTGTTTTTTTAAACTTCACGCTTATGCCTCCTGAGTGTGAAGAACACAGGTACACATCACTATACTTGGTTTACTATGTTTTAAAGGGTGGATTTCTTTTCATCAGATGTCTTCAAGTCTAAAATGCTTTGGACCCGAAATATCATGATTTTACAAGAAGAAATTTTCATGTAGGTAAAATTTTCCATCTTTTAAGGTGTCATCATTCAAAGGTTCACAAAGATTTAGACATGCTAAAGTATTTTTGAGCAAAACAAAACAGGGGTTAAGACATGGCTCAGTGTTTAAAAGCACTGGCTGCTCTTCAGAGAACTGGGGCTTGATTCCCATCACCTACATGGCAGCTCACAACCTTCTGTAACTCTTGTTTCAGAAAATCCAATGCCCTCTTTTGGCTTTCATAGGCAACATACACACACACACACACACACACACACACACACAATCAAAATAAATCTTTTTTTTTTAAGTATTTACCAAAAAAAAAAAAAAAATGCTTCACGTGTTACCTCCTGCCTATAATCCCAGCACTTGAAAGGCAGGGATAAGAGGATGGCCAGCTATAGCAACACAGCAATATCCTGTCTCTAAAAAGGGAGTTAAGGGTTGCATGGTGACAACCACCTTTAACAGCCAATACTCAGGAGAAAGAGGCAGAGGGATCACTGAGTATGAGGCCAGCTTGCTCTAAATAGCAACTTCAAAGCTAGCCAGGACTACATAAAGACCCCATGTTTTAAAAACAAAAAATAAACCAAAAACATTTTCTATTCCATCTCCCCACAGCAGGCAGTCCACCAGTGTGAGAAAAGTGTTTGTTAAGCAAGGAGCCTGGGTTGCCTGAGGCAAGGCTCCCTGAAAGAAAGGGAGGAGGTAGGGAGAGAGTCAGAGGGAGAGAGAAAAATAGTATCTTAGAATCAATTGGAGAGGCATTTATTTTGCATGGGAATTGATAGAATTGTATATACACTGATACTTTACCAATCTGGAAAACTCTCATCCCAAAGACTATCTCTCATTCTCTCCTCTTCTATATTTTTCATCTTTTATTAGATAGCTTCTGAATCTTAGCTTAGTCTGCTCCCATTTACTATAAATTTTCACTAAGTTACCATTATTTTATATTTCAGTTACAGAAATTGACTTTGACATCTGAAAGACAGTTTGTACTCATCTTTCCTAGTGATAGCACACTTGATTTAGTCTATGGCAATTCTAGTATTTGAAGTCCCTGGTTTGGCAGGTTTAATTAGAAAACTAAACTAAAGGGGCCAGCAAGATGGCTCAAAAAGGAAGGATTCTTGCCATCAAGGTCTGAAAATCTGCCTAAAATTCAAGTGCTGGAAAGAATCAACTCCCACAAGTTTTCCTCTAACCTCTACATGCATGAACACATACATACACTTTTGCATGCGTGTGCGCACTCACACACACAAGTAAATAAGCAAACAAAGTTGGGGGGAGTAAAATAAGTAGTTTGAGGTCTTAAGTTTGTTGCTGATAGGGAAAAAGAGACAATAACAGTTTGTGATCATCTTAACACAAGTTTAAAGCTTTAGATTTTCTAAGCCACTTCACTGATGTAAGTCCAGGCTTCACAAAAGTAGTGTATCAAATTCGACCATACTTCACTGGCCTGGTACTCCTTCTTAGCTCCATTCTTCATCCAACTAACTCTTCTGGATTAGTATTACAGACTGGGAATCTTGGCTTATCTTCTCCAGATTCAGGCTTCGTTGAGCCTTCCCATCCAATTCTGTATTACTAACACTTTTATGTTCTAATTTTTTTTTCATCCAACAAGAAGCCATAACTTTACTAGTGATAAAAACAGTACAAATTTCGAACCAAGCTGCAGTTCCACCTTTGAAACACCAAAAAGGGGGGAGAGGATGGGGAGTGTCCTCTCCGTCAAATAGTTACATTGTTAATTCCATAATAGCATTTACAATATCATTACTGTTGTTTTTCAGGGCTCGGAAAAGGCTCTGGACACATTCGCCTGTGACATGACCAATTCTATGTCCTTAACTTCCACACCTGTCTCATCAACCTCTTCCTCCTCACTCTCCTCTTGTACTGTCGGAGTCTGAGTATTTTCTTGAATGTTTGAAACAGCTTCACCTTGAACTCTGAACTTCTCAGCAGCTGCTAACTGTAAAATATGTTTCAGGATTTCATCTAACCATTCCCATTATCTTTAGGGGAAGAGCCCAAATTACTAGCAGGTTCCCTGAATATCCTTTATTTTTCTTTCACATAAAATTCTACGTCACTTCTACCTAATCTTTCCTACCTACTTAACTGTCATTGCTCATACTAGGCCAATATTTTCCTTTAATCTAGGTGTGTGTATGTGTGTGTTTGTTGTTTTCTGAGACAGGGTTTCTCTGTTATTATCTCTAGCTGTCCTGGAACTCAATCTATAGTCTAGACTGGCCTGGAAATCACACCAATCTGCATCCCCTGCCTCCCTGAGTGCTGGGATTAAAGGCGTGCACCGGCACCACCATCTGGATAATCTAGAGTAATATTAAAACTACTTTTCTTAAAAACTTCCTGAGCTGAGCGTGGTGGCTCATACATTTAATCCCAGAACTCAGAAGGCAGAGGCAGGTGTACGTCTCTAAATTCAAGGTCAGCCTGGTCTACATAGTAAATTCCTGGACAACTAGGGCTACAAATAAAATTTTACATTTTCCCTTCTCTTTCTTTAGCCACTGTGTATTGTTCAATACATGCTCTTTAACTTTCTTCCCTTGCTTGGTTCTTTTTTCTACCAGAAATGCGTAAGTTCTCATGTTTCCATATCCTCCATAACCCCAACAAATGTCATTCAACAATGAATGTTTTTCTACCCAGATCAGAGGTAGTTTGTTTATTCCCAAACAATGCTAAGTACCGTGACGAAAAAGACTGCTGTCTGTCCGCTAAATACCACACCAACTCAACCTGTATTGTAGACATAACTGATACATTTCCAAAGATTATTGTACTTTATGGAGCCTTGAGAAAGCAGATAAACTACGGAAAACAGCAAAGAAAAAACATTTGTGGGAGATTGTATTGTTTTGTGTTTTGTTTTGAGTCAGGGTCTTACAAGGTATCCCAAATTGGCCTCGGATTCTCAATCCTCCTGCCTTAGCCTTTCTAGTACAGGCATTACAGACATGTACGAACACACTAGCTAGGAAAAATCACTTTAGATAAAGTAACTAACAAAGAAAATTGCTTCAAGATCATACATCTAATAAGTGGAGCAACAGAAATTCTAGGTTTACACTACAGAGTGATGAGACATTTTTCTATTTCCATCCACAACTGTCAAAAACAACTGAACAGGAAAAAAAATTTACACTATAAAAGAATGACAAATGTCACTTTAAAAGCAAGGTTTCTGAAAAACCAAATTCACATGAAACATGTTAGAGAGACAGCTAAGAAAAGCTCTAGTAGTATCATAGACATAAGCACTAACTTTACCCCAACCACTTCACTAAGTAGGTGTTAGTATTTCATAACAAAAACACAAAGCCTTTTGAAATACAAGTCAGGAAAGGATGACACCATCCTTAGGAATACTTTTCTTTCCTCTGCTCTGAAGTAGTAAGCTTAAGAACAACAAAACCTGGGAAAGACAAGGAAGTGGTAGCACACACTAGAGCCCTAGGACTTGGAAGTCTGAGTAACGTTTACCTCAACCATGAATCTGTGAGACTAGCATGGACAAACATAGTAAGACCCCCACCTCAAACACTTGCATCTCTTTTCACTTTATACCTTCCAGTTAATTCATTAACACCCATTTTATATACTCACAACTAAAATGACTTAAAACTTACAAAGTAGTCACTATAACTCTGAAATGCCAAGGGAAAATAAAAAGAGTGTTTCACTTGTTTTGAACTCTAAAAGGAATTCCATTTTTGGTGTCTTGTTCTAAAATCTGTACAAATAAAACATGATTAACACTCATGTCACAATGTTTAATAAAGTTTTATTTAAGAACAGAAAATAGTTGACTAAAATATTTTCTAGAGCCAGTGAAATGCTTTGGTGGGTTCAGATACTTGCTATCAAACCTGGTAACTTTAGTCCAGTTTCTGGAAACCACGGGTCAACCCTTGGAACTCGCAGTCACTGGCTCGGATCGAATTGACTCTCCTAGTTTTTCCTGTTCTTCAAAGCCCAAAGCCAGTGTCTAGAATTATTCAAGAATTTTGAAACCACACACACACACACACACACACACACACACACACTTCATCTGTAGAGGCCAGGACAACTTGCAGAAATTTTTTTTTTCTTCCACAGTTCTAAGGATCAAACTCAGAACATCAGGCACACATAGCAAGTGATTTTTACCTGCTAAACCATTTTGCCAGAACCCTTTTAAAGCTTTTATTCTACTGATGTACAATATGAAAACAGAAACCATGACACAAAGTAGAAAGGTTAGTTAGAAGAGGCTTTTTTTAGTCTTGGCTCCCAAAAAGAAGAGAAAGAACAACTCAGGTTTGCTCTCCCCTCCTTTCTCTGGGGGACTCAGCAGTTTATAAAAACCTTAGCACTGAAAGAAGGTTCAAGGGAGAATTCAACAGAGAAAGAGATAACCATCTTTCAGATGCTGCACCCTCAGTGTCCCATGCCCCTATGCTGACAAAAGTCGAGCAGTAATGTCTGTGCCCCAGGCAGCAACTGGGCCTCCACCTCCACTTAAACAGTACTTCTTGTGCTTTTCTGGTAGCACAGCCTTCATATCTGATTCTCTGTCTGTAAATAAAATATTTTTGGGAAGTGGCAGACCTATCTGCTCTTAAACAGGTAACAAGAAATCCTTTGCCATAGCCTCCCAGGTAACTGGACATTAATGCCTTGTTTCTCAATGTCTTTTCCACTTAGCCTCTTAAAATTTGTTTTTAACTGCTAACTCTACTATACTAGAAAATGAAGAGGCTTAAGATCTGGGGTAATGGGAGCAATATCACATAAGAACTATGAGTGCAAGATAGTCCAGGAGCATGAGAAAAACCGGGAAAGTACAGAAAATCCCATTTAAATTATTGGTATTGAACAGAAGAGAAAGACATGGGGGGTGTGGAGAACACAGGCAGACACAGAGGGAAAGAGACAAAGAGGGAGAGGAACAGAGCAATGCACTTAATGGTGGAGCTTCTGCTTGGCATGCACATGCCTCCTGGGCTTGATTCCCCAGCACAACAAAAGAAAACTAAGAAAGGAAAAAAGTCTGAGAAGCTGTTATAACAATGGAAGACAATGAATTTATAAAATTACCCTTTCTCTACCCTTTATCAAAAATGTATAATTTTAAAGAATAAATCACATATATTTTTACAATGTGGCATATTTATTTAACTATAGACTAAGAGGCACAGAGACAAATAGGAGGAATTAAAAATGTTTTATTTCCCTTAAAGTACCATGAACTCCAGGCACTATGGCTCATTGATGAGTAATCAAAAGATACACTAATATGGTTTGTTATATTAGAAGAAAACTGAAAACATTTCACAATTTTGAGAAAAATAATGTAAGTACATCAAAATAAGCAGAAACAATACCTAAATACAATTTGTGTGTTATTTCGGGTGTAAAGCTAGCCGTGCGGGAGCCGGACGGCACGAAAATCAGACCCGCTCGCCTCATCACTACAGTTGCCAGCTCTCCATCCCTTTTCTTTGGGGGATAAGTTTGAGTGTAAAGCTCATACTGGTTTAGAACTCAACATATAACCAAGGTCTCTGACTCTTAATAACTTCTGCTTCAACCTCCCAACTGCTGGGATTATAGGCATGTGCCCATGATACCTGGCCTTTTTTCCTTGAGGAGCAGGGTGCTAACTATGGAGTCTTGACTGGCCTGAAGCTCACTATGAGACTAGATTTGAACTCAAGAGACTTCCCTGCCTCTGCCTCCGAAGTGTTGGAATTAAAGGTGTGTCATCATGTCGGCATTTTGCCAGTTTTTAATCAGGTTGTTTTGTTGTTGAGTTCTAAGACTTCTTTGTGTATTTGGGTTACAAGTCCTTTCTTTAACAGCAAACTATTTTTGTCTTTGATATTTCCATTTTCAAAATTTACTTTAAAATTTTCTGTTTTATATATTTTTTAATTCTCTATCTCAGTCATGCCTGCTTTTATGCTAAATATCCTACCTGTCTGAGTTTATTTTTCTAACTTTATGTTTCAAAAGCTTGATCCCATTTCACCTCGTTATTTTTTTTATAATAAATACACTTAAAACTGAACATTTTCATGTACCTTTTCTTTTCTCTTCAGACACATCTCATATCTTTATGTATTCTCATTTACTTCCAATTATTTTGGTACATGGACAGTCAACAGTTGAACACAGTGGCTCGCCTTGGTAATCTCAACACTGAAGAGGATGTGGCAGGAGAACTGTATGAGTTTGAGGACCACCTAGGTATACAGTGAGTTCCTGGACAGTCTGGTGTACACGAACAATGCCAACCCTTGTCCCAAAAGAAAAAAAAGTTTAAAAAAAAAAAAAACATGTACCTCCCCCAAATTTCACAAGAATAGTTAATAGTTAATAATGTTAGTGAGAGAAATAAGGCAACTAATAGTTCCCATAAAACCGAGTAACGTTATAAAGAGAATAGCTCACAGTTTGGGGGTGGGGGGGCACCACTCAAGACAGCTAAAGACCAGAAAAGATAAAGAAAAATGACTCAATTTAAAAATAATGTTCAGATGTAGTGGGTCACACCTGTATTCCCCATTACACAGGAAGATTCCTGTAAGTTTCAGCCCAGTCTGGACATATAGCAAGTCCAGGCCAGTCAAGTATATATTCAGTGACAAATGGTCTTTGGGGACTAGGGAAGCAGCCCAAGATGGTGATGTGTATCCATAAAACCAGCACTCAGAAATGTAGGCAGGATCACAAGGCCAGAAGGGGCTGCATGAGACCCACTACAATGAGATGGCTCAGAAGTTTAAAAAATGCTTGCTGCCATATATGATGAAATGAGTTAGATCCCAGGGACTTACATAAGAGAAAAATGAACACGAGTAGCTGTCCTCTGACCTCTACATGTCATACATTAATATACAGACACACATAAATGACTGCCCCCCAAAAAAGACTTTTTTTAAAGAATCAAGAAATCAGGGATAGAGAAACAGCACTAGCTACTGCTTACCAAAAATATAAATTATCATCAACTTATCAAGCTGAGTGGGAAAGAGTAAAGGATAAAGAACAAATATGTGCTTTTATCATACAGAAAAAGGATACAGACATTGTACCCATATATAAGTATCATTTTATGACTGTGTATAAAAACTATTAGGAAAGCTGAAACGTCAAACATGAACATGCTCAACCCACCTCTTCTCCTCTCCTCTTCCCCCTTTTCCCTTCCTTCTATCCCCGCCCCCACACTGCCAAATTTGTCAGGCGATCTTGTCTGTTTCCAGTTTCCAGGTGGGCCTATATATGTTTTTCTTTGGGTTCACCTTGTTACTTAGCTTCTCTGGGATCATGAACTATGAGCTCAATGACCTTTGTTTATATCTAGTATCCACTTATGAGTGAGTACATACCATATTCATCTTTTTGGGTCTGGGTTACTTCACTCAGGATAGTGTTTTCTAATTACATCCATTTGCATGCAAAATTCAAGATGTCACTGTTTATTACTGCTGAGTAGTAGTACTCTAATGTGTAAATGTGCCACAATTTCTTTATCTTCAGATAAGGGGCATCTAAGCTGTTCCCAGGTTCTGGTCATTACAAATAATGCTGCTATGAACATAGCTGAACAAATAATAGTTGAGATGCAGGAAGGACAGATATGAGAGCAAAGACAAAGATATCTTGATTGAGGGAGCCATTATGGGGCTAGCAAGAAACCTGGCTCTAGAAAACTTCCCAGGAATCCACAAGGATGACCCCAGATAAGACCTCAAGCAACAGAGGAGAGGGTTTCGGAACTGGCCTTGCCCTGTAGTCAGACTGATGATTATCTTAAGTATCACCATAGAACCTTCGTCCAACAACAGATGAAAAAAGAGGCTGAGACCCACATCAGAGCACTGGACTGAGCTCCCAAGATTCAGTCAAGAGTGAAAGGAATGAGAATATGAGCAAAGAGGTCAAGATCATGAAGGGTTCATCCACTGAAACAGTTTACCTGAGCTAATGGGAGCTAACCAACTTCAGCTGGACTAGGAAGGAAGAAGCATAGAACCAAACTAGTCCCTTTGAATGTGGTTGACAGTTGTATGGCGGGGGAAGACTGAGGGGCCACTGGCAGTGGCACTGGGATTTATCTTTACTGCATGTACTGGCTATTTTGGATCCTATTCTCTTTGGATGTATACCTTGCTCAGCCTAGATGTAGTAGAGAGGACCTTCGATTTTCTACAAAGTGCCTTACCCTCTCTTAGGATTAAATGGGGTGAATGGGAGGGTGTGTGGAAGGAATGGGAAAAGGGGAGAGTGGGAATTTAAACTGGTATTTTAAAAATAAAAACTAATAAATTAAAAATCACTCCGAACATCCCCCCAAAAAACCATGAACATCAGTAGAGAATAAAAGAAAACCAACCCAGGCAGTGGTGGCACACACCTTTAATCCCAGCACTCGGGAGGCAGAGGCAGGCGGATCTCTGTGAGTTCGAGGACAGCCTAGTCTACAAGAGCGAGCTCCAGGACAAGCTCCAAAGCCACAGAGAAAAAAAAAAAGCCAAAATAAGAAAGAAAACCAATGATGTCAACAAAATAAACAAACAAAAATATGGTAGAGTACAACTTAAAATAGAAGTCGCAAAATCTAAACAGAAATTATAAAACAGGAATATATATATTTAGAGCTTTTAAATTTCTTTAAAAGTTACCTTTATTTTGTTTAGAAAAGTTGTATTTAAAAACAAATAATCAATGAAGGGTGAATATTCAGAATTATAAAATACATAAAATGCTTTAAAATGAAACATAACAGTAATAACAAAGTATAGTATTTAAGTGGAAAATGTTTTCAGCAGTGTTACAAAAGAAAACTCAAGACTATAATGCAAATTGAAAACTTTTTCTTGAAAGTTATCATAAAATAAACCTCAAAGTAAGTGACAATAAAATTAAGAAACACCACTGACAAAAGATAGCAAGACACATTTGGGGGGTGAGGAGGTCAGAATAGTTAAGTATTTATCCTTCACAAGCTCAGGGAAAATTAAATGCAATGCACTTAAGACAAGGCTTTAGAGACCAACAAATAAGTTCAAGTCTTTGTTATAAAACTAAGCTGAATAACTTAAGATTCAAAACAAATTTCCACATCAAGTAAGTGGAGGCAACAGTTTCTCATACTAAAAAAACTATGAGGAGAAAGGGCATGGGGGCTCATGCCTTTAGTCCCATCAGAGACAGAGTCGGGGACAGGAAGATCTGTGTGAGTTTGAGGCCAGTCTTTTCTACATAGTGTTCAAGCTAGCCAGAGCTTCTAAAAACAAAACAAAAAGACAACCAAAAAGCCATCAAAAGAATTAAATCAAATAGTATCTAACAGAAAGTTCTCAATAATTTACTATTAAATTATAACTCATATATAAGGTGTATAAAATGAGTCACATTTCTAATATTACTTAATATGAGACTTACACAGCACTTTGAATATGAAAGTAGAATGGAAAATTTTTCCATTCATTTCTCACAACACTCATCAGTTCCCAACAACAAGCTGCAATTTTTGCAATTAAGATTGCTAATAAAGTTAGTAAGAGTAAAATGAAAACCGTTACCCTGAACAACAGCCCCCAAATACCCAATCTAAGGAACCAAGGAGAAGGTTAATACTGTCAATCTCAATCTCAGTAACTTTTACTCTTTTAAAACTAGATACATTTTGAGAGGCAAACTTTGTAAAACATCCAGAACGGAATCCTGCTCTAAAATCAGAGAACCAAGCAAAGTATCTAGTTTGACAGCTAGAAAGCCTAACCAACTTCATTTTTGTTTTTTTTCTGAATAAATGTCATTTATATTCCTAATATAGATTTAAAATTCATGAATAAATCCTTAGTGACTAATAAGAAATATCTTATGTGTTCCAAGAACATTAGTAAATGCTTTTTTAAATCTACTTTTAGTTTTAATATTCAAGAAGATATATCAAATAAGCTGAAGTAAAGTTTTCTATTTCATTTCCAAAACAAAGCAGAATTTAACCTGAATTTCCTAGCACTAACCTGACTGCAAATTTTTCAATACAGGAAACAACAGCAATTACAACTTACACATTGGTTTGTTCACTATTATAAAAATCAATTTTTGCTTAAAATTCAGTTCAATGGGCTTTCTTTGTTACTTTTAAGTACAAAGCTAACAATACAAGTTCCTTACCTTTCCATTAGCTTCTCTTTATCCCAATTGAAGTGGCTAAGGAGTATTCTCGTGATAGTTGCTGGATTCTGAAGAAGAAGGGAAAAAAACATTTTGAAGTAATTGTATCTCACTGATCTTTTTTTGTATGTGTGTGCTTTTCTGTGTAATTCAGGCTGGCCTTCAATTCATACTTCTCTTGCTTAAGCATCGTAGGTGCTGGGATTACAAGAATGCACCAAACCCAGCTCTTTCACAGACATGTAAGAACTTCTACGCTAAATTTCAAGTTCCCTAATAATACAACCAAACTTCCTATCCTAATATATTTCTTTTATGTACCATTGCTGAAAGCACAAAAGCACTGCTGTACCAAGTCCCACCCACAATACCCTTTTCCTAGATAAACATGTCCCCAAGGAGATATAAATTTTTAGTTGTATGATCAAGATTATTTAAATAGTTTTCCATATAATACGGTTCAAAATAAGCCAAAAAGAAAAATGATGACAAGTAATTATTGTAGTAAGCTAATTAAAGTCACCTACACCTATAACCTCACCTGAGGAAAGAAAGAATGAGCCAGGCAGTGGTGGTGCACATCTCCTGAGTGCTGCGGATGCAGAGGCAGGCAGATTTCTGTGAGTTTAAGGCCAGTCAGAGCTGTTACAGAAAAAGAAAGAGAGAAGGAAGGAAGGAAGGAAGGAAGGAAGGAAGGAAGGAAGGAAGGAAGGAAGGAAGGAAGGAAGGAAGGGGGGGACAGAGGGAGAGAAGAAAAAAGGAGGGAGGGAGGGTAGGTGGGAGAGAAAGAAAAGAAGCCAGTCCATACTACATAGCAAGACCCTATCTTGAAAAGCAAACCAAAAATATAAGGCATTGGGTAATTTGTTGCACTGAGTACTTAACAGACTACTGAATCAGCACTCTAAATATAATGAATGAAATCTCTAAGACCAAAGTATTGAATTGTTCAAAGTTATCCAAAGTGTGTTAGACACATTTAACCAAACGAACAAAGTATCTGTACCATGCAATGAAAGACACAGTGTGTACTCCTGGAGTGCTTTCACATTAGGTTATTTATAGAAGGAAAAGTTACAACTCTGAAATCAAAGTTTCCTGTTGTCACAAAAATTCCCTCTTGCCATTAAACTAGCAAGTTTACTACTAGAACACACCACTTTCAAAACTGAAAACATAATGGGGCATGGTGTGCTGGCTCACCTATACTCTTAAAACTTGGGTGGCTAAGGCAGAATTCCTGAGTTCCAAGCTAGTCAGTGCCACAGAATGAGAACCTGTCTCTAAAACAGAAACTCAATAGGGCTTGAGTGATCAGGGAAATTTGATTCATTCAAAGATATGAGCGCTCATGACAGTGCAGGAAACAGAGCTTAAACTCAGATTTGTTCTACTTAGATTTCATATAAAAATTTCTACATCAAAGAGGATTTCAAAAAGTATTTCTGTAGCTTAAAATTTCCTCTCAATATGGTTAATAATGGTATTAGTTAAGTACAGATTTAAAATAATCTAATATGGGGGCTGGGGAGATGGCTCAGTGATTAAGAGCACTGGCTGTTCTTCCAGAGGACCCAGGTTCAATTCTCAGCAACCATGACAGTTCACAACTGTCTATAACTCCAGTTCCAGGGGATCGGACACCCTCACAGACAAATACAGACAAAACACCAATGCACATAAAATAAATAATTTAAAATAATCTAATCTAAAAGTATCATGAAAGGGGCTGGAGAGATGGCTCAGTGGTTAAGAGCATTGCCTGTTCTTCCAAAGATCCTGAGTTCAAATCCCAGCAACCACATGGTGGCTCACAACCATCTGTAATGAGGTCTGGTGCCCTCTTCTGGCCTGCATGCAGAATATTGTATGCATAATAAATAAATAAATATTTAAAAAACATATTTAAAAAAGTATCATGAAAGGTATCTCTAACAATACCATTTGTTGCCAAAAACAAATAAACAAACAAAAAACCACATGCATCATCCCCACCCATTCCCCCAAAAAAGCCAATCATCAAAGTAGTATTCTACGCATCCAGGCATATATTACTAGTCTATCTCTTAGTTCTTATTCAAACATCCTAAGAATCTTCTTTAAAATCATACTCCAGAAAAATATGAATCTCTAAGAGTTAAGATATAAAAAGGAAAATGACTAAACTGATCCTAAATCTTATTATGGAATCAAAATTAAGTCTAATAATAATAACTAGCCTTGCTTGATTATAACTTTATCTCTATGCTAGGTGGTGGAACACGCCTTTAATCCAGCACTTGGGAGGCAGAGGCAGAGGGATCTCTGTGAGTTCCAGGCCAGCCTGGTCTACAAGAGCTAGTTCCAGGACAGGCTCCAAAGCTACAGAGAAGCCCTATCTTTGAAAACAAACAAACAAAAACAAAAAACTTAAGATTCTCTTGCCTTAACCTCCCAAGTGCTAGGATTACAGACATACTATGTCTAACTTTAAAATCTTTATGACTATGAGAAAACTAGAATTAGGTTACAAAATTAATCTCATGCATTGATTAAGTATAAATTCTAAAGTATAATCTAGCTCTATTGCCCCTTCCACTATAACATGTAGCAGAACTGATTCATAACTAACCAGCCATGTCTTAACAGTCTTTATGTTCCCCACTAAAAGGTTATTCAGAACAAGAAGCAGTCAGAATACAAAGAAGCATTAGGAACTTCCTGGAGAACTAAAAAAAGTTCTGTATCTTAACAGTAGGTCCCATCAGTCATGAAGTATATGTTCCAAGATCCCAAGTGGATGGCAGAAACTATAGACAGTAGCAAAATCTACATACAAGTACTGGAATACTTCAACAGTTGATGATATACCCAGGTGGGCTAAGTGAGTAATAGGCAGGGAACACAATAACACTAAAACAGAAAATGGTACTAGGTTGTGGGTTGCTGTGACAGACAGACCTGACTATTTCAGAGATGACTGTTGAACTTTGGCTTGTCTTGGGGTTTCTCTTTCTGTGATGAAATACCAGGACCAAAAACAAATAAGGAAGAGAAGGATTTATGTCATCTTACAGCTTAGCTTACAGTCCATCATCTGGAGATGGCAAAGGTGTTCAAGACAGGAAACTAGAGGCAGGAACTGATGCACAGGTCACAGAGGAACATTGCTTACTAGCTTGTCCACCATGGCTTGTTCAGTCTACTTTCCTATTGCATCCAGAACCACCAATCCAGGAGAGGTGCCACCCACAAGTGAGCTGGGCCCTCCCATATCAATCAATCAATCAATCAATCAATCAATCAAATGTACCACTTGCCCATATGGCAATGTGGAGGTGCATTTTCCAGTTGAGGTTTCTCTTCCTAAATGACACTAAGTTTGTCAACTTAAAATGACATAAAACTAGCCAGGACAACCTGGAAAAGCCACCAACTACTCAGAACTCAACAGTCTGCTCTGCGAGAGCTTATAAGAATGCTGAGGGGAAAAAACAAACAAACAAACAAATAAATAAATAAATAAATAAATAAATAAAAGAATGCTGAGGGCTATGCAGATGATAGAAACCTCACCCTTGAAGTTTCAGAAAATGTTTGGGGAGTCCCTTAAGGAGTACTGGAGTTCAGCTTGGTGGCACAAGCCTTTAATCCCAGCACTCAGGAGACAGAGGCTAGGGCTATTGGATATCTATGTCTGAGGTCAGTATGGTCTACATGGCAAGTTCCAAAACACGTAGAACTGCATGGAAAGACCCTGACTCTATCGGGACCATATGATATTTTTAATTAAGTATCTGTGCTTCTGGTCAGCAGGAGCTCAAGAATTGGCTGTGATTAACAGGATACTAGACCACTAAAATGAAACCTTTGCTATGACGACAGAATTAACAATCAGCTGAGACTAAGACACCAACATAACACACAAGCCATGGTCCAAAGAGGGAGAAACATTGATTTTTCCACCTTTAGGATCCTGAAATGGGAGTACTTCATGCTGGCAGTAATGTGTAAGCACTTTCCAGGTATACTGGTTCTGAAAACATAAAGGGATCATGGGGAAATGAGGCTTGCTACCATGCAGCAGAGACCCCAGCATTTTAGAGATACCAGTACCATGAAGCAACCACAAGGATAGCAGAAGCTGTGGAGTAGAGCCAGTCTGAGTCTATGGGGCAAGTTGTGTGTGCTGCCAACAGCAGAGCTGGAGAAATGAAGCCCTTGGGAATTCAAAAGATCATTAGTGAGTCTCCACTGGACTTGGGTTTTGCTTTGATTTTTAACTGTGACCTGATTCTTCCCTCTTGGATAAAGTATTTACTTTTTTCTATTATTATTATTATTATTATTATTATTATTATTATTATTATTATTATTATTTTAAAAGAGCCCATAGTTAAAGAGACTAAAATTTTAGGGAAACTGAATACTTTTGAAAAACTTTGGATGTTTTAAAGAAACTGAATGTTTAAAATATTTGAATTTATTTTTTTATTTATTTATTTATTTATTTTAAAGACAGGGTCTCTATGTATGACCAGGCTGGCCTTTAACTTAGAGCACAAAGATCTCTCTGCCTCTGATAGGATTAAAGGCAAACACTACCTAAAACCAACTATGTGTTTGATTTTTTTTTTAAGGAGTGGGGTTAAATATTGGCATGTTTTATATTGTGATGTTAATGTTAATTAATATGACATCTTGGGGACAAGAAAGGAAAGGTCCTAGTAGAATACTGATTTGTTTGTATGTTAAGCTGACAAGGGATCAATTACTCTAGCTAATTTTATGTCAACTGACAAAAGCTAGTCCTTTGAGAAAAGAGAACTTCAATAGAGAAAATAACCCCCACCACCCCGCCTAGACTGGTCCATGAACAAGTCTGTGCCAAACCTGGTGGATAGATGGTTTTTGTGTAAGCAGTAAACTGAGAATCAAGGAAGAGCAAGTCCGTAAGCAACACTCTGTGGCTTCTGCTCCAGTTCCTGCCTCCAGGTTCCTGCTCCAGTTTCCCTCAGTGGTGAACTTATCAACTGTGAGGTGAGAAAAGTTCAAACACTTTCCTATTCAAATTGCTTTTGGTCATGGTGTTTTATCACAGCAATAGAAACCCTAAGACATCATGCATGTATATACACAAACCCAGGGAAGTGGAGGAGCATGTGCCCATGCTACTAACAGAGAACTTTGAAAATAAATAGCAGGTAGACTGAATGATGGGGAAGGTTAAAAAAAAATAAATAAATAAATAAATAAGATGGTGGTGAAGTTGTGTCTGGAAGGCAAGCCTGTAATACCAGCTACTCAAGAGGCAAAGGCTCACAAATTAAATGCCGGTCTCGGCAAATAAAAACACTTTAAAAAAGCTAGGATGTACCTCAGTAGTGATGTGCTTGCCCACAATATGACAGACCCTGAATTCAATCTTCAGCACTGTAAAGACAGATATGAATAGATGGATGGATATACGGACGTATGTACGTCAGATGAACAGGCAGATATACGGAGATAAAATGGTACTCAACATTCCATTAGGTTTTCCCAAGATGGATGGACAAACAGATGGACTGTAGATGTAGGGAAATAAGATGGTGTTAAACATTCCATTAGGTTTTCTCCTGGTTTTGACCCAAGATTGTGCCAAAGAGAAACTGTACTAAAGCTGTATATATATATGAGACTCAAAAAAAGCATAGATGCTTTCAGAACAAATTATAATTTAAATCACTACTCAAGTCCTAGGATCAACCTACACACATGGGAACAGAGGCAAATAAACCTAGCAAAAGTTTTAAAAACCAACAGGTAATGGAACCCTTGTTTACAATTATAGTCTACCCAGGTTGATTTGTCTACTAAAACAATCATCTTCAAAAATGTCCAAGATGGAATTCAAAGTAACCAGACACAACAAAAACAAATTCTTACCAATACTCAAAAGAAACAAAGTAGATTTTTAGATGACCAAGATATTACAATGATCAACGATCTTTAGGGGCCACTGAAATGGTTCAGCAGGGTAAAGGTACTTGTCACAAAGCCTGATGTGATGGAATTCACATGGTGGAAGGCGAGAACTAACTCCTACAAGCCATCCTCTGACCTACACACACACACACACACACACAAAGAGAGAGAGAGAGAGAGAGAGAGAGAGAGAGAGAAAATAGTAAAATAGTCATCTCTTGAGAGTAAACATTTGAAACCAAGTTAAATGATACAAGAGGGAAACCTGGAACTACAGAAAACAAGAAAGGCAAGGGTAAATACCTGAATAATTACCAAGAACTACTCTTCTCCTGAGTTGTTAAAAACATAAAACTGTCCTGTAAAATAAAAGAACTTCTGGAGGCATCACAATCCCTGACTTCAAACTCTACTACAAAGCTACAGTACTGAAAACAGCCTGATATTGGCATAAGAACAGACAGGAGGACCAATGGAACCAAATAGAAGACCCAGATATCAATCCACGCATCTTCGAACACCTGATCCTTGACAAAGAAGAAAAAAGAATATCAAATGGAAAAAAGAAAGCATATTTAACAAGTGGTGCTGGCATAACGGGATATCAACATGTAGAAGAATGAAAATAGGCCCCTATCTATCATCATGCACAAAACTCCAAACGGATCAAAGACCTCAACATAAAGCCAGCCACACTGAACCTCATAGAAGAGAAAGTAGGAAATACGCATTGGCACAGGAAACCACTTCCTAAATATAACCCCAGCAGCACAGACACTGAGAGAAACAATTAATAAATGGAACCTCCTGAAAATGAAAAGCTTCTCTATAAAGCAAAGAACAAGGTCAACAGGACAAAATGACAGCTTACAGAAGGGGAAATGATCTTCACTATCCCCACAAATGACGGAGGTCGGATCTCCAAAATATACAAAGAACAAGAAATTGGTCACCAAAAGAACACATAATCCAAAAAATAGAAGGAAAAAATGGAGTACAGGCATAAACAGAGAATTCTCAACAAAGGAATCTAAAATGGCTGAAAGACACTTAAGGAAATGTTCAACATCCTTAGTCATCAGAGAAATGCAAATCAAAACAACTCTGAGATTCCATCTTACACCTGCAAGAATGACCAAGATCAAAAACATTGATGACAACTCATGCTGGAGAGGTTGTGGGGAAAAGGGAACACTTCTGCATTGCTGGTGGGAATGCAAACTGGTACAACCCCTTTGGATGTCAGTGTGACAATTTCTCAGAAAGTTAGGAAACAACTTTCCCTAAGACCCAGTAATACCACTTTTGGGTATATATCCAAAGGATGCTCAATTGTGCCACAAGGACATGTGCTCAACTATGTTCATAGCAGCTTTGTTTGTCATAGCCAGAACCTGCAAACAACCTAAATGCCCCTCAATCGAAGAATGGATAAGGAAAATATGGTACATTTATACAATGGAGTACTACACAGCCGAAAAAAATAACAGCTTGAATTTTGCAGGAAAATGGATGGAGCTAGAAAACATTATTTTGAATGAGGTAACCCAGACACAGAAAAAACAATTAGAAAGAACTTAGACAACAATGAGGACACTAAAAGAGACTTACATAGATCTAATCTATATTGGAAGTAGAAAAAGACAAGATCTTCTGATTAAATGGGGAGCATGGGGACTTTGGGAAAGGGTTGAAGGGAAAGGGAAGCAGCGAAAAATGTAGAGCTTAATAAAAATCAATAAAAAAACCTGTTGAATCGAAAGTGGTAACACATCAAGGTGAGGGAAGTGTTAAATATATAAATATATGTAGAGAATAAAAAGAAAAATAGTAAAAATGATTCCAACCACATCAAAATTCCATTAAATATAAGCATTAAAAAGTAATAAACAGCGCGATGGTGGCGCACGCCTTTAATCCCAGCACTCGGGAGGCAGAGGCAGGCGGATCTCTGTGAGTTCGAGACCAGCCTGGTCTACAGAGCTAGTTCCAGGACAGGCTCCAAAGCCACAGAGAAACCCTGTCTCGAAAAACCAAAAAAAAAAAAAAAAGTAATAAACCAGCCAGGTTTTAAGTTATTATACTTAATGCATATACGGAGTTTTATAACTAACACTATTGCAATATTTAACTTGTGTGTATGTGTTGTGGCAGTCAGAGGACAATATACAGGAGTGAGCTCACTCTTCCATCATGGGATCCTAGGGATCAAACAATTAGTCAGGCTTTGGCAGTAGGTGCCTTTACCTTTTGAACTACCTTGCTAGACTAAGTTTTAAATCTTTGTCTTTTCTCAGTCTTATTACTAGGGGTGTGTTGTTTGTTTTTAAAGACAGGGTATCACTATGTAGCCCTAGCTGTCCTGGAATTCACTATGTAAATCAGGCTGTACTCCAACTAAAAGATTTGCCTACCTCTACCTCCAGTGATGGGATTTACCACCACACTAAGTTTTGATTTAAGAACAGGTCTCTTTGTAAGTCCTGGAACTCACTCTGTAGACAAGGATGGCCTGGATCTCACAGAGATCCTCCTGCCTCTGATTCTCATGTGCTGGGATTAAACTGCGTATCACTACACTTGGCTTCAGCTTTGATTTTTTTTTTCTTCAAACATATGAGTTATTTTTTTAAGATTTATTTATTTATTATGTATATAGTATTCTGCCTGCATGTATGCCTGCAGGTCATAAGAGGGCACCAGATCTCACTATAGATGGTTGTGAATTATCATGTGGTTGCTAAAAATTGAACTCAGGACCTCTGGAAGAGCAGCCAGTGCTCTTAACCACTGAGCTATCTCTTCAGCCCTGGCTTTGATTTCTAATATTGTAAGGCAACCATTTTAATCTTTTAGTTTGTTTCTTCTAGTATGTTTTCATCTTCAACAATATGCTTATAACCTTAACTATTAGTTTCCATCACAGATATTACTGATATCCTAGCAAGTTGAATCTTTCCTTGGTTTTCTTGGAAATTTCAGTTATAATGTTTAGTTAAACCATATTCATTGTTTTTAAATTCCAAGATAGAAAAGGGATTACCACAGCAGTAATAGAATTCCAGCAAAGCTACAAACAGACATAAGTTTTTCCAGTACAGAGAATGCTAAAAGCTTATCTAGCACAGTGAACCCGAAGATTCACAAAGATCTTTTTGGAATATAAAGGATATACAACCAAAAGAGAAAATCTCAGTAAGACACACAACCAGACTATTGTCAATTGTATCAGCAACAGTGAAAACAGAAGGCAGTGTCTTCCACAAACATTCCAATCTATAGGTTCCTGTCTAGACAATCTCACAATCATCCCTGAAAGAATTTCTAAAAATTATTAGGGTCACAACAAATAACATCTTTCAAAACTTTTGCAGTCAGATTTAAGTAGTCTTAAACAATAAATCTAAGAATCAAGCCAGGCAGTGGTGGTGCACACCTTTGATTCCAGCACTTGGCAGGCAGAGAAAGGCAGATCTTTGTGAGTTCTAGGCCAGTCTGGCCTACAAAACCAGTTCCAGGACAGCTAAATCTGTTAAACTGAGAACCCCAGTCTTGAAAAACCAAAAATCTAAAAATCAAAGTCTGTGACAGACACAGGCAAACAATGATAAAGTGTACAGCAGAAAATGTGTGCTAAGAAAAAGAGGGAAAGGCATGCCGATAGATTAAGTAAAAAGGGCTTCAAGTAGAGTGCAGAGTGTAGATTCAACTGACCTCAATACCTAAGTGCCCAGAGCATCTGACTGTTGGGTATGTTAGAAACCAAAGCTGCAGGTGTAACTCAACATGAAAAAACTCTGGATTCCAATCCAGCACAAACACACAAAAAAGACTAGAGATGGCTCAGGAGTTAAAAGCACTGCCTACTCTTCCAAAGGACCTAGCTTCAAATTCAAGCACCCACAGGGCAGGCCAAACTGTCTTTAACTACAGTCCCAGGGGATTTGATGTCCTCTTCTAGCCTCCATGAGCACCAGGAATGCACAGGTACATGGACATGCATGCAAACAAAATGTTTACCAATACACATTAAAAAATTAATTTTTAAAAAGCACTAATGATGCCAGGCAGTGGTGGCACATGACTTTAATCCCAGCACTCGGGAGGCAGAGGGAGATGAAATCTGTGAGTTCGAGGCAAGCTACACAGAAAAACCCTGTCTCAAAAAAAAAAAAAAAAAAAAAAAAAAAAAAAAAAAAAAA
>NW_026067955.1:2468684-2469862 GCF_014885135.2 Alexandromys fortis
CTGTCTAAAAAAAAAAAAAAAAAAAAAAAAAAAAGAAACAAAAAAAGTAGTAATGATTATAATATACTACTGGAAGTATCATTTGATGTTTTAAAACCATGAATGAATTTAATGGTATTAGTTAAACTCAAATTAGGGCTAAGGATGCAGATAGCTTAGTTGATATAATACTTGCCTAACATACACAAAGTCCTGGGTTCAAATCAATCCCCAGCACTACGTATAAGCAGGCAGAGCACTTGTACTCCTAACCTGTAACTGCTACACACAATAGAGGTGAAAGAAGCAAAGTCAGTTCTTGATATATGAGAGCTGTCTCAAAAAACAAAACAAAAAAATTCAACCTATGAGCAACAGGGGAGGCAGAGGGAGGCGGATCTCTGTGAGTTCCAGGACAGCCAAGACTGTTTCACAGAGAAACCCTGTCTTGAAAAACTGAAAAAAAGAATTCATTAAGATAGGTATAAAGCCAAGCAAGGTGAAAGCAGTGATTTGTGCCTATAATCCCAGCATTTGGAAGGTCGAATGAGGAAGATTGGGAACTCAAGGTAATTCTTAGTTACATAGAAAATTGGAGAGAGAAAAACTGAAACAGAATTTTGGATAAATGTAAATTAAGAAAAGCAGAATTGTTTGTTTGTTTGGTTTCATTTTTCGAGATACGGTTTCTCTGTGTGATGTGGGAGTGTCATATCAATCTGTTGATTTCATTGGCTGAGCAATAAAGAAACTGCTTGGCCCTGATAGGTTAAAGCATAGATGGGAGGAGTAAACAGAATAGAATTCTGGGCACAAGAGGAAGTGAGGTCAGACTCTGCTCTGCTCCCGGAGAGACCGGACAGCTCTGCTCTCTGGAGCAGAGACACCATGATGGACAGAGGCTAGACTCTTCCCGATAAGCGCACCTTGGGGTGCTTACACACATCATTAGAAATGGGCTAGTCCACGTGCGAGAATTAGCCTGTAAGGGCTAGAGTTCATGGGCCAAGCAGTTCTTAAATGAATACAGTTTGTGTGTTGTTATTTCGGGCATAAGCTAGCCAAGCGGCCGGGGTGTTGGGGACGCAGCCCCGCCGCTCCTATTTCAACAGATGGCGCCCAGACGTGTGGACAACTGAATCCACAGAAAGCCTGAAAAAGCTTGGGAAAGAGTAAAGCATGTTTTCTTGGTAGCAGCA
>NW_026067955.1:2472282-2532668 GCF_014885135.2 Alexandromys fortis
ATGGGCCAAGCAGTTCTTAAATGAATACAGTTTGTGTGTTGTTATTTCGGGCATAAGCTAGCCAAGCGGCCGGGGTGTTGGGGACGCAGCCCCGCCGCTCCTATTTCAACATCTGTGTAACAGCCCTAGCTGTCCTCAAACTAGCTCTGTAGACCAGGTTGGCCTTTACCTCACAGAGATCCACCTGCCTCTCACTCCTGAGTGCTGGGATTAAAGGCATGTGCCGCCACCACCTGGTTAAAAACAAGGAAAATTTTATCAGACTAACAAAAATCTGAAAATGCCTAAGACCCATCAGCAAGTATACAAAGAAACAATACACAGCACTGGTGTAAAGAAACTAAATCTTTTAAAAAAAATCGCTTTGCTTATAAAATTTAATAGAAAACTATATATATACATGTGTATATATATACATATATGTGTATATATGTATATATACTAAAAACAGAATGAATTAAATGGCTAACAATTAGACAAATGAAAAACCAATGTAGACTACAGAAAAAAAAAAGAAAAACTAATATGGCAATATAAGAAAATACTGTAACTGTTAAATAGTGCACTTACTATAGAATGTAAAGCAAGAAATTCAGAGAAGACAGACAGCATCTGAACAGAAAGAATAAGCACAAACAGGATTCAGTTGTAGATTTAAATACACTGACAGGGACTGGAGATAAAGTTCAATAAGGGAGTACCTGAAAATCACCAGCATTATAAAAACTAAAAGACAGAAATGGGAGTCTAAAGTTAGCTGAAATCAAAAAAATGCTATTTAAAAAATCATTATGAGCAAGAATAGTTTTTAAAAAATTAATTTAAAAATGTTCTTTAAAAATTTATAGCATTGGGCTGGAGAGATGGCTCAGCGGTTAAGAGCACTGACTGCTCTTCCAAAGGTCCTGAGTTCAATTCCCAGCAACCACATGGTGGCTCACAACCATCTGTAATGAGATCTGGTGCCCTCTTCTGGCCTGCAGGCATACACACAGACAGAATATTGTATACATAATAAATAAATTAATTTAAAAAAATTTATAGCATTACTCTTGAATCTATTTTCATAAAGCCATAAATTAATCAAATTGTGTTGAGTCATGACATTTTTTCTTACATTTACTTAGCCAACAGAGAGGACTCATGTGCCACAGTGTACATGTGACAGTCTAAGAAGAACTTTCAAAAAACCAATATTCTCCTTCTACTGATAAGTTCTAGGGATCAAATTCTGCTCATCAATTTTGGTGGCTATATTACAGTCCACAACATTCATTCTTATTAATGTAAACTAGATGTATAAAGTAATGAACTTCACTATAACACTTTCATACATGCGTCTCTCATGTATTTGAATCATGTCTACTCCCACATCACCTCTAACCTTCTCTCACACAATAACCTTATTCTTCCCTAATCACGATCGTTCTGCTGTCAGAAGTATATTTTTCTCCTTTTCTAATCCCATGCACAACAACTGCATTTCTGAAGATAAGAAAGGTGAAAAATAGAAGTTATGCTTAATAGTGGTACATCCAGGATCAGATCCTAGATTCCTTAAATTCACTATTTTTTTTTCATTTTCATTTTTATTTATTTTTATTTCATGTGTGTGGGTGTTTGACCTGCATGTATGTCTGTATGAAGGTGTCAGATCCTCTGGAACTGGAGTTACAGACAGCTGTAAACTACTAGGTGGGTGATGCTGGGTATTGAACCCAGAACCTCTGAAAGAAAAACCAGTGCTCTTAACTGCTGAACCATTTCTCCAACACCACAATTTTTCCTTAAAAATTCTGCTTTGGGCTACTAGGTTTAACAATTTTCAAAAAATTGCAGATTCTGGGGCTGGAGAGATGGCTCAGACGTTAAGGACACTGACTGTTCTTCCAGGGGTCCTGAGTTCAATTCCCAGCAACCACATGGTGGCTCACAACCATCTAAAATGAGATCTGGTGCCCTCTTCTGGCATGCAGGCATACATGGCGGCAGAACACTGTATTGTACATGTAATAAATAAAATATTTAAAAAAAATTGCAGATTCAGGACAAATGCTTTTTAATGTCCCATATTAAAGAGAGGTTAAAAATAAAGGTTTGTGATTTAAGGAACTATAAATTACCTAAATACAATAAGAGAATGAATTATAAAATATGAAAGCAAAAAATTTAGCCAAAACCTAAGAGGACAATTTAAACCCCAACTTTGTTTTGCAAAACTTAACTCAAAACACACTTCCTATAGTATGCTATAAAGTTTCACTTCAAAAATATGCTTTCACACTAGATCTCCCCAATACAGTATATTAAGTTTATAACTAACCACAACTATCTAGGCTCTAAATCCAAAACTCATGCCAAGGACATTTAAATATTAAGTTTTAAGTCATTTTGAAAGCTTACCGATCTTCACTGAAGATCAAATACACATTTTTATCTAACTTTTTACTTGGGAAGTCATAAGGAGCAACAGTACTAATCTATCCAGAAAAAAAGCAAATCACTTTCCTTTCAGAAACAAAGTAACGCAAATATCATTCAACGCAGTATCATTCATCATTCAACTATACCTACAATACCTTACTTTACAGCCAACTCTACAATGTAAGCAACCTTTCTGTACTGTATAGTTTAAGGTTTTTGTTTGGAGAAGTGTTTTGGAATGGTGGGGGCCAAATCCAGTGCTGTATGCATTCAAGGCAAGGGAATCATAGCTTAAAATTTAAGTTCTTAAATTTTACCTATAATTTAGGCTTTAGAAAGCACTATAAAAATTCTATTTAAAAAGCAACAGCAGAAACAATGAGTAGCTACTACTACAATTGCTGTTGTATAGCATATCTATGTTAAAAATATTTAAATAGAATCCCTTACAATTTCTCAAAGACATTAGCAAAAGAAAAAAAACACATACAACAACCTGCAAGATGCAGACTGCTTCTGCCATATACATAAGCAAATCAATCCATCTTTCCTACTTCTCCCATTTCCAAAATGGGAACCTTTTTCAATAACTGTCCAAAAAAATCAACTTGGTTGATACTAATATTCACCATTAAATCATCTCTAACCACTCAATATTTCTAACAAACATAGTACTAAGTACCTCTTATTAATCTAAATGCCAAGTGGTAGGCTTCTGTTTAAATAAAATAAGGTAAGAGTATATATAGCTCAGTAGTAACCTTACAATACACATATATGCTATGATCATGGTCCCAAAACTACAAAATAAATCCATGCTCTTTACAAATAGTTTAGATTTGCTTTCCTAGAACAGGCTTTCCCATAAACGTATACAGAATAAATCCTAGGCCTTTAAATAATGAAGTATTGCTGCTGGTGTGTGTGTGCACTTATTGATCCTTTAATGACTTGTCTTTTGAATGATTCTGTCCTACCTTTGCTGCTGCAGCCCGCCTGTCCTTTGCATCACTGAATTCAAACTTCTGGAAGTACCCAAAATGCACTGTAACAGACAGATGGACAGATCAATGGGCCACAGCGGCAAAGGCCAGAGAGACAGACTTGATAAATTAAAATCAAGGTATATCAAGGGGAGGGGAAAACCAAAAAAGGAAAGTGGGGAAGTATCTGCCTCTATTCTATATCAAAATTCTTGAACTTGAAGTCTGTAACTGTCCCATATTCAATATTCTTTTTGCTTTTCTTGCATTTATTCTATCTTAGTCAACTGAAACTGAACCTCACATAGTCTGATCCCAAACCTCTAATCCTATTCTCCCCACCTCCCCAATACTGGAATAACAGGTATGTGCCATTATGCTTGATTTTCTGTAGTGCTATGGGTTGAGCACAGGGCTTTGTGCATGTACTCTACCAACTCAGCTATACCCGAGTTCCAAATAAAGTATTCTTAATGACAAATTATTTCCCACAAACACAGTAAAATAACACCAATATAGCAGGCAACAAAAATTCATCAGTATTTAATGTAACAGATACAGCAGGCACTTTCATAACCCTGTTTCTTCACAGACAACAAATTATCATATTTAAATGTTCTACAAAAAAGTTAAACTGTCAAATGTCTATATGCAGAAAATTTCCACTGTACACTAATGTCTTCATAATCAAGGTGTACAATTCTCAGCTCCTCCTCCAGCATCATGCCTGCCTGCACCACTACCATGTCCCACCATGATGATAATGGACTAAATCTCTGAACTGCAAGCGAGTCACCCCAATTAAATGTTTTCCTTTATCAGAGTTGCCGTGGTCATGGTGTCTCTTCACACCAATAGCAACCCTAAGACAGGTGACAGGCACCCAGGCCCATTACATTACAATAGTAAAGCATTTATATATAAAACTCTGAACTAAAATTTAAAAAGCAAAGTAGAATCTGACCTATAACTTCAAATTCATATTCACATTTTAAGAGGCTTCTACTTAATACTCCAAAATACTAGTTTAAGTCAGCCTAAGTATTACACTGTTAAATTTTAGTCAGACATTTCCCATAAATGCCCATTTCACCTTTACAAAAAGTAAATTACAGTCTTTACAAAAAGCTGTCTACAGGCAAAAGAAATATTTTTTTGCATGAATCTAAAATAAAGAAAGGATTTTAAGAAATTTAAGGAAAAGTTGTCAGACAGTGGTAGCACACACCTTTAATCCCAGCACTCAGGAGGCAGAGGCAGGTGGATCTCTGTGAGTTCAAGGCCAGCCCAGACTACAGAGCAAGTTCCAGAACAGCCTACACAACGAAACCCTGTCTCAAAAGAAAGGGAGGAGAGGAAAATGGAAGAGGAGGAAAGGAGAGGAGAGGAGGAAAAGTTCTCCTCCTCCCCCCATTTCCAGAGGATCTACCATTGTAATCCATTAAACCAGGAGCAAGTAAAAAAGTGTGATCTTAAGTCCTGAAAAAAGTCACGCTTATGAAGATTCCGCAGACTGACTAGGACTTCCTTCGTTATGGTGAAATCAACATTACAGACCAGAAACCAAAATTATCTTGCACTATCTTAAGGTCTATTAATAGGCACCTATTATCTACCCATCTCTGTATCCAATCTAATTTCCTTTTGACTATTAGGTTAAATCTTTAGAATGAGTAATTAGCAGATTACTAGCTTCCATCCATCCAAAAGCTAAGACATACAGCATGAAAGATTTCCCAGATTTGATGTAACTCATCTGAGTTCCCCATTAATGTATGTCAAACACACTGGCTTGAGACGTTCATTTGTTCTGACTAGAAAAGGTTCACATAACCATTTCCACAGTGGAATCTGTCATTCACAGTTACTTGAATCTGTAGTCCTTCATACCTGGCTTAGACTACCATCTCTAATCCTGGAGCAAGCTAATAGTAACCAAATACAATGCATGATCTTTGCCAAAAAGACATAGACTGAGGGACTGAGGCTGTAACCTGGTGATTGAGAAAGGTGTTTTTAACCTAGTATTGTGAAAGCTATCCTTTCCCACCCATTTCAGACCATTCTTCCTTGCTAGATTAGTCTAACAGAATTCTCACCGCACTTTTATTTCCATGATCAGTGACCAACAGGTGCTTTTGCACTAGTTCCACCAAATTGAAATGTTTCAAGTTGTTTAACACTGTCTTAGGGATTAAGTCTATTTTAACAGCACTATCCTAAATCGTTCAGAAACAGGTCATACTGCCTACTAATTGACTGTGTCCATCTCCTATCACTCAATAGTCTAGAATGACAATCTGTTTCTTACTGTTCATTCAATACCCAACCACCGCTCCTGCCTTTGTCTGCTGCCTCCTACTCTTTTTCTGTCTACTAAGTTATTAATCATTTTTCTTTTCCTTTCTTTCTGGAGTCAAATTCTCCTTACATAATCCTAGCTGTCCTGGAACTCACTTTGTAGACAAGACTGGTCTCAACCTCAAGAGATTTGCCTGCTTCTTCTACCTCCAAAGAGCTGGAAGTAAGGGTGTGCACCATGAACTAGTATGTAACCCAGGCTGGCTTCAAACTCACAGTAATCCTATTAGTTATAGGCATCAGCCACCATGCCCCCAGGTTGTTCTGTTTATTTTTAAGTTAGAGGTTAGAAAGGAAAACGAGTCATACAAGCATCAACATTCAATTTCCTGACTGTTTTGGACACATAAGGAGAAAAATTAACCTGACTCAAAGTTTATGCTGTTCCAGGCGGTGGTGGCACATGACTTTAGTTCCAGCACTCAGAGGCAGAGGCAGGCGGATCCCTGAGAGTTCTAGCCAGCCTGGTCTACAGAATGAATTGAAGGGTGACCAGGGCTACACAGAGAAACCATCTTAAATTTCAGCCTTTAATACCAGCACTCTGGAGGCAGAGGCAGGCAGATCTTTGTGAGTTCGAGGACAGCCTGGTCTACAGAGCGAGTTCCAGGACAACTTTTTTACACAGAAAAAGCCCTGTCTTGAAAAAGCAAAAATAAGGGGCTGGAGAGATAGCTCAGAGGTTAAGAGCAATGCCTGCTCTTCCAAAGGTCCTGAGTTCAATTCCCAGCAACCACATGGTGGCTCACAACCATCTGTAATGGGGTCTGGTGCCGTCTTCTGGCCTGCAGGCATACACACAGACAGAATATTNAGAATATTGTATACATAATAAATAAATAAATAAATAAATAAATAAATAAATAAATAAATAATAAATAAATAAATAAATGAAAAATAAAAGTTCAAAGTTTGAATTGCAATTTCTATGTTCTTCATTTAACCTAGCTGGAATCCCTAAAAAGGATAAAAAACATTTTTTTTAAATTCAGTTACCTAGTTAGTACTATTTAGCAACTGCTTTTATTTTTATAAATGCGGAGTCAGAGAAGCACACAGAACTCAAAACTATTAATAAAACAGTTAAACAAGATGAGTGACTTATTCACTGGTTACTGCAAAACCTACCAGTATCTGCAACAAGATATAAACAAGCAAATTTGCCTTAGGTATTTATCTGGCATTTACTTAACTGAGCACGGTGTCCATACCTGCTTTAGTGTTCTTTCTACCTTATGTAACTAATGCCTGAATACACATGACCAGGCACAAATTCAAATATATCAATGCAAAACAATCTCCCTAATCAACAATTTGTAAGAAGAGTGTTTTATTCTGGATTCTATATACCCCTGAAAAAAAAAAAAGTTAACACATTCTCCAATGTGTTAAATAAGTCTTTTAAAATCACAGAAAAGCTTATTATGAGGCAGGTTTACAAATTTAAAATTCAATACTACAGTAGGGAGACATTAGCATACAGAGAACTTAAGTCAAAGGTACTCAAACAAGAAAGGCATTCGCTTCTAAAAGCTGTGGAAATTTTAATAAGATATATAACAGGGAAGTAGAACTCCATAAACAGCCATCACAACCATGAAGATCTCTTCAATCTCTTCCATCTGACTACATGATAACCAGTACTTCTATTGACTCCAGCATTAACCCAATATTTAAGAAAGCTTAGTGTCATCCCTAACTTTTCAATTCTTGTTTAAAAGTTACATTTTAATTTTTTATTTAAGATTTTTATTTTATGTACATTAGTGTTTATCCAGCATGCATGTCTGTGTGAGAATGTAAGATCTTTTCGAGTTACAGACAGTTGTGAGCTGTCATATAGGTGCTGAGACTTGAACCTGGATCCTCTGGAAGAGCAGCTAGTGCCGAACCAGCTCTCCAGTCCCTTTTTGTTTTTTAAAACAGGGTTTCTCCAACCTTTCTCAAGACCCAATAATACCACTTTTAGGTATATATCCAAAGGATGCCCAATCGTGCTATGAACAATGTGCTCAACTATGTTCTTAGCAGCTTTGTTTGTCATAACCAGAACCTGGAAATAACCTAAATGCCCCTCGATTGAAGAATGGATAAAAAAAAAAAAAAGTGGTACGTTTACACAATGGAGTACTACACAGCAGAAAAAAATAACGACAGTTTGAACTTTGCAGGAAAATGGATGGAGCTAGAAAACACCATTTTGAGTGAGGTAACCCAGACACAGAAAGACAATTATCACATGTACTCACTCATAGGTGGTTTTTAAACATAATGCAAAGAAAGCCAGCCCACAAACCACAATCCCAGAGAACTTAGACAACAATGAGACACTAAGAGATACTTACATAGATCTAATCTACATAGGAAGTAGAAAGTAGAAAAAGACAAAAATCTCCTGAGTAATTGGGAGCATGGGGACCTTGGGGGAGGGTTGAAGGGGGCAGGGGAGAGGCAGGGAGGGCAGCAAGCAGAGAAAAATGTAGAGCTCAATAAATATCATGGAAGAAAAAAATCCAAATCTAACTCAGAGCCCAGAACTCTCCGATCACTCCAATACATTCGACACAAGGAGAGACCGAGTTTGCAAACTTGTATAAGAATAAAGGCCCTTTGCTTTTATAAAAACAAAACAGACCAGACTGTCCTCAAGCTTGAGTGCTGAGATTAAACACCCAGCTTATACTTTCTTATGGGTAGTTTGAATATTTTGTGAAATTTGAGGTCCTATTGGCTAGTTGGATAAAACGCAACATTACCAATCAAGCTTCAGATATGGTCATATATTCTAAGAACTCAGCTATAACTATACCAAGGAAATATGAGTAGAGATGAAGATGAAAATGAAAACAAAGAAGATGAAGATGAAAGAGGAGGAAAAGACAACAATGACAATCACAACCAGTTCATCTAAAATTCTCTAAAGGGGCTGGAGAGATGGCTCAAAGGTTAAGAGCACTGGCTGCTCTTCCAGAGGTCCTGAGTTCAATTCCCAGCAACCACATGGTGGCTCACAACCATCTGTAATGAGATCTGGTGCCCTCTTCTGGCCTGTAGGCATACATGGAAGCTGAACACTGTGTACATAATAAATAAATCTTTAAAAAAATAAATAAATAAAATAAAATTCTCTAAAGGTCTATGTTCTTGGGCTGTACAAATACAAGGACTTGAGTTTGGATCCCAAGCACACACACAAAAAGCAGGGTATGGTAGCCTGCTTTTAATTTTAGCACTGAATGACAGAAAAAAGAGGATTGGGGGGGAGCAGGAGGGCCAGGCAGTTAACCAGTGACCCTGCCTCATAAAAAGAAAGCCAAGGAGATTGCTCAGCGGTTAAGAGCATTCATTGCTATGGCTAAGGATCCAGATTTGATTCCCTGCATTCATGCTGTAGTTTACAACCATTCCTAACTCCAGTTCCAAATAACAAGGAATCTTCTCATCTCTATGGACACCAGGCATGCACATGGTGCACATACATACATGAAGGCAAACATTCATGCATACAAAATAAATCTAAAATTAAAAAAAAAAAAAACAGTTGGAGTGATAAAGGAAAACACCTCACTTCTTCTACACAGGTACTGTACAACTCCACACATCATATAAAATTAGGTGTAGGCCTAGTTCAAGCCTAGTTGAAATGTAAAATCTTAAAGATAGACCTCTGACTCTATTTAATTAGACTTATAGGTCACAGCAATAAGGTCACAACTCAGAATGCATTGACCAGCTCTGTTCAAGTCAGTCTCAAGGACACAGGAAGGGAAAGGGGTAATAGTGAAGCAAAAATTTTCAAAACAAGACAAAAAGAATTCACATGTGTGTTTTTTACTGTTATATTTTATGACCACTTGGACAAGTCATTTAATTCCTCTCACCTTCAACTTCCTTACCCATAAAACAGCGAAATACTATCTATTCTTTTTTGTTATATTTGCTTGCTTTTTGAGAAGGGTCTCACATCACCCTGATTTAGAACTCAGAGTGTTATGATTAAAGGCACATCATCACCCTGCTTGAGTTTTCTTTTCTTTTTCAATGTTTTTTATGTATTCTTTGAGAATGTAATGCAATATATTTTAATTCAATTCTTGCCACTCCCAGATCTTCCTCCACTTTCTTATGCACCCCACTCTGTCGTCTGTGTACATGTTCCATTTTCTATCACCCTTTTCTGGTTGTTTTAAATTTTCTGATACCTCTTTGTATGTGTGTCCTACAGGCATTTGTATTTATGTGTTCCTGTGCCTCTATCTGGAGGCTTTGCATTCACCAAGCACTTTGTTTTTTGGGGCAGGGTCACTTACTGGCCTGCAACCCACCAACTAGCCAGCAAGTCAGAGAAACTCCCCCCACCTCTCCAGCACTAGTATTATAAGCATGCATCATCATGCCCTGCTTTTTTTATTTTAATTCTAAGGATTAAAGTCAGGTTCCCATGTTTGAAAGGTAACCACTAGCACCCGGCTGTGGTGGCGCAGAACTTTGTGAGTTCAAGGCCAGCCTGGTCTACAAGCGCTAGGTCCAGGACAGGCTCCAAAGCTACAGAGAAACCCTGGGGGGGGGGGGGGGTGACCATTAGCTTGACCAAGCTCTATTACATCCCTGATTTCCAATATTTCTAAAAAGAGCCTTGTAATAACTGCTAACTGTATCTAATAAGACTATACTATTTTCCTAAAATCTAACTTGTCCTTTTAGAAAGGAAGACTGCAATGGGCCACTATTCAAGAAAGGAAATACCAAAACCCACACCAGAAACGTCATCTTGTGAAAATAGCATTTAAGGGACTAGGGCTATAGTTCAAAAACAGAGCAATGTATGAGGACCTTGCAACTAACTTACTAAAAAAATCACAAACTAGAAGGATAGGTCCCTGGCATAGAGTGGCATACTAAGACTCTTAACTTTGGAAACCAAGCAAAACCATCACCAAAACTAGGACACAAATGAATCAAAGTGGGCATAGTAAATTCTGAGTTATTGCCTTTATTATCAAGTTATATATAGACCACTCTGCTTTCCTACACTCTGGGCCCCTGAAAAGAAAAGGAATATACTTTGCTCATCTTTGCATAACTACTACCAAGCATATATATCAGGAGAAGCATATGGATTTAATGGATGATTATAGATTTGGGAGAACATAAGGAATGAGGATTATATGGTAATTTCAGAGACAACAAAATCCACAAAAGCCAAGTTAAAGACAAACAGTGGCCTAAGAAAAGCCAAAGAACAATCCAGAAGTAAACCCTGCAATGGACATAGGAAACAGCTTAGGTAACAAGAACTAAGGCTGGTGACCCTTACACCTGAAGTGACTTTGTTCTCCTAAGGGACCTTTCTTAGTACTTCTGGGAGCAAGCAACTTGACCATCTATCACAGAAGGATACTGCTGAGACACAGCTTGGTATATGTGACCTTACTACCCCAAGGTGTTCACATTCAAATACCTAGACTCTGAGACTATATAATAATGCAAGGGGAAATTAACATTGCAAACAGAAGTAAGGCTAATACAAGCTGATCTTGAAGTAAGATTAGCCTATAAGATCCATGTTAGCCCTTTAAAATGGAAAAAAAGGCAGAATCAGAAATCTGAAGATGCTCTGATGCTGGAGAATGGAGGAAGGTCTGAGATCAAAGTATGGGGTATTATCTAGCAGTGAGAAAGGACAAAAAAAAAAATCTTCCAGAAAAACAAAGGCTGCTGACACCCAACCCAGATCTTTAGCCTGAGAGCCAATTCAAACTTCTGATGTTCAGTACTACTTAATAATGAATTTGTATTTTAAGTCACTAAACTTTTGTGATTTATCACAGCCAACAGTAAGAAAATAATACACACGCCAGGTAACGGTGGCAAACACCTTTATCTCAGCATTTGGGAAGCAGAGGCAGGTGGAACTCCTAAATTTGAAGCCAGCCTGGCCAACAGAGCAAGTTCCAGGGCAGCCATAAAGAAACCCTGTCTCTAAATAAATAAATAAATAAATAAATAAATAAATAAGGCAATATGAAGTGACTCAGCTGATTCAGGTACTAGAACTCAAGCAGCTCAGAAGGTCGGGCCTATAATATCAGCTCTCAAAAGCCAGAGGCAGGAAGGTCACAAACTCAAAGTCAGCCTAAATAACTTATCAAAACCCTGTCCCTTGGGGCTGGAGAGATGGCTTAGTGGTTAAGAGTTTTGCCTGCTCTTCCAAAGGTCTGAGTTCAATTCCCAGCAATCATATGGTGGCTCACAACCATCTGTAATGAGACTTGGTACCCTCTTCTAGCCTGCACTGTATATAATAAATAAATATTAAAAAAAAAAAACCCTGTCCCAAAATTTAAAAGTTAAGGGGGACAGACAAAAAAAAAATTAAAAGTTAAAAAAAAGGACAAAGTGTGGAGGCAAATGCCTATAATCCTATAATCCCAGTACTGGGGAGGTAAAGGAGATGATCAGCCAGGTCATCCACAGCCATATAATTTCCAGTCCTATGGGGGCTACGTGAGACCCTGACTCAAAACAAAATGGTTGTGTTTCTATTTTTTAAGTGGCAGTGTACTTTGCTTAGCATGCATGAAGTCCTAGGTTCAATCCTTAGTACCTAGAAATACTTTTAAAAATAACCTGTGAGATGGTTCACTGGGTCTGATGAACTGCATCTGATCTCTGGAACTCCCATTTAAAAAGCAGGATGTGGTGCTATGGATATATTATAATCCCAATACTCCTGTGGTCAGAGATTAAAGAATTGCCTAGAATAGCACACTGGCCAGCTGGTCTGGAGTATCCAAGAGAGACCCCACTTCAATAAGCTGAAAGGAGAAAAATTATTTCCAAATTGTTCTCTGATCTCCACATAATTGCCATGGCACTCACAAGCCTACACTTAGACACACACACACACACACACCAAAAGAAAAGAAAAAGAAAAAAAAATGGAGCAATACCTGAGAAGGGATCAGTAGAACACTGTCACTTATACCAATGAATCAAAGAGAAGGCCAGGCATGGGACACACTTAAAACCTGAGCATTTGGAAGGCAGAAGCAGGAGAATCACTGCAACTAGAGTTATATACATAGTGAAAGCCTGTCTCAACATTACAAAACAAACAAAAATAGAAATTTTAGAATTGGAAGCTAGTAATACCTTCCTCTGGAAAAGCAGTCAGTGATCTTAATCACTTGGCTATCTCTCCAGTTCCCTAAAATGCTGGGCTTTTTGTTGTTGTTGTTTTGTTTTGAAGTTCTTTTCATTTTAAGCACTTGAATTAAAGTTTTGCCGTTAGCAGGGTATGATTACTGGCCTATAATTCCAACAATGTTGAGGTGCTGAGGCATAAGGATCACTAATTCAAGGAAAGCTTAGGATAGATAGCAAGTCAAAGCTTATCTGAACTACATAAAGAGCAAGACCTCCCTCTCAAAAAATAATAAACAAACAAAATAAAACCATGGCTGAGATATACCTCAGGATGAAGTACTTGCTTAGTGAGTATAAGGCCCTGGGACCACATACACACAAAGGATTTTTTTTTTAATATTTACAATATTCTGTCTGTGTATATGTCTGTAGGCCAGAAAAGGGCACCAGACCTCATTACAGATGGTTGTGAGCCACCATGTGGTTGCCAGGAATTGAACTCAGGATCTTTGGAAGAGCAGGCAATGCCCTTAACCACTGAGCCATCTCTCCAGCCCCCAAACAAAAGATTTTCAAACAATGACTGTGCTGTTTTCTGGGTTCCACTGTGAGAATGGTATGAAGTTCTTTTTTCTCTGATTTTAAAACTATGTGGGTTTTTTTTTCCCCTTTTAACTGAGCATTGTGGCATACTCCTTTAATTCCAGCACTTAGAATGCAGAAGCAGGTAGACCTTTTTGAGTTTGAGGCCAGTATGATCTACACATAGTTTCAGGGCAGTCAACAGTACATAAAAAGACCCTATCCCAGGGGCTGGAGAGATGGCTCAGAGGTTAAGAGCATTGCCTGCTCTTCCAAAGGTCCTGAGTTCAATTCCCAGCAACCACATGGTGGCTCACAACCATCTGTAATAGGGTCTGGTGCCCTCTTCTGGCCTGCAGGCAAACACACAGACAGAATATTGTATATGTAATAAATAAATAAATGTTAAAAAAAAAATTTAAAAAAAAAAGACCCTATCCCAAAAAAATTCTCCCTAGTTCTCAAAACTTTAAAAAAATAAATAACAAGCCTAGTCAGTAGTTCATGTTTATTCATGAGATAACATCAGTTTTTTTGACTGTAGAAATCATGTCTCTTTATTAGTATTAAAAACTCTACCATCATCTGTTGTGGAATATTAGTTGAAGATGTGTTACATTTATTTATGCTGTGGAACATTTGTTTAATATTGTGCATTCTTTTATGTTGCATTTGTTTAACTCTGTGAAGCTGTGTTACTTTGCCTGTCTAAAACACCTGATTGGTTAATAAAAAGCTGAAGGGCCAATAGATAGGCAGGAGAGAAATAGGCGGGGCTACCAGGCAAAGAGACTAGGAGGAACGAGTAAGAAAAGCAGGAGAGGATGACAGGGGCCAGCCATCCAGTCACACAACCAGACACAGAATAAGAAGGAAAGAAAAAAATATACAGAAATAGAGAAAGGTAAAAGTCTAAAGGCAAAAGGTAGACAGGATATTTTAAGTTAGGAAAGCTGGCTAGAAATCTGCCAAACCAAGGCTGGGCAAAAAAAAAAAAAAAAAAAAAAAAAAAGAGTAAATCTTCATATATTCATTTCGAAGGTGGGTGGCTGGCCCTCAAAGTTTCAAAGAATAAAGAGTAAAAAGCAACAACAAACTACAATCATCCTTTACTTATGTTCTTCTGAGACTCTAGTCACTCAGTTTGAAACACTTCTATTTAACTATTTTGTCCTAATGTGGTATTAAGTTCATCTTAATTCATGCTTAATTTTAGATACTGTTCCAGAGGATGGGAAGCCTGTAAGAGTTAGCCAAGAAGAGGCTAGATATAATGGGCCAGGCAGTGCTTAAATGAATACAATTTGTGTATTATTTCTGGGGCAAAGCTAGCCGTGCAGGAGCCAGGTGGGACGAAAAGCAACCCACCGTTCCTCACTACAAATGGCTTCCAGACGTGGATAACTGAATACACAGAAAACCTGAGAAAGCTTGGGAAAGAATAAAGCATGTTTTCTTGGTAGCAGCAATTTCTCAGGTCTGCTCTGCTTGCTAGAGGCTGGCAGGCACTCTCATCTAAGAGAGGCTTCCTGACTCAGCTTTAGCGGCAAAACCCTGCAGCTCTTTTAAGAGTTCCTTCCACAAAACACTTAAATGGTGTTGAGGAAAAGCTGAATGCATGCTTTTTGGTTTTCAGCCATAGCAGGAAAAAAGCTGCGCCATTTTAAAATGCTGGCCTTCTGGGCCGTCCTGCCAGGGCAAACTCTCTTTCAGGCAGGCAGTCCGACTAAGTCTGGTCTGTGAGCAGAATGTTACAGCTTGCTTGCTGACAGGGACCTTGAACCGCCACAGAGTTGTGGTAATAAAAATGGCTCCAGCAAGTACCTCTGCCACGAGGCTGAAAAGCTAAGGAATGGGCTGGATTCAGCCTTCAAAGCCATGGCTTTAATCCTCTCCTTAGACTCATGTAGTTAGAAAAAGAGATATACAGTAAAGAGAGATTAAAAAAAATTTTAAAAAAAACTCTAAATGGTTTACAGTGTGTTTAAAAATATATGCAGGCTTGAAAAAAAAGTTAAAGTTCTTAAAGTAAAGAAAGAGAGTAGTTGGGTGTGGTGGTACACACCTTTAATTCCAACACTTCTGAGGCAGAGGTAGATTGACCTCTGAGACTTCAAGGGGCAGAGGTAGATTGACCTCTGTGACTTCAAGGTGTGGCAGGACACAAGAGACAGAGGGATCTCAGAGAGTTCAAGGACAGCCTAGTCCCCAGAGTTATTCCAGGACAAAGATATACAGAGAACCTGTCTCAAAAAATAAAAGTAAACGAATACGTAAGAGTTAGCCAAGAAGAGACTAGATATATAATGGGTCAGGCAGTGCTTAAAAGAGTACAATTTGTGTGTTATTATTTCTGGGACAAAGCTAGGCATGCGGGAGCCAGGTGAGACAAAAAGCAGGCTCAGCCTGCTGTTTCTCACTACAGAAGCCCTCTTCTGGCAAAGGCACATGGGTACACAGACATATACACAGGCAAAACACACAAACATAGTATTTTCTAAAATATCAGGATTTTATAATATTTTTAACAGTTTGGGGTACAGTTCAGTTACAGAATATGTTCTTTGAATGTCCCCATTGTCCCCACAAAGGAAAAGGATGTAAAATAAAACTAACTATAAAAGAAGCAGTTTAAAAGAAATTTTGTAGGTGCCCATCTCAAACCAAGAGTTCTTCTGAGCACTGCTACTACAACAATAATTAAAATTAATGAATGTGCCTTTCTTCTGGTCACTTCATTTCAATGTAAAGTCAGAACACAAACAAACACAACAACAAAATAAATAAATCAGTATGTTAGCTCCTTAAAACTTTCAAGAATTCCATCCCATTCCTAACCACCTCCAGAAACACGAGTTCATAACATTAAGTATACCTTCCAAATGCTGATGTATTTTTATTATATAGTATAAATCATCAGAAAGTCTTCCTAGGAAGCTATTTCACAAAGCAGATAAAACTCAAAATTCTAAGACACATAAAACTCAAATTTTATTACTATCAACATTTTAGCTATTTTCCTTGAAATGACTGATATATTCTGGTTAAAGAAACATCACTTGAGATGAGAGGTGGCAATGGTGGCACATGCCTTTAACCCCAGCACTCAGGAGGTGGAGGCAGGAGGATCTCTGTGAGTTTGAGGTCATACTGGACTACAAAGCAAGTTCTGGGACAGACAGAGCTGTTATACAGAGAAAGTGTCTCAAATAAAAAACAACCGGACAAACAAATGAAAGAGAAAGAAAGGAAGGAAGAAAAGGTAACAAATATTTACCAGTTAAGGACAAACATCGAAATATTTACCCAGTGTTTTTCTGTCAGACTAGGTAAGTGTGATGTATACTGTGCACACAAAGACTAAGGGGTTTCACTCTTACCATGAAAGCCCTCATCGTTAGTCAGCAAGAGAGACTTAGATATAGAGATGGCTAATAGCACACACACTCTATACACAGGCAACATCAGCACACACATGCTCACCCATACAAGGGAACATTGGGCACGCACATACACACACACACCCAAATGATGTGGGAGTGATTTCTTATTAATAAAGAAACTGCCTAGGCCCATTTACATTTGATAGGCCAACCCTTAGGTGGGTGGAGAAAACAAAACAAAATTGTGGAAAAAAGAAGCTGAGAGAGAGTCGCCATGGTTCTCCCGCTCCAGACAGACACAGGTTAAGATCCTCCCTGGTAAGCCAGCTCGTGGGCTACACAGAATATTAGAAATGGGTTAGAACAATATGTAAGAGCTAGCCAATAAGAAACTGGACCTAGCCGGACCAGGCAGTGTTTGAAAGAATACAGTTTCCGTGTAATTATTTCTGGGCATAAGCTAGCCATGCGGGCGGCCGGGTGCCGGGGACGCAGCCCTGCTGCTCCTATTTCAACAGATGGCGCCCAGACGTGATGGGCTAAATCCACTTAAAAACCTGAGAGAGCTTAATTTTAAACAGAGAAAAAACAGAGTTTAATGCAGAGTTTTGCTCTTTGTTGGTGGCGTGCTGTAGAGAGATTTCCTGATTCAGCAACAGCAGCAGAAAAAAAGCTGCGTCATTTTAAAGCGCGGCTTCCTGGGGCTGTGCTGCCAGCGTGAACTCTGGCTTTAAAGCATTTCAAGGCTTTTATGGGACTGGATGTTTGTGTTCCCGCTTGGGATCGGAGGAGAGTGCTCTGAGACCGTGCAGATGGCTCAGCGCTCCCCGCCTGCACCTGGGCAGAAGGCAGAATCAGGCTTAGGCAGGCGGAAGAGCATGGCGGATTCCTGCCGCTATACAGAGACGCATTTTCAGACTGCGCAGTGCTCTGCATGTCAGATTTGGCTGTAACTTGGATGAAAAGAGTTTCTGTGCTGCACACTCAGTCTCAGAGTTAAACTGCTGAGTGCGGCTCCAATGTGGACTTGCTGTGTGCCTGAAACTGTGAATGGTTCAGGGGCACCAAATGACTCTGAGGCAGGAGCGGCTGCTCCATGCTGAACTGTGCTGATCTCAGGCAGGAACTACCGTAATTACCTTAAAACCGTGCAGTTAAGGTTTAGACTGGGCAGGACACAGGCAGTACCGTATTACCTGTAAATGGTGCAACTTAAGTTTTTAAGAAATGCTTAACATTTTAAGAAATGCTCCTGTATAGTAAAGAAATTACAGATTCACAATAAAACAGATTCAGACACTGTTGGATAAATGTACGTAGGCTTGGGAAAGAGAAGAAAAAGAATATAAAGAATAAAGTTAATGTCTTAAAAAGAAAAAGGGTAAAGTCTTTAAAGAGACAGAGTACAGAAGTACAGAGAGTTATAGATTAAAAGAAATAAAGAAATATAAGCCACGTAAAAATGGAAAATTCACAGAGAGTCTGGATTATGTACATTGTGTTTTCTTTAAAATTTTTGACTGTGAAGGAGCTAAGTACAGAGAGACATTTCATTACATGGGCTGCCAATCTAAACCAAAATGGATATAAGGGTATTATGATTTCAGAATTTGGGTCTAAGGATATGATGCTTTGGAGAGGGTCTTCTTTTGTTTTTGCAGAGGATGAGACCCTGTGGATTGCATCTATTCCGATTTGGTATGATAGACCACGCCCTCCTGAAAGGTTGCTGTGAATACCCTCAAAAAATTGCTTCGCTCAATTGCCAACTGAGATGAAACTAGCATACAGGTTATATCATGAACAACCTAATTAACGACGCCCCTATTCAGCAGGAAGCAGTTTGTAGAGAAAAAACTACGCCCATGTTCCCAAATATTGTTTATAAATGTTCTTTTACATTTAAAGGGGGATATGATATAGATATGAATAATTTGCATTGGTATGGATTTTATGGTCAATTTTGTTATATGTATATGTATTTTTGATCTTGATTAAGGTATTGTGATTGTGTAGTTCATTTAAAAATGTAATGTATAATTAGGAAATATAGGTTGTTAATGGATAATCATCGCTAATACTTAAGCTTGTAGTCATGTTAGTTAGATTTTCTAGATATATAGAGAGATATTTTAGTTAGATAGGCATTCTTCATATCTTTCAAAGGCTGCAGAATATGGCATTTAAGATATTTTAATAACTTAGGGTTTTTCATGACAATGAGACACATTTGCTCCTGGCAGCACCAATCTATTTCAAGAGGAAGATGGGCATCGAAGAGAATCCTTATGGAGTTTGATAGCCATTTGGGCAAGAAACTGCTCTTGCCTGGACTGTTGCATAAACTGGACACAGAGAACCCGCAGAGAGAGGACTGCTGAACTTGCCTAAAGGTGAGATGACCTTTTGGGGTTCCTGCTTCATGAAAGAGTCTGTGAGACATTCTGCAGGACACAGCAAAAAGTGACTGAACTGTCTTTGGAATTTCTTGCTTGATGAGAATGTCTGCTGGATACTATGGGCCTGTAGGCCGAAGATGGATGCCCCAACGGTACAGAGGAACTTTGGGTGACTGTCCAGGCAGCGAGATGTCTCTGTCATTTCTAGAGTTTTCTTATTTCTTGTTTGATAGGTAATATTATATCCTTCTGGAGTCTTTGATGGAGTTGAAGAATGGTTAGTTATAGTTTTCCTTAGTTATGATAAGAGATAAAATAGATATAAATATTGTAACTGTAATTCTTGCTTGATAACTGTTTTGTTATATGTAATTTTACTATGTTAAAGTTAAAGCCTTTCTTTTTTGTTTAAACAGAAAAAGGGGAAATGATGTGGGAGTGATTTCTTATTAATAAAGAAACTGCCTAGGCCCATTTACATTTGATAGGCCAACCCTTAGGTGGGTGGAGAAAACAAAACAAAATTGTGGAAAAAAGAAGCTGAGAGAGAGTCGCCATGGTTCTCCCGCTCCAGACAGACACAGGTTAAGATCCTCCCTGGTAAGCCAGCTCGTGGGCTACACAGAATATTAGAAATGGGTTAGAACAATATGTAAGAGCTAGCCAATAAGAAACTGGACCTAGCCGGACCAGGCAGTGTTTGAAAGAATACAGTTTCCGTGTAATTATTTCTGGGCATAAGCTAGCCATGCGGGCGGCCGGGTGCCGGGGACGCAGCCCTGCCGCCGCTCTTATTTCAACACCCAAAACCATGCATTGAAACATCTGTATAAAGTGCTAAGCAAACAAGGAAGCATTGGAAAGGTAGATAAAGAGGCTCCAGAAAAATATGAGGTAATAGTCAAGCAGTTTAAGAGAAGGTCTGTTATAAGAAAAGGTAACAACAAAACAAACCCAGAAAATTTTCAGGGTATGTTATAATTATAAGCAATGCAGTCAGAATAGGGGGAGATAAGGCACTAGAACAGTTGAGACAAAAAAACACTGAGGTGACATTAAGATGGAAACTATGAATGCTGGAATGAGTCTGGACTATACTTTTAACAACAAAATCTCTTTTTGGAAAGAGAATAACGACTTCATGTGTTTGATAGCAGTATATGACAGATTAACTGCATGTCTAGAGTCAGAAGACAAAATAAAATTAGAGGCCCTCGATTAGGATTAGTTATTAAGAAGAGAAAAAAAAAAAAGGTAACCTGACCTGAGCTAACTGGATGTGGAAGATGCAGCAAATGAACAAAGGATAGCTCTTGAATGCCCAAATAGTTAATGGGTTGTACAAACCAATCAAAGAAGAGCTGCTGAAAAAAAGAATCTATCCAAAATGTCACAGTTTCTAAGAGAAACACCCACTGGGGTGACTTTTAGCTGTAAATTCTAAGAATCAAGAAACAGTTGCCTCTATACCTAGCCTTTTTTTTTTTTTTTTTTTTTTTTTTTTCCCGAGACAGGGTTTCTCTGTAGCTTTGGTGCCTGTCCTGGAACTAGCTCTTGGAGACCAGGCAGGCCTCGAACTCCCAGAGATCCGCCTGCCTATGCCTCCCGAGTGCTGGGATTAAAGACGTGCGCCACCACCACCTGGCTATACCTAGCCTTTTTAAAAATCAGAACATTATGGTTAAATATGTCAAGTTACTTAGAATTAACATACTAAGTTTTTTTTAAAAAAAAAATAAAAATTGTAAGAGATAATATGTCAAGTAATTACAATCAGTAATATCTGAATTGGAAGAATGATTTATTTTTAAATTAAGCATGAGGAAACGTATCAGAAATTATAGCTACATTTAGCATTATCTAAATAAATGTCTCAATATTAAGGAAATGTTACCTAGTATTTCACTATTTTGTGTACTTTTTGTGAAAGCATATTATGTATCAAGTCACTTCTGACACTTCCTTTAAAGGGGATATAACCAAATGAGGAAAGAAAAATTGCTACTGAACAATGTGTACATTTAAAAACATTATATGGGGAAACTCCCAGAACTATATATGGCACTCTTTATTTAACCCTAAATTTTAGCCTGAAAACCACACTTACCATTAAAAATTTTAAAGTAAAGCTCTGAAAGCTTTGTTGATTTGCCAAAACAGCTCAGTAACAACGTGTAAGCTGCATTCTTAAAGTCCATACTATCCAGCAATTTGACTGGTCATCTATTATAAACCCTAACACATGAAATGGCATTATTCAAAATAAAGCTGTATGGTCACTTATCCCTGAATTAAAACTGAGGAAAAGAACAAAATTTTTGGAAGAAATTTAAATCATATGATTGCCGAAGTTTACCTGACAGCTCAAAAGGAAGGGTTTTTAGCTGAGCAGAGGCAAGTAGATCTATGAGTTCAAGGCTAGCCTGGTCTACTACATAGTTAAGAGTACCAGAACAGCCAGGGCTAGAGACAATCTGTCTCAAAAGAAACAAGAAAGAAAAAATAAGTTTTAAAAAAAAAGTAAAGGAAAAGATAAACACTTTTAGGCTTTGAACTAAAAACAATAAAGACTGCTATTATTATCACCATAGGTTCCAAAAGATCCAGCCATGCTAAATTACAAGTATGATCATTTTCTCATCCAAAAAGTAGTAATCATCAAATGCCAGTCTAAACATAGCCTTATTCTACTCATTACATCACCTAATAAAAATAATTTAGGCTGGAGAGATGGCTTAGTAGTTAAGAACACTGCCTCCTCTTCCTGGGAACCTGAGTTCAATTCCCAGCAACCACATGGTGGCTCACAACCATCTTTAGTGGGATCTGATGTCCTCTTTTGGCATAAAGCTGTATATACAATAGAGCACTCATATACATAAAATAAATAAATAAATCTTTAAAAAATAAGTTATCTATAAAATTATTAATGTAGTTACAAAGTATCAAGGTGTATGGGTTTAACAAAGTTAAACACCTGTTGATACTATGCCTTTAAAAGAAAAAAAAGTGCTGGAGAGATGGTTTAGCAATTAAGAGGGCTTGTTGCTCTTACACTGCAAGAATTCACTTCCACCAGGCACAGTGGCACTCATCTTTAATCCAGCACTCAGGAGACAGAGCAGGCAGACCTCTGGTACATTCTACAAAGTGAGTTCCAGGACAGTCAAAGTTGGTCACACAGAGAAACTCCCATCTTAAAGGGGGGAAAAAAAAGTCCATTCCCATCACCTATCTACTCAAGGCAACTCACACCACGTGTCACTACAGCTCCAGGGCATCCAGTGCTCTCTTCTGGCCTCTGCAGGCATTCATGTACCCACACAACATACAGATTTTAAAATAAAAAGTCTAAAAGAAAACCACAAACAAATTAAAAAAATACAAGTAACAAAAAATAAATAAGCAGAGTTCACCCTGCTATAGTAGCACTTGGTGTGTATGGCACATCTGTAGTACTGGCACCCAGAAAGCTGCAGCAAGACCATCTCTTGAATCCAGGAGCAAAATACAGAAATTCCATCTCAAAACAAAACATGACAAAATGAAATGAATTAAAAAGCATGAAAGGAGAAAAAATAAAATATATGATTACTATTTCATAAATAGAATGATAGTACAATGCACAATGGCATAAGCCTAGAGTTCCAGGATGGCCTCAGCTGCACAATGAGACTCCTGTCTCAAAATAGCTGTGTGTGTGTGTGTGTGTCTGTGTGTACTTTTTTAAGGACTGGGGCATAGATTAGGAACAGAATACTTGCCTAGCATATATACCAGGCCCAGACTGAAGGGAATTCTAAGTTTAAGAGAAACCAGAGCTATCTATAACAAGACCCTTTTTGTTCTGTTTTGTTTCTGAGACAGGGTTTTACTATGTTATTCTGGATGTCCTGGAACTCACTATGTAGATCAGACTGGCCTCAAACACACAGAAATCAATCTGACTCTGCCTCCTGAAGTGTTTGGATCAAAGGTGTACACCACTACACCTCACTCCCCAAACCAATGTTTTAAATGACCATTTGGTAACAATTAGGCAACGACTGTAACTTGGAAAATACTATTAACACCATCCCAAAGCTTTAATTCTGCAAATGGACTTACACCAAGAAATAAGAAAATTCTATGACTAACCTCTGAAGATATGTAATGCTTATAAGTCAAACACCATAAAACATCAGCTATAGGTTCATTATAAACATTAATATGTAGGGCTGAAGAGATGGCTCAGAGATTAAGAGCACTGACTGCTCTTCCAGAGGTCCTGAGTTCAATTCCCAGCAGTCACATGATGGTTCATGATCATTTATAATGAGATCTGGCACCCTCTTCTGGCATGCAGGCATACATGGAAGGAATGTTGTATACATAATAAATAAATCTTGAAAAATCGTTACTTATTACAAAAAGTTCTTTAGACTCTGGCTTTGAAACCTATTTTTTCTCCCCACACAAAACAGATCACACAAAATATGACGCGCGCGCACACATCTATACATACACACATATACATACACAGAAGTTATATATAGTTATGCAGTATCTAGAAAAGTAGCTACAGTTCATATTTGGTTTCTCACTCTGGTGGCTTATTTTTTTTTTAAGTTTCTTTTTACTCAAGAGGTTTTTCTTATGATGTGCACACCATCAGTCCTACAGTTATTTGAGTTTAACTCTAAATAACCCAAAACATAATTAAGCCTAGTTATTCACTGATTGATTGATTGATTGATTGACTGGTTTTTCGAGGCAGGGTTTCTCTATAGTTTTTTTGTAGCCTGCTCTGGAACAGTAGACCAGGCTGGTCTTGAACTCACAAAGATCCGCCCATCTCAGCTTCCTGAGTACTGGGATTAAAGACGTGTGCCACCCAGCCCTAAACCTAGCATTCAAGGAAAGATGGTCTGAGATATATCCTGACCTTTGCCTTGACTGGTACTTCTAAATATAAATGTTCATTAACTCCATTTAAGAACATCCTAGTTTACAAAAGCTGGAATAATGAAGCAAGGAAATATGGAAAAGGACCCGCCCCCAAGTAAGAGTCCCTCCTTTTTGTAGGCCTTGATAGTTCAGAAGCATTTATTCTCTTATCTAAACTAAGAATGATGTCACACATTTCAACTATATTTCTGTTCCAGAAATGACATATTTCTGACCTAGGTAACTTAAGACAAATCTAAGAACTGACAAAATTGTATGAGATTTAACTATAGTAAGATATACATTTATAAGTCAAAAGTTATTTGATAAACACCCTTGAGTTATTTCAAATATTATTATAATACCAGTTACCTAGGTAGTAAATTTGAAAACATCAGATTTTATATAATTACATGAAAATAAAAAGAATTCAAGATTTAACCACAAATTCCTTATTAAAACAATTTTTCTGTTTCTTAAAAAGAAAAAAAATAAATCTCAATTGTCTAAGAATTAAACTAGACCAGTGAAACTTATCTGACTTGTATAATCCTGCCATTTAGGCCGGAAGTGGTGGTGCACCCCTTTAATCCCAGCACTTAGGAGGCAGAGGCAGGCGGATCTCTGTGAATTCAAGGCCAGCCTGGTCTACAACAGCTAGTCCACAGGATAGGCTCTAATGCTACAGAGAAACCCTGTCTCGAAAAGCAAAATAATAATAATAATAATAATAATAATAATAATAATAATAATAAAGCTTATTTAAAAAATCCTTCCATTTATTCCCGAGACTACATTATCTATATTGAAATGTGATACTACCACTAATAACAGCACTAGATGAGATTTTTCCATTATTAAAAACACATTCTTTAATGCCTACATGGTTTAATCTGCAAAACGGTGCCTACTGGATGAAACCATAAACATATTAATAATGGAAAGTCAGCAAGTGGCAGTGACACTGTTAAATCTGCCCGTACTCAAGTTTAAAAAAAAGTAATGTGCTTTAAAACAAGAGTAATTTTTTACTATGTAATTTCCTCCCATGTAACTACTGTTTTCTAAAAGTTGAACTAAATCAAGATTTCATTTTCATTCTTTTATTTTTGCAAAACTGAGGCCTGAATCTAAAGCCTCGAACACGCTAGTCCTGTGCTCTACTTGGGCTGTATCCTCGGTTCTCTTTTTTGAGACAAAGTCTCACCAAGTTGCCCAGGACAGCCTGCAGATCAAGCAGGACCTAAACTTGCCATTCGCCTGCCTCAGCCCTCCAATCCCAAGTAGCTGGAATTTCAGACTTTTACACATGATCGGTGTCCTTTTCGTTTTTTCAGTCATGCCCCATTCGTGACATTTTCCCCAAGCAAATCGAGATTTATTTACTAAAGCTCAAAAATACAAAACATATATAATGTATATGTTATGTGAGATGTAGTTACTAGCTAAAAGAAAGCCTAACTTTCTGCGCACGAAATAGAAATCTCTAAAAGAGTTCAGATGCCTAAAGCTTTTCTAATTCACAAAAGAGTTGTCAATTAGACAACACTGAGTTTTATTGTTGCTGAAGCTGCAAGGGTGGATAGGCAATCTACAATAACTATTCCACCAGCTTCCATCACGTAGCAGGTCCCAAACAGAAAAGACAAAAAAAAAAAAAAGAGGAAAAAAGAAGGAAGGAAAGAGTAGGCACAAGCCTCACCATCAGAAAATAAAGCCCATCATCACCTCTTCCGAGAAATAGTTCCCTTCCCCCACCTCTAAGTAGCCACTTAAGACTGCCAAGGAGATCCATTTCTTTATTAGCCGGTGCCCACTTGGGGCAATCGCACACCAAAGCTGCTCTGAAGGGCCTGCCCTAATCCCGTGTGAAACTGCTCAAGAGACTCAAGGGCTAGGATAAACCTGGTGAAAAGGGCCGGATTCTTTCTGACACCTCTTCCACACTCACCCCCTCACCCCCTCCTCCAGCCTGCCCCAGTGGCCCATCCTCCGGCACGAGGAAGGACACCGGGGCCGTGGTCCTGCAGGAACTGCCGGACAGAGCCGCTCCGGCAGCCCCAGTCCTCCGCCATGCCAGGACTCCGGGAAGCACCGCCCAAACGCACCTCCCAACCGGCCGGCAGAGCGGACAGGCCCGGGACGGGCCAGGCCCAGGCCTGCCCCTGGGGCGCCGCGCGGGCCTCCAGGGTCCGATCCTCCTGCCGGCCCCGGGGCCAGACGGCGTGGCGGGGCCCCTCACCTGGATGACCTCGTTGACCTCCCGGATACATTCCACCATGTGCTGCAGGATCTGTTCGGCCGTGAGCACCTCGTAGCGGTAATCCTCCTCCTGCTCGTGCCCCGGGCCGCCGCCGCCACCGCCGCCGCCACCTCCTCCAGGCCCCAGAGCGCTGCCGCCGCCGCCGCCCGTCTCCCCGCACAGCAGTCCGTCCCGCTCCCCGCCGACGCCCAGCCCAGGCTCCACCAGCTCCACCTCGCCCAGGTCCAGGTTATCATCGTCCGGCTCGTCCTCGTCGTCGTCCTCCTCCTCCTCGGCGCCGCTGTCCTCCTCGCTGCACTCCTCGTCCTCGTCGAACTCGTAGTTGTAGCCTTCGTCCGAGTCCATGGCGCGACGCGCGCGGGCCCGGCGGACGCTGGCCGCGGCGCGGAGAGGGCGGGGACGCCGAGGCCCCGGCTCTCGCTCCGGCTCCGGCTGCCGTCCGGACGCAGGCCTGGTTCCGGCCCCGTGGGCCGCGGCTGCTCCCCCGGTGCGGCGGTTGGAGGTGGGCGGCGGCGGCGGCCGGGAGGGCGCGGAGCAGGGCGGGAGGGAGCGCGGGGGCCGCTTGCTGCCCGCCTCAGTCAGACACCGCTCCGCTCCGGCCTCGGACGGAAAACAGTCCCCAGCGCCACCTCCGCGGCCGCTGCTACCGCTACTGAGCCAACAAAGGGGCGTGCGTCACCGCGTCGCGCTGCGTCATCGCGTCGGTCCCCTGTGCGTCACCGCGCCACGCCCCTTGGCCCCTGCGTAGTAAAAGGGGAGACCCCACGGCCTGCTGGAGAAGGGCTTGAGCGCGGCGGCGCGGGGACGACCGGGCTGGACTGGGAACCAGCAGGTCCTTGAGGCTGAGGCCTTCCGGTCGCTGGGAGGGGCCCGGGGAGCGCCCAGGCAGAGGTTTTTCGCCGCCGGCCTTCCCCGCTTTGGGGCCTCACTGACACTGCTCGCCCGCCCAGGCTAGTTCCGGAAAGCCGTCTGCTGCTCTGCTAAAGTTCCCGTTGCCAGAGTTACTGCCTGGAGGGTGGTAGTACGCGGAACTCCAAATTGTGTGACAGGTAGTTGGAGTGTTGCTGTCCACTCTTGTGAATCTGCAGCGGTTCACGGGTCCCCTGACGCGACGTCATCGTAAAGAGACGTTTCTCGAACTCATTTTGACCCCCACTTCTTGAGGGTCCTAAACAATACGAAAGCCATGGCTTTCCTCAGTTGATCTCTAAGGGCCTTCCAAAAATTAGCGCTCAGTTTCACTGAGTCCTAGTGTCCATGTTATAGCACAGGCATCTAAGGCTCTAGAACAGAAAGGAGACAAGAAAGAGTGTAGCCCTGTGATTGCCCTCTTGCCCACCATGCACAACGGCCCCGGTTTCAATCCCCAGCAGTGGAGCAAAGGCTTTCTGATACATACTGCATATTAGATGAAATGTAAAATACAGGAGAGTCAGGAAACAATACAGGCAAACCACACCTCCAAGGACCGGAGGTGTGCAGAAGTGACCTGTGTCACTGTGGCTAGTTCAACAGAGGACAAGGGAAAGATGCCCTCTCTCAAAACATGGTAACACGGAAGCTTAAAACTCAATCGATAAATGGGAAATATTAAGCAAATTAGTTAGAAGCCATGACAAGGCATGTTATGCCTTTCCAACACTTGACTTAAGTTGTTTTATTTGCTTTGGACCTTGTAAATAGGGCAGGAGAGCCAGGGAATTGTTTTGAAGGAAGCAGAGGCAGAAGAAGCCTCCCTCTTCCGGTAACTGGAAGGACTGGCCAGGCTGGAAACCTTTTAAAAGCTGAATCCTTAATTTATGAAAAGCTTAGCAAATAAAGTACTCAAAATATACATTCCCTTTAGAAACTGGCTTTGAAACGTGAAGATAGATAGATAGATATAGAATAGATATATACCCATATTCATTTGTCAAATTTTTTTTCAAATGATCAAATGTATTTTAGAAAAATATATTTACTGGGTGGGGGCGTGGTATGTGGAGGTCAGAAGAGAACTTGTGGGAGTCAGCTCATTCTCTGTGTGGGCTCTGGTGGAAAGTGACTTGCAGTACCTGCTGAGCCTTTTTAAATTTTTTTAAAAGATAGTCAAGGATGACCTTGAACTCCTGGCCTTCCTGCCTCTGCCTCCCAAATGCTAGGGTTGAAGAAATGTACCAACATGCCCAGCTAAAATCAAAGTTCTTAACATCAGCTCTAGGTTCTATGTTGGTTCTTTGAGTCAGTGGTTCTTTGTTTCTTTTGTTTTGGTTTGGTTTTGGTTTTTTGAAACAGGGATTCTCTGTGTAGCTTTGGAGCCCATCCTCGCACTCACTCTGTAGACCAGGCTGGCCTCGAACTCAGAGATCCACCTACCTCTGCCTCTGAAAGTGCTGGGATTAAAGGCCTGCACCACCACCACCCAGCTGAGTCAGTTTCTATTTAGCAATTATAAGCTATTGCCACAACTGGGACAAGCCATAGACATAAACACACTTTGTTCTTCAGCATCCCTGTTGTGTTACAGCTATGGAAATAATTCGGTAACATTCTTGTGCTCACAGTTTCTCTTATGACAAAATAACAGGCAAAGGCAAGTTAAGGAAGAGAATTAATTTGGTTCACAGTGTGAGGACAAGGTCTGTCCTGGCAATGAAAGCATGGTGACTGAAGTATGAGGCAGCTTGTCACAGTGTATCAGCAGTCAGAGAGATGAATGGTGGTGTTCAGAACACTTTCTCCTTACTCTTCAGTCTAGGACCCCAACCTACGGAATCTTACAGCTCACATTTAGGGTGGATCTCCCACCTTAATTATTGCATCTAGAAAGTCCCACACAGACTTGCCCAGAGGTTCACCTCCTAACCAACTCTTGGTCCATCAAGTTGATGATAGTAACCATGACAGTTTCTGAAGACCTTAAAAACCCTTTGCATCACCTGTCTTTTAATAGTACCTACCCTCCACATCTCCCGTTGGGTACTGAAGTGGCTAGCCACAATCCAAAAAAACATGCTTAGCAATATGCTGACCCTCAATACTGCTGTCACGTTTAGAAATTTGTTCTCAAACTTTGACCTACTCTCCATAACTTTATTAGTTTCCTCGGACCTCCAGCAATGTATGTGGTGGTTCACACCTGTAATTCTAACAGCGCTGGAGCCTGAGGATTGAACTTTGAAGCCACAAAGCCTGGGCTCTGTGAAGGAACCATATCTCAAACAAAAACCAACAACAACAAAACCTACCCCAAATTTGCCCTTTCAGTCCTCTCAAAGCACATGAAATTAAGTTATAGTAAAAATTGAAAGCAGGACCATATTTGGAATTTTGATACTTGAAAATATCAACATCACTGAAATATGCTGAGCAGCTAAACACTATTAAGGGTTGAAAAAGAGAGAAAACAGATAATGCAGGACACAGTGAGAAGTGTAGGTCATCCTAAGAAGCTTACATTAGGGCAGTGTTTCAAGCAGAAGGGTAAAGCAATATGATCCTTGTTCTTTAAAAGATAGATGGGTACTTCATAGAGCATAGGCTACAATGGCATCAGCTAATTATGAGACTATCTCAGACATCCAGGTGGAGAGTAATAATGGCCTGAGCTAGTTTATGACCTTGGAGATACACGTGGTTAAGTCTGGGTGTACTTTGAAGTAGACCCAACAGGTTCAGCGATGAGAACACCAGTATAGCTCTGGATTCCTGAGTATAGACGTAGTGTGCACCTCCTCACGGTCATGTGCTCCCTGCCATGAGAAGACTGTATCTGTTCAAACCATGAGCCAAAACAAACACTTCTTCCATTAGGTTGACTTTGTCAGCTATTTTTTTGTACAGCAACGAGAAAAATGCTACAGAAAATTGGTACCAAGGTGCTGTGATGCGCTTGACCATGTGGATCTTGGACTTTCTGGAGGAACTTGAAAGATTTTGGCACAGTGGATTAAAGAAACCTTAGAATATCATAAGCAGAGACTAAAGGGCCATTCTGGTGAGAGTTTGGGCGAAAGACAAAAGAAATAGAATAGAAATCCCAGAGAACCTAGACAACAATGAGGCCCCTGAGAGAGACATACATGGATCTAATCTACATGGGAAGTAGAAAAAGACAAGATCTTCTGAGTAAATTGGGAGCATGGGAACCTTGGAAGAGGGTTGAGAGGAGAGGAGAGGCAGGGAAGGGAGCAGAGAAAAATGTAGAGCTCAATGAACATAAAATTAATAAAAAAAATCACTGAATGAACTAGATCCGAAAGGAAGGAAGGAAGGAAGGAAGGAAGGAAGGAAGGAAGGAAGGAAGGAAGGAAGAAAAAACAAAGGCCAGGCTCATGCAGTTTTGAAGAGGAATGAGACGCTTAATGTGCTAGAGGCACATTTGTTTGAGTCTAGCAAAAAACTTGAATACATTCTGTCCATGTCCTGAAAGTTTTGAGTAAGCTAATATACTAACTTGTTTGGTATTAGAAATTTCAACAGTGTAACTTTCAGGCTGTGGCACAGTCACTGCTCAGTGTTCTCAGTCAGTGCTACCGTGACAGCATGAGGATGGGAGAAAAGAGTTTTGGCGTAGAGTTAACAAGTGGTAGACTTGTGAAGATCATTAGTTTGACTACTGTCATAATAATCTGCACCCTTGGGAAAACTATAGCCAATTAGATTTAAGCCTTTTATGTCATTGTATTTTAATTACGCTAATATGTATACACCCTAGATCCTTCTTTTTTGAGGGTGTGTGTGTGTGTGTGTGTGTTTGTATATGTGTATGATATGTGTGTGTGTGTGTGAATGTGTATGTGTGGACCAGAGATCAACATCAATTAACTTCCTCGATTGCTTTCCTCCTTAGTTAAGACACGGCTTCTGACCAAAATGGGACTTATCCATTTGGCTAGGCTGGTTGGCCAGTGAGCTTCAGGCATCTGCCTATCTCCACCCCTCCAGGGCTGTGATTACAGATGCCAGCTGCCTACCTGCCATTTCACATGAATGGTGGGGATCAAATTCAGTCAGGAACTTTAGCAACTGAGCCATCTCTTAAGTTCGTCACCCCCAATTTCTAGAAAAGAAATTCATCTTTTTTTTTCTCAGAAAAATCCTCTGTTATCTAATGAATCTTAACTAATATTATGAGCAATGTCAGAATGCATCTAAATTTTTGGTTCTCCTACTCTAGGATAAACATAATCAGGCTCTTGGCAATAGTCATTCCATTCATATTTAGAAAGCATCTTAGATTGAGATTAGCTTATGGTATATGGTGATATTTCAGGAAAACCAGTAGAGCAGCTTCTCTAAGGTCCCAAATTGGCCGAGGGATGACCTGCATACATTATTAGGGTTTTGTTTTTTTTTTCTTTTAATGATTTGATCTGAAAGGTATTGCCTGTGTTATTGTTGTCTGAAGTAATGGGTGGAAGTATTGCACTCTGTAAACAACAGGACATGGTCCTTAGAAAAAGAAAATAGATAAGCTAATACTTCCTTGGTGCAGGAAGGAATCATTTTTGGTAATGCAGTACTCTCATTCCTATATCTGAATGACATTTGAAAAATTATTAGCTCCAGGTGGTGGTGGTACACATCTTCTCTTCATCTACCCCTTACTTCTCCATTATCATTTCTTCTTTGATTGTTGAGACAAAGTCTCACTGTGTACACCTGGCTGACCTAGAACTCATAGAGATTCACTTGCCTTTGAGATCCTGCCTGCTGGGATTAATGGAGTTAGCTACCTGATTTTCTTTCTTTTCTTTCTTCTTCTTTTTTTTTTTTTTTTTTTTTTTTGGTTTCTCAAGACAGGGTTTCCCTGTGTAACAGTCCTAGCTGTCCTGCTGCCCTGGAACTAACTCTTATAGACCAGGCTGGCCTCAAACGCACAGGAATTCACCCCTCTTCCTCCCAACTGCTGGAATTAAAGCCATGTGCCATCACCGCCCAGCCACTACCTGATTTTCTTATGTTGTTTGTTTGTTTGTTTGTCTGTTTTTGAGACTAAGTCTTCCTATAGAGCCCAGGCTGGCCACAAACTTGTAGCAATCATTCTACCTCTGTCTCTTAATGGAGAGATTATAGGCATGTGCCACCACAACTGGGAAAGGGTATTTTCTAATAAAGTTGGAAAAGATTTCTCTATGGGTCCTAATTTCTCTAGTTTGTGTTGCCTTGTGGATAAATTTCGCCTTTGGGTAAATGAATGAATTTGTTTGCACTTGATAAACCAACCACATATTCGTTTTGCTATTGTTTGGACAAGTGTCTTTGCAACCTCAGATGGCTTCAGATTCTCAGACTGAGGAAACTGCCCTCGGAGTTCCACATATTTGCTGTGGTACATGCATCCAAGTGTACATGCATGAGCACACACACACCGAATAAAGGTAATTGAAGAAGAAATCACATTAGACTTTCCTCAGCCTCAATATTTTTTAATATATGTTTTGTCTGTCTAACCTCTCTGCTTATCTAATCCATGTGTTTCAAAACTGCTATTTTTCAAGTCATTCCAAACTTAGTATTTAAAACCTGGAATCTGGGGGCTGGCAAGATAGCTCAGAGGTGAAGAGCACTGGCTGCTCTTCCAGAGGTCCTGAGTTCAATTCCCAGCAACCACATTGTGGCTCACAACCAATCTTATGCCCTCTTCTGGCACACAGGTAGAAGACTGTATGCATAATAAATAAATCTTAAGAAAAGAAATAAAAAAAAAAACCTAGAGTGTGAATCATCCTTGTACCTCCCATTTGCTAGTGTGGGGTCAATTATAACCTGACACTGTGACCAATAGACATTTCTTGACTTCTTTAGTGGATCTTGTCAACATTAAATAAACATTGGTATCTCTTTTGCTAATTCTTCTAGGTCTCCATAAAAACTTGAAGACTGGAAGAAAGAGAAGAAAGAGGAGGGAGAGGCTGAACGTCCATTTCTTCTGCACCACTCCTTATCTGGGACTTCTCTGAGGCACGTGCCCATCTCACCTCCCGCATCTGCAGCTTTTAATGCTGAATTACAAGTTAAGATTGATACAGAAATCAAAACAGACGGGCTACAAAGCCCACAGTGCAGTGTGCTTGTCACTGCATGAAGAACTGCAGCTTGGAGTTAGCTGCCACAGCCTAGAAGCAGCAGTGTTGGGTGTGTCCCAAGAACACCAAAGCTTTCAGAAATGAAAAAGCTTGTCTTCTGTATTTTACTTATTTTTGTTTTTTTGTTCTTCTGGTATCTTCTTTTGGAAACAATACCGTGATTTAAAAGTCATAACAGGGCTCTGGACAGCTTCAGTACCACAGTATTTGCCTTGCAAACACAAGGGACTGTGCTCAATTCTCAGCACCAAACAGCTACAACCAGCACAATCACCCTTTCCAACTCCAGCAACCAAATGTCGCCTCTTCCAGTCATGTTTCAAGATGGCAGAGATCAAATTTCTCTATACCCTCAGTCAATATCAGAAGAGTGATAATGGAAAGCTTATGGTATTTGACTTCTTGTCTAGAATTTTCTATGAATTGCTTCACATTTTGCTTTTATGAACAGCTAATTTTGAGCTGGCTGGCTCAGTGGGTCAACATTTCTTACCTTCGTGGCATGAGCTTGATCCTAGGACCCACATGGTGGAAGAAAAACCAATTCTTGCAAGTTTTCCTTTGTCCTACACATATACATGTATGTATGTGCATTCACATACTAAATGTAAAAAATAGGGAGTTTAACATGCTTAGAAGTGTGAGTAACATTGCTGCTGAAACACTAGAATTTCCATTTTAAAGAGTTTTAAAGGGCAAAAAAAAAAAATACTAAAATCACCACTTTGTCTCTCTGTGTTCCTAAATAAAATGGTCCCAAAGTGCTGTAGTAGTTATCAATTGGCATATTTCTTTATACAACACAAATCAAATTGTGTGTGGGCACATTTTTTTCAAGGCATATGAGAGCTGTGAGCCTTTGTAACTTTCTACAGGAATATATGTGGAGAGGCAGGCGGACTCTGTGAGTTCGAGACCAGCCTCGTCTACAAGAGCTAGTTCCAGGACAGGCTCCAAAACCACAGAGAAACCCTGTCTCGAAAAAAAAAAAAAAAAGAAGAAGAAGAAGAAGAAGAAAAGAAGAAGAAGAAGAAAAAAAAAAAAAAAAAAAAAAAAAAAAAAAAAAAAAAAAAGAAGAAGAAGAAGAAGAAGAAAGAAAACCCTATGCAAAGGAATATATGTGGAGGGAGGATCAGACACACAGGAATGTGGTGGGGAAGTCGATATTCGGAGGATGTTTTTTCTTTGAGGTACTGGGAATTGACTAAAATAAGCCCCTTCCCTTTAGTCACCATTTTTATTTGGGAGTTCTGTTTTTTGAAACAAGGTCTCTTAACGTCCTGCAACTGAACAGTAAACCATACTGACCTTGAACCCAAAGAGATCTACCAGCCTCGCCTCCCAAGTACTGGGATTAAAGATGTGCACCATCACACCCAGGGAAAATTTTTTCTAGTTTTTTTTTTTTTTTTAAGACAGAGTTTTCCTGGGTGGCCTTCCTGCCATGGTGTCCAGTGTTCTGGGCTTACATCACTATGCCTGGCTCTGTTCAGCTAACTATTAAAGGCACTGTCATGTAGCAGTTAGCACCATAGGGTTCAAAGCAGGAAACCCCACGAATTAAGTATGTTACTTTACACTATTTACTATCTTGTGAGCCTGATACCACATCTGAATACAAAACAAGAATTACTATTTTCTTCATTTGATTATAACAGATGACTAAATATAAAGGATTCAAAGCACAAAGCTTTGTTTTAGGCCTAAATATGTACAAAGACGGCCACTTAGTCTGTTTTAAATGACTGGCCCTTAGATCAGTCTCAAGCAGCATTCATTTGTGAAGTTGTTGGAAAGGTCACTATGCTCTTACAGGCCTGTATATTAGTTAATTTAACAAGTCAGTCATCAATATGTCGGGCGTGATGCTAGCTATTTAGGTTAAGAAGATGAATAAAATTATTTCAGCCATTGACATGCTCATAGACTCATAATAATAGACACATTTTAAGCCATGAATCACACAATAATATGTTAAGTATTAATACCATAGTAGATGATGACCTGAATGTTGGGAAACAAGATAGGACTCTGACTCATAGTAGGAAGCAGACAAGATTGTCAACGAGGACTTCTAAGAGTTGTGAATGGCCCAAGCTGAGTATTTGTGAAAGAATAATGTTCTGGAAAGAATTGGAATGTATGTGTAATGATAATATGGATTAGTGGCTGGAGAGGTGACTCAGCATTAAGAGCATTGGTTGCCCTTCCAGAAGACTAAGGTTTCATTCCCAGCACCCACATGTCCTAGTAACTTTTGTTTTGCTGTGGAAAAACATGACCAAGGCAATTTACAAAACAGAGCATTTGATTTGGGGTTCACAGTTCCAGAGGGTATTAGAGTCTGTGCCCATCATGGAGGGGAGCATGGCAGCAGGATTGGTGCCAGAGCAGTAGCTGAGAGTTCACATCGGATCTCTGTGAGAACCTCAATCCTGCCAAGGACTATGTAAACGAAGTTGGACTCAAACCTTCCTGCAGTCAGATACAGATGGGAGCCTTGGCCAATCCTTCATTTGCACCCCTATGATGAATACTGAGATCAGTAACCCAGCTAAGCAACAACCAGATTTTGACTGACAGATACTGAAATAATAAATTTTTGTTTACTTTCGAGACACATGTCACATGGACAAGGCTGGTCTTAAACTTACCATGTAGTCAAAGATGACTCTGAGTTTATCACCGAAATCCTCTTGCCTGCACTCCCTGATTGCTGAGATTACAGACGTGCCACCACAACAAGTCTTTCAGTGCCAGGGATCAAACTCAAGGCTTCACCCGTGCTGGGCAAGAACTGTACCAACTGGGTTGCAGCCTCAGTCCTGGCTTACTTCACCTTCATCCAGTATCTCATCTTCCAGATGACCAACTACCCAAGGGATATGATACCAAGGAATATGGACTGAGTATCCTCTGCCATAAGAACTTAGTGCCTCTTAACGTTCTTCCAATTTGTCCTGTGGAGTGAGTCTCACGTGACCCTGTAGCAGCAGTACTTAGTGATACTTAGGAGGCATACAATAAGTAGAAGATTTGTTTCGGCATTCATGGTATCAGTTTAGAATCTTGCTCCACAATTAGTAGAACTTGGCGAACATTAAACAACTAAAAGGATGCTTGGAGCCTTCTGAAGAATGGTGCTGAAGGCAATATCTACAAGCAAAATATAGATGTGTATGATTACAGACCCCGCAGATGTCATCTGCAAAAGCAATATCACAAATAAAAGAGACAAATTGGCTAGGCTGATAAGATGGCTCAGAGGATAAGAGCACTGGCTGCTCTTCCAGAGGTCCTGAGTTCAATTCCCAGCAATCACATGGTGGCTCACAACCATCTATAATGAGATCAGGTGTCCTCTTCTGGCCCACAGGGATACATGCAGGCAGAATATTGTGTATATAATAAATAAATAAATCTTTAAAAAAAAAAGAGAGACAAATTGGGAGAAATACTTGCAACATGGTTCACTCATGTTTGATGTGTAAATTTTCATATGAGTTTAAAAGAAACCTATTTAAAAACATGCTAATGTGCTTGGAAGTTTGGTATAAACTAAACTCCAGATGCCCAAGCAAATGACAGAAAGGTCACCTTTATTGTAGTTATTTTAATTTAGTTGGTTTCATTTTTTGAGGCAGAGTCAATAAAGTCCTAGCTGTCCTGGAATTCCCTATATAGACCAGGCTGGTCTCAAATTCATAGAGATATGTCTACATCACTTGACTTATAGCTGTTTATTCTAAATATTAAATCCCCCTTTATTACTTCTATGCAAAATAAGAGGCAGAATACAAAATGTCAAAAATGATTGTAATGACAGTTGAAAGGTGTCTCAAGGAACTGAAAGCCAACACGTAAATGTACAGCTACAGACGGACTGAAGGACCCACTTTGGACTTGTGTGGCTGTTTCTGTTTGCAAAAGGCTTTAGTAGTTAACGCTATCTGCCCATCTGTTGCTGACCTTCCTAGGTCTCCCAACAGATGGCAGCTTAAGGAGTGAGAGTTTGAACGGAGAACTGTTGAAGTCTTACTTCTGCTTTCATTTAAAAAACAATAACAACAAAAAGACTAGACTTGATAAACACCGAGACACATGAGCTCAAGTAATAAGTGAGAAGACAGTCAGAAAAGGGAAAGAATTAGTGGACTGGATTGATTTCCCCGTTTATCTTTGGGTGTGTCTGTAGGGAGTATGAGCATGTAGGTGTGAGTTAAGCAGAGAGTGGAGGAGGCCAGAGATAAATTTCAAATAACTTCTTTATTATTCATCATAATTTATTTATTTCATTTCTTTTACACAAAGTCTGTTGCAAGGAGGGCCACTTGTTGGTCCTGGCCGCCCAGCTAGCTTAGTCCCGAAATAACCACACAGAAACTATATTAATTAAATCACTGCTTGGCCCATTAGCTCTAGTTTCTTATTGGTTAGTTCTTACATCTTAATTTAACCCATCTCCATTAATCTGTGTATCACCACAAAGTTGTGGCCTACCAGCAAAGGTCCAGCATGTCTATCTCCAGTGGCGGATCCATGGCTTCTTTCTGACTCTGCCTTCCTCCTCCCAGAATTCAGTTCTGTCTTCTCCACCTACCTAAGTTCTGCCCTATCAGGCCAATTTCTTTATTCATTAACCAAGAAAAGCAACACACAGAAGGGATTGCCACATCAAAAGTCTCTCACTGGACTGGAGTTCTCTGGTTTGGTAGACTATCTGGATGTCAGACCTGAGGGATGCTCCTCTCTCTACCTCCCCAGGGCTGCTGGGGTTACCTGTACCTTCACACCTGGGGCTGTGTGGATGCTAGTGATCTGAACTCAGGTCCTCATGCTGTACAGAAGTGCTTTAGCCCTGAGCCATTTCCCTTGGACTGCTTTTTCAAAGATCACTCTGGGATAACAAATTATTGCTGTGGACCCTATGTGATAGCTACAGAATAAGAAGCAATAACTTGCTATATTGGACACAACTACACTAATTGAGATGTGGGTGGTCACAAATATTTATAATCCCAGCACTCAGGAGCCTGAGAAAGAATGATTATTGCAAGTTCAAGACAAGCCTGCTCCACATAGTGATCCTATCATAAATAAAAATATTAATAATAATTCTTGAACTGGGTTATCTCCAGACAATGCTGCACACATTTAGGGTGGACCTTCCCACTTTGAATTACTCTGATCAGAAAAATTCCTCGCAGGATTGCCCCACAACTTGCCTTTTAGTTGATTCCAGATCGAGCCAACAAAACTGACCTATATATTTAGTTGCTTTCAAAAACCTTAAAAGCCTAACTGTCTCAGGTTCAGCTGCAGAGTGCTTTTGTAGCATGCACAAGGGCCTGGGTTCCTAGCGTAGAGTCATCCTTAATCTGGCATTTGCTCCTTTAATCTTGTTTTTATTGGAGCAATAGGGTACAGGCCCTGAAGTCTGAGTACTTGGTTTCAAATTCCGAGCCAACAGTAACTATGTAATCTTGCTGTTAACTTTATTGGCTTCATTTGTAAGGTAGAGAAGCTAATAGTACTTTATTTGTAGGAGTGGGTAAAGATCCTATGGGATATTATCTATAAAATGCTCAACATGGTGCTTAGCACACATAGAAAATATTCAATAAACCTTAGCTACTTATTATTCAAGTAAACAGACTTTAAAACAATAACCTGATGGGCAAGAATGTCATTAAAACAAGAGGTCAAAAAAACTGAATTGGAGTTTAGAGACGGACGAGAAAGACAAGGGCATGGGGTGGAAGGTCAGAACCACATAAAAGCTAGCAGGAAAATGAACTCAAGAAAACGACAACTAGTGTATTCTGTATATTTGGGGATGTGGGGGAATTGAGAGCCTTAGAGGTTTAGTTGAAGTGGGGTAGAGGAGATTGACTTATTCTTGTTTGCCTTGCCTGGGGCAAATAGGGGGGGGAAAAGAGCTGAAATCCAAAGAATGGACAGAAATAGAAAGGGATTGAGGACACCTGGACACCTGGGACTGGATAGATGGTAAAGTATTTGCTATACAAGTATGAGAACCATGTAAAATGTCAGGCATGGTGGCTCATGGTTATAATCACAGTGCTGGAGAGGCAGAGAGAGGATGGCTAGTCAATCTAGTGGAATCCGAGAGCTTAGGGTACAGTGAGAGTTCTTATCTCAAAACAAAGGTGAGTGGACCTGGGGGGATGCCTCAATCGTTAAGAGCACTTGCTGCTCACGCAGAGGACCCCAATTCAGTTTCTAGCATCCGCAGAAGTTCTCAAGAGTCTAAAACTCCAGTTCCAGGGGATTCGACTCCCTCTTCCAGCTTCTCCAGGCACTGTATGCACGGGGTGCACCTGCAAACACACAGGTAAGACACTCATAAAATTAGAAAAATAGTCTTTAAAAGAAAAAGAAAAATCTTGGTGAAGCAATTGAGAAAGATCTCTAATGTTAACCTCTAGCTCTTGGATGATCACATACAAACCACACACACACACACAACACACAGCACACACACAACACATACACTGCACAACACACACACACTATACACTACACAACACACACACACACACCACAAAAATTGGAAGTATTCAAAATCATTGATTAGTTTTATGGCTGAAAGGGACTCTAATGTTACATCAGGGAAAACTGAAACTGAATAAACCTGCTCCCTGATTTTCAAAGGGGCCAAAGCCCAACAGCTGGGAAATTTTTAGCCACTTTACAGCGCAGTACTGACTGGCATGAGTTCTTAAAAGTCAGCATTTGTGATGTACGCTTAGAAAACTCGGTCCATGGATTCCTAAATACTTCCTTGGGACTCCTGGTAGAATGATATGATAATATTTTAATGTTCTTTTGTTTGTTTGTTTGTTTGCTTGCTTGCTTTTGTTTTTCCAGACAGGCTTTCTCTTTCTTTGGCGCCTGTCCTGGAACTAGCTCTATAGACCAGGCTGGCCTAAAACTCACAGAGATCTGCCTGCCTCTGCCTCCCGAGTGCTGCGATTAAGGGAATGTGCCACCACCACCCAGCTTTTAATGTTCTTATTTTAAATGTTTTAAACATCTGTTTATTTGGAGGAAGGACTGCAGAGGTCAGAAGACAATGTCCAGGTGTGTCAGTTCTCTCTGTCCACCACGTGGGGCCCAGAGATTTAGGTTGCTGGGCGATGGTGGCACACGCCTTTAATCCCAGCACTCGGGAGGCAGAGGCAGGCGGATCTCTGTGAGTTTTAGGCCAGCCTGATCTGCAGAGCAAGTTCCAGGACAGCTTCTAAAGTTACACAGAGAAACCCTGTCTCAAAAAAACTAAAAATCGCCGGGCGGTGATGGCACACACCTTTAATCCCAGCACTCGGGAGGCAGAGGCAGGCGGATCTCTGTGAGTGTGAGGCCAGCCTGGTCTACAAGAGCTAGTTCCAGGACAGGAACCAAAAGCTACAGAGAAACCCTGTCTCGAAAATCAAAAAAAAAATTAAAAATCAAACCAAAACAAAACAAAAGCTCAGGACATCATATTGCCAGCACAGGGTAAAACAAAACAAAACAAAGCAAACAAACAACTATTAATAGTGCCTCTCAGAGATGTCTTTCTTGGGCTCCTTCTCCAGAGACTCTGGTGAATTATAGTGAAAACATGAGATCTGTTTTGTTAGAAACTATCCAGGTTGTTAAAAACTATCCAAGTATTTTCTTGATAAATCAAGACCTACCTACTCTGTCATCTGTCCGTGATTGTAATGAGTATCTAAAATAACCAGCTTGGAAGAGTCCAGCATGGTGATGCATGCTTGTTTGTAACCCTAGCATTTGGGAGGCTGGGGCCAAGAAATTATGAATTTGAGCCAATTTGAGCCATCCTGAACATACAGACAAAACAAAAGAAAAGGAAGAGAGAGAGAGAGAGAGAGAGAGAGAGAGAGAGAGAGAGAGAGAGAGAGAGAGAAAACAAATGAATTTCTAAGAAGAAAAGGTTTGTTTTGGGCTCACAGTTTTGGAGGCCTCATTCCATGCTCATTTGGAGCTCTTTCTTTCTTTAAGCCAGGCCATCTGTCAAGGCAGGGAAATGTGAAATAACAAAGCCATTTGCTTCATAGCAACTAAGAAGCAGAGAAAGACCAGAAAGGGCCAGAGTCCCAGTTTCCCTTTAAGAACATATTCATGCTAGCAGTGGTGGCCCACATCTTTAATCCCAGCACTCAGGAGACAGAAGCAGGCGGATCTCTGTGAGTTCGAGGCCAGCCTGGTCTACAAAGAGAGTTCCAGGACAGCCAAGGCTGTTACACAGAGAAATCCCATCTCTCGAACAAACAAACAACAGTCCTGTGGTTGTCAATCTCATTCACTGATTTGTACTAGAGATTGAATCTCTATATTTTATATTATATGCCACTAGGTTAGATTTCTAAATTCAGTCTTTGCTTGTTTGCTAACAAGCAAACATCTGATTCAGTCAATCCTAGGTGGGCTCCGAGGTTCTGATTCTTCAGAGCCTCTCAGTAATGTGTGCCTTACTGGTCCACAGTGCACGTGGGGAAGTGCTAGGGCGGACAACCTTAACTTCACATGGCAATTATATGTAACGCTGCCTCGCCCTGCCTGCCTAACTGCTTTTTGAATTCCAATAGCTTTCCAATGCCTGGGTCTCATTTGCTTTCCAAACTTTTATCTTCCCACTTCCTTCTCATTTGAGCCTTATTGGTCTCACCTTTCAGGCTTTGCATGTGTCTAGTGAATAGATCTTCGGCTGTGGATCCATTACTTACTGTTAGGTGGGTGCTAGTGTAAACATCATGCCCTAGTTCTTCCTGGGATGGAGATAGAAAACCTTCCTCAGTCTGTGCCCCACAATAAGAGCTTGCGAACAGGGACTGGGGCACATGATTCTGAAGTAGAATGCTTGCTTTGCATATGTTAGGTATCCTCACCAACCAACCAAACCAAACAACAACAAACAAAAGCCTTTGCGGACTGCAAAGGTAAGCCAGCAGCCATGTGAGGGACACTGTAGTAATTAACAAAAGGAACCAGTAACTTCAGGCCATGTGGTCATTGTTGATCAAGTGAGCTTCTCATAGTATCAGTGTAAATTTTTTTTTCTTTTTTCTTTTTTTTGGTTTTTCGAGACAGGGTTTCTCTGTGGTTTTGGAGCCTGTCCTGGAACTAGCTCTTGTAGACCAGGCTGGTCTCGAACTCACAGAGATCTGCCCGCCTCTGCCTCCTGAGTGCTGGGATTAAAGGCGTGCGCCACCACCACCCGGCTTGTAAATTTTTTTTTCTGTTGTGGATGGAGAGATGGCTCAGTAATCAAGAACACTTGCTGCTCTTGCAGAGGACCTGGGTTTGGTACCTAGCACCTACATGGTGGCTCATCACCATCTGGAACTCCAGTCCCAGGGGGTCTGACACTCACTTCTGGCCTCTGAGGATACCAGACATGGTTAGAGCACAATTTTGTGGATTTGGTTCTCTCCATTTTTTTATGGGTTTTAGTGCATAGACCTACATACAGACAAAATGTTCATACACGTAAAATAGGAATAAAGTAAATATTGCTTTTTGCACGTACACTGGACCTGGAGGAGTAAGCACAGCCTCTACATGCAAAGCTATGTCAGCAAGTTCCCGGACCTGTAAGTGCTGTAGAAATGTGGAAATGCTCCAAGAGAAACTGCATCCTCAGTGCCAAGGACCACACATCCATCCAGATGAATGTGGCCAAGGGTCACAGGCAGGTTTAATAGCTAGTTTAAAATCTATGCAATCTGTGGGACCAGCCTCAGGATGGGTGAGTCAATGATTCTGTTCTCTGACTGGTGTCTCAAAGAACCTTTGAGGAAATTTCCAGAGGAAATTGAGGAATATTTGTCATAAGTATTAAGAAACCAAATAAATACATACATACATACATATTTTAAATTTTGCACATCACAAACCAAATTTGTGGTTTGCATGCATGTACATATGGTAAGCACCATATACATGCAGCACCTCAGTACTTTTACCTCTGAGCCATCTCTACAACCACGGGACTGGAGCACACCTGCTGCTCTGGCAAAGGACCCGAGTTCAACTCCCAGCAATTGCATGGCGACCCACAGCCATCTCTAACTCCAGTTCCAGGGAATCAGATGCCCTTTTTTGGCCTCCCTGGCACAGGGCACACATATGGTGCACAGATATATGTGCAGGTAAATGCATACATTAAATTAATTGATAACCACAAGCATTTGCAAGTGAACAACTGAAACTCATGCATCCCTATTGAGAACATAACAAGGGAAGACCTTGAATATATTTCTATCCTAAGAGCTTTTATTCTTTTTTTTAAAAAATGAAAGATATTTTTAATTTAATCAAATATGTATGATTGGTTTTTGCCTGCCTGCATGCATGCATGTGTGTACCACTTGCATGCCTGGTGCCTGTGGCGGTCAGAGAAGATGGTAAATCCCCTGGAATTGAAATTACAGGTTGTTATGAACTGCTATGTGGGTTCTGGAAACCAAACCCAGGTTCTCTGCAAGAGCAACAAGTGCTCTTAATCTCTGAGTTAACTCTCCAGTCCTGGTTTTGACTCTTAAGTGTTCATCTAAGATAACTGAACACTTATGTCCATAAAATAGATTTTCTTTTTTTTCTTTCTTTCTTTCTTTCTTTCTTTCTTTCTTTCTTTCTTTCTTTCTTTCTTTCTTTCTTTCTTTCTTTCTTTCCAAGATAGGGTTTCTTTGTGTATCTCTTGTTGTCCTGAAACTCTGTAGACCAGGCTGGCCTCAAACTCACAGAGATCTGCCTGCTTCTGACTCCCAAGTGCTGGGATGAAAGGCATGCACCACTACTGCCCGGCTCAGAAACTGATTTTTATCATTACCACCTCAACCCTTCCAAGCCTTTTCATCCTTGCCTCTGGAGGCCAGCTCTTTCCACCTTGCCAACTCCATTTGAGGACATTCAAAAGATGAATGCTCTTTAAATACACTGGAGAATGGCACAGGCTCTTCCTTGTTAATTCTGCTCTTTGTTCTCCTGGCCAAACTCCACTCTTCAAGTCTTAGATTAAGTAACTCCTCTGTGAAAACCTCCCTAACACTACAGCTCAGCTTGTGCTGGACTTGTAGCATTCTGTACCTTTCCTCCTGTGACTTAACACAACTGTAATTAATGAGTTGTTTGTGCTAGAGTTGGCCTCAGCTACTAAATCGTAAGCTCCAGAGAACGGAGCATAAATTATTTCAGATCCATTGTAGGTACTCAAGCAGAATTTGTTAAAATGAATGAAAGAAAGTGAAGGAGATAAAAACAAGATAAGCCTGGGCAATTAATTCTCTCTCTCTCTCTCTCTCTCTCTCTCTCTCTCTCTCCAACCCTCCTCAATGTGTGTGTTTGTGTGTATCTGTGTGTCTGTGTATGTATCTATATGTAGTTCAGGCTAGCTTGGGGATTCTTATGTAACCTAGAATGGCCTCAAACTCATTCTTCAATCTAAGTGTTGAGATTACAAATGTGTTCTACCTCTCCATAGCCAATTTGTGAGTGGTAACCATGGTGTGTGTGTGTGTGTGTGTGTGTGTACATATGTGCATAAACACACTGTGTATAAATGGATACATTATTGCAATGGTGAAAAGATGAAGTAATCGCTCTCCTCTTCATGTGAAATACTAAGAACTCCTTAACTTTGTCTTGTAAAATTTTCTTGAGGTTGTTGAAGAAGGAAGAATCCCCCCCCCTTTTTTTCTGGCTCATCTTTTTTCCTCATTATATCATGGTATGATTTGGATGTTGAATGTCTCCCCCAAATGTAAGCCAAAGCACTGGTCCCTGAGGTGACACTACTGGGAAAAGTACTTTGTGGGAGGAATATTGAAGTGTCTCATCAAAAGAAATTACAGGGCTGGAGAAATGGCTCAGCTGTTCAGAGCCCTTGCTGCTGTTGTAGAGGACCCTGGCTCTGTTCTCAGTACCATAGTGGGCGACTCACTAATTTCTAAATCTCCGCTTTCTAGGGGATCTGATGCCCGTTTCTGGATGCCAAGTGCATCTGTATGCATGGGTTGCACATACCCACACACAGTTATACATATAATATAAACATAAAAAATATTTTTAAAAAAGAAATTGAACCAGTTGTGGTGGTGCATGCCTTTAATCCCAGAACTAGGGAGGCATAGGCAGGTGGATCTCTGTGAGTTCAAGGCCAACCTGGTCTACAGAGTGGGCAGGACTGCTACACAGAGAAACCAGCATTTAGGAGGCAGAGGCAGGCAGATCTCTGAGTTCCAGGACAGTCTGGGCTACACAGAAAAACCCAGTCTCAAAACAAACAAACAAAAACAAGAAAAATTCCCAAAATGCAAAACTGTTTTCACTAATAATTACCTTTCAAAAATGCACTTTATTTTTCAACATTTCCAACCCAGAGAAACACTGAGCTGACACATTTCTGGATTGCATATTTTTAGCTGTCAGCATCTTGACCTATTCTCTTCCTGGGTCTCCACACATATTCATTTCTTTTGGCAAACTATCTGAAAGTAGGCAGTACACACGGTGACATTTCACCTCCAGACATCTCAGTACACCTCCTAAGCAACAAGAATGTTCTCCTACACACCCACATTATTACTAATTTGGGGGAAAACATCACATTCATCCAATACAACCACCAGCATAGTTTCTGTGCTCAACTTTCCCCAGTTGTCAAAAGGATGTTTAAACACCTTTTAGACATTCAGAATGAAAGCATTGGATCTGCCTGTTACATTTTCCATCTTCAATTTGAATATCCTGGTACCTCCCTCTGGTCTTCGCAGTATGGTGTCCTTGAATAGTCTGGGCCAGTTATCGTCTAGAATGCCCCACATTTTGGACTTGTGTGTCTCTTTCTCTTATAAAACCAGGTCAAACATTGCTAAGCAAAACACTACAGTGGCGATTGTGTCTACCTCCCGCTGTGTCGAATCAAGGGGCACATTGTGTGGTGCCGTCTTGATACTGTGACGCTTGCCAAATATTTCCATGGCAAAGATATGTCTCCCCCTTGAAGCTAGCAAACACTTTGGGGAGTGATAATTTGATATTCTGCTTCCAAAGAACTTGCCCCTGGCCTGAATTATACTGGTGATAATAAAATAAGGATTTGAAAATTTCTCAGAAAAAAATAATTTTTCCCAAAGGATTTGTGTGTGTGTGTGTGTGTGTGTGTGTGTGTGTGTGTGTGCAAACTCCTAGGGAGGTCAGACCCTGGAGCCAGAGTTACAGGTGTATTTAATTCACCTAATGTAGGGACTGAGATCTGAACTCTGGTCCTCTGGTAGAGAAATAAGTGCTCTTAGCTCATCTTTCCAGCCCCACTACCTGGCTTTTTAAAGACACATAAGCCTCAGTGTGCTTCCTGGGCTTCTTTCAAGTTCCTGGGCTCAGGTAGCACTCCAGTCTCTGCTCACTGAGTGCTAGGACTACAGAGTTGTCATGCCCAGCTCCATATTCATTTTGATGTTCAGATTACCCAGTGAAGGGTCTTAAAGTTTTCTTTCCCTTTTTTTGGTGGGGGGAGTGGTGGAGTCAAAAAAGGGTTTCTCAGGGTAGCCCTGGCTGTCTTGGAACTTGCTTTGTAGACCAGGCTGGCCTTGAACTCGGAGATATCCACCTGCCTCTGCCTCCCGAATGCTGGGATTAAAGCTGCACACCACTAAGCCCAGCAGAGGTTCTTAACATTTTGTTTGGCACATTTAGGGCTTTAATCTTTTGGAACTTATGGAAACTTAGAGAAACCAGGGTCTGGTTGTGTCAGCGTCATTATCTGAACAGTTATAATTTCCTTGTTCCCCTGTTAAATACTTTCTAACATGTCATGCTTCCACATAAGCACGCCTGTTTCTAAGCTTCCTGTTCTGCTCTGTTCATTTAAATCTGTGATCACAGTCAAACGTCTTGTTATATATTTGATAAATCACCTCCATGTGGATAATTTACATCTTCTTATCTTTCAAATATCTCAGCCTCCACCACATCCCAAGAGAAGAAAAAGAGTAATAGTGTATTCACAATTTATTAATAAGGGTATTTTGACATTTTATTGGTTCAAAATATTAAACAGACACTTGTTAGTGTTACAAGAAAAACCTGGAAAAGTTTAAGGTCATTCTGGGATACTTAACATAGAAAAACATGAGCAAGGAAGAATAAGGAGATTTACATAAAATATACTTGAATATGCATATATGTAGACATGTACATAGCTACATTTTCCTTTTTGTTCATATTGTTTAAGCTTTCTTCTCTTTTCCCTTAATTATATTTGCTTGCAGTTTGTTTTTATTAAAACCAATTAATTAATTTTGTGTGCCTGGATGCTTTGCCTGCATATACATCTATGTACCATGAGTAAGCCTGGTGCCTGTGGAAGCCAGAGGGCAGGATCAGATTCCCTAGAATTGGAGTTACAGACAGTTATGAGCTTCTATGTGAGTGCTGGGAATCAACCTGGGTCCTCTTAAAAAGTAGCCAGTGCTCTTAATCTCTGAGCCATCTCTCCAGGTGCTGTAGTTTGTTTTTTATTTAGTTTTTTGTCCACAGAATTAGATTTTAGTTGTGATGGTAATTGTGAATTTGGCAGGATCTAGCATCACCTAGGAGAGAGCCTCTGGCATACCAGGAACGGAATGGATTGTCTAGATTAGGTTAATTTACTGAGGACCCTCCCTAGATGTGGGTGTATTCTTTCCCTGGGTTTGGATCCTGGACTGCATTTTTAAAAGCTGAGTGAGAGCGTTCACTGGTGGCTTGTTCTGAGGGTGGATACAATGTGAACAGTAGCTTCAAAGCTCAGTGAGAGTGGTCAGTGTTTGCTTTGTCCTTTAGTAGGGATACAATGTTATTAGCTGCTTCAAACGCTTGCCTTGACTTTCCTGACATGACAGGCTGTACCCGCCAATTCTAAGCAAAATAAACTTTGCCTTGAGTGGTTTTTGTCAGGGTATTTTACCATGGCAACAGAAAAGGTAACTAATACACAAGATAATGGTTGGACCTATTTTTTCATATTTTAAAATATGAAAAATTATTATTTTGCTGACTTGAAAATTGAATACATCACTCACTTACTTTAAACAATATTTTTGTTTCAGATTAATGTTTTTAGGGTTTTATTTTATTTTTATGTAGTTCTGGAGGTCCAGTCCATACCTCTAACACCTTAGGGGTTGATTTTCATAATTATTTCATTTTTGATTAATTCTAGTTATTGCTTCCATTGTGACTTCTATTTGTCTACTTTTTAAATGTTCTTAAAATGGAGACATCTTTAAAAAATTATCCTGTTAAATGCATCCAGTTCTTGCCATGTGGTATGATGGGCTGTAAAAGCTAAAACAAGCCCTCTTTCCTTTAAATTGGATTTTTCCAGGGTATATGAAATTAGAGCATATGATATAATCTAGCAAACACACTCAACAAAAAGAAAATAGCCAGGCTTGGTGGTACATACTTAAAATCCTAGGCCTAGCTCAGGAGGCTGAGGCAGGGTGATTCAGTTTGGTTATATAGGAAAACCCCATGTCAAAGAAAATGAGGAAGGCAGGAAAGAGGGAGAGAAGCAGGGGAGGAAGACTTTATTTTCAAATATGTAGAACATTTACAAAAATATAACAGTTTCAAGAAATGCTAAATGCTCTTTATTTCATTTGTTTCTTTATCCAAATCACAACAAATTAAACCTGGATGCATGAAACATAGATTTGCTCTCTTTTGTTATCTCATTATAATTTAATCTAAATTTTTTGTCATATGTACCCACAAATTACTTCAGTGTAATGAATTAATACTCTACTGTTGACTGTTAGGTTTCTATAACATTTTCTTGGAATACCTACATAAAAGCAGATTTTGAAAATGAATTAAGGCATTGCCAGACAATAGTGGCATATGCCTTTTATCTGATCACTCAGGAGACAGAGGCAGACAGATTTCTGAGTTCAAAGCCAGACTGGTATACAGAGTAAGTTTCTAGACATCCAGGGGTACACAGAGAAATCTTTTCTCAAAAACCAAAAGATAGCCGGGCGGTGGTGGCGCACGCTTTTAATCCCAGCACTCGGGAGGCAGAGGCAGGCGGATCTCTGTGAGTTCGAGACCAGCCTGGTCTACAAGAGCTAGTTCCAGAGAAACCCTGTCTCGAAAAAACAAAAACAAAAACAAAACAAAAGATAGATAGCTAAATGGTGATAGATAGATAGATAGATAGATAGATAGATAGATAGATAGATAGATAGATAGATGACAGATGTTTCGAGCTGGAGTGATGGATCATCAGTTAAGAGAACTTGCAGTTTTTACAGAGGACCTGGGTTCACTTCCCAGCACCCACATGGCTGCTAACAGCCAACTGTAACTCCAGTTCCCGAGGATCTGACATCTTCTGGCTTTCACCAGCACTGCACGCACATGGCACATAAACGTACATAGAGACAAAACACCCAGACACATAAAATAAAGATAAATCTTTGAAAATAAATAAAATAGGGTCTCACTCACATAGCTCAGGGTGCCCTGGGACACACTATGTAGCTGAAAAGACTTTGATACTGCCGATGCCTACTGAGTATTAGGGTCACAGGTGTGTGCTAGCCATACCCAGTCTATCAGGGATGGAAACTTGGGGCTTCATGTGTGCTTGCCTGCATCCTCAGCTCCTATAGGCACTTTTGTTGTTGTTGTTTCTCCCCCCCCCCCCCCGTACTCAATCTGGATGTTTCAATGTTTTCTTATTTTGGCCAAAGATGCACTGTCTAAAGTTAGGTTTGTTGGCTTGTTTGTTTGTTCATATTCTCCCCTCCCCTCCCTACCCTCCCCCAAGTGTGCGCGTGTGTTCCTGTGTGTGGAGACACATGGAGGAAGATGACTATACTAAGTATTCATCTCTCAGTGTTCATTTCTGCATGTCTCAGACTAGCCGACCTAAGATCTATCTCCCGCTCTGTCTCCCATCCTGAGTGGGAGCCTGGGGTTACAGACTTCTGCTATCTCTTCCAGCTTTATGTTGGTTCCTAGGCTCCAAACTCAGGTCTTACACCAGTACAGCCAGCACTTTATCCAAACCTCCAAAGCCCTCAACTCAGGTCATTTTCCTTCCCTTCCCTTCCCTTCCCTTCCCTTCCCTTCCCTTCCCTTCCCTTCCCTTCCCTTCCCTTCCCTTCCCTTCCCTTCCTTTTCTTGTTGTTGTTTTGTTTTTTGAGACAGGCCACAGCCCTGGCTGTCGTGGAACTCACTCTGTAGACCAGTCAGGCCTCGAACTCACAGAGATCTCCTGCCTCTGCCTCCCAAGGGCTAGGATTAAAGGTGTGCGCCACCACCACCTGAAGTTGGATCTTCTGATTTGGTGCTTTAGGTCTCCTGTCCTGCTATTAAGGAACATTACAGAAGCAGTTAATGACCTGATAGGCTGCTTCACTGTTGGATTTGTGGCCTTTTGCCCCTTGGGTCCAAGTTCTGAATAAATTACAGGTCTAGTCAGTGCTTGGCAGCTGCTGGCTCGGCCCCTTTTCTAGAACTCTTTTTATTTATTTATTTATTTATTTATTTATTTATTTATACGCTAATCTGTCTTGAGACCCTAGTTTGTGTTTTGTTTGTTGTTTCTGGTGTGTGAATTGTTAGTCTTGTTTTGACGAGGACTCTCTTCCCTCTTCCCTTTCATCTACTACAAAAAGTATTTAGGGTAGAGTATGTATCTAAGGGCAATTTATTACCCAATTTGGCTGAAAATACAATTAGCTTTTTAAAGGAACTCTTTTAAAAGTGTGTGTGTGTGTGTGTGTGTGTGTGTGTGTGTAGAGGTGTCCATGGAGGCCAGAAAAGGCTGTTGCATCCCCTGAAACTGAAGTTACAAAAAGCTGTGGTGCTGCCAGACATGGGTGCTGGGAACTAAACTTAGGTCTTCTGCAAGAGCACCCAGTTCTCTTAATCACTGGCCCTCTCTCATGCTTTAAGGAATTCTTTATAATCAAAGAAAGAGAAAGGACTAATTTATTCAGTTCCTAGGGAGGCAATCAAAGTGGGAAAGTGCACTGCTCCCTAGTATCTAGGTCCTGTACAATTTCTTTTTCTTTTTTTTTTTGTTTTTTTGTTTTTTTTTTTTCGAGACAGGGTTTCTCTGTGGTTTTGGAGCCTGTCCTGGAACTAGCTCTTGTAGACCAGGCTAGTCTCGAACTCACAGAGATCCGCCTGCCTCTGCCTCCCGAGTGCTGGGATTAAAGGCGTGCGCCACCACCGCCCAGCTCAATTTCTTTCTTAGTATCCGGATTCCACTCTCACTCCGACGCAGAACCCTCTCCCTGCCTCCCGCGCCCTCCCCCGCACCTGTTTAAAACGTCTGTTCCTCTCAATGAAGTCAAGAAACTGTAGATAAGGATTTTGAACCTGGATGAATAAAATAATTAGCTAATCCCCTTGCAGAGGCTGTTTATGTGGGACGTGTGGGAGGAGCTTGCCTTGACTGCAGAGACCTCCAAGCACCAGGCACCGTTCCAGGAACTGGCTGAAGGGCGGGCAGCTATAGGGAGGCTAATTGAAGTTAGGAAGTAGCAATAAATGCTTCCAGGAAAGGCGAGTTAAGCACAGAATAAACGGTTTTCTAAGTCAGGGGTCAAATAAGGAGCTTGCTTGTGGACTTTGGCTTCTCTGTGAGTACTCATGATTCTGCCCACTTAGAAACCAGTTGCCATCTGGGTATGTTTGGGAATTGCTGGTCAGGGGTTGGGATTATAAAAACTATGGGATGGCACCATGTAGGTTATTTTTATTTTCTACGAACATTATGTAAATCCTTATATTAAAATAAGGGTAGCCAGGAGCTTGACTTTGAGAGCAGCAAGGAAACCTGGGCACTTGGTCTGCTCCTCTGCCAGGCTTGGAGAAAAGAACGAAGCTCAACCAAGGGAGCAGTGGCTGCAATGATAGGTACGAAAGACAAAACGGGGGCTTGGGGAGATGGCTGAGCACACGAACTGCCTGACACGGAAGTATGAGAACCTGAGTTCAGATCTCCACTGTGTATGGCTATGTGCATCTCTGACTGAGTGCAGGGGAGAGGGGGCAGGGGGATCCCAGGGATCTCTAGCCAACCAGTGTAGCTGCAATGGTGAGCTCCAGGTCAATGAATGAGAGACACTGTCATATAGATAGATAGATAGATAGATAGATAGATAGATAGATAGATAGATAGATAGATAGATAATCAATCATCAATATGTGCAGAGTGGTAGAGGAAGACTCCTGAGATCAACTTCTGACCTATACAAGCACATTAGGGGTGCATGCACCTACACACACACACACACACACACACACAGACATACACACACACACACATTAGCAGAGGAAGAGAGGGGAGGAGGGAGAGCCGGGTACGGAGAATGAGTGTCAGGGATCTTTAGGACTCAGAGTTTGACAGGGAGCTCCAGTTAGCATTAGGGCTTTACGAAAGGCTGAAAATGTGGCTGGCTGGCAGAATGCATGCTTAGCGTTCATATGGCTCTGGTTCTAGCACCCTTGGCTAGAGAGGGGACTTAGTGGCTAAAAGCACATAATCGCTCCTGCAGAGAACCCATTTACGAGCTGACAACTACCTGTGACTCCAGCTCCAGGGTGATCTGATGCCCCCGGCCTATGAGGACACCTGCATTCATGGACACACCCACACACACTTTAAAAATAAAAATAAATCTTGAGCATAAACGGATATTAGACATGAAGCAAAGGCTAACAAGCCTACAGTTCACAACCTCAGAGAACTTAGACAACAAAGAAAACCCTAAGAGACACATATATGGATCCACTTAGGAAGGAGAAAAGGACAGGATCTCCTGAGTAAATTAGGGGGGGGAGTAGAAGGGGAGAGGGAAGGAAGAAAGGGAAGTGGGAAAAAATGTGCAGCTCAATAAAAACAGTTAAAAAGAATGCTAATAAAAATAATAAATCTTGAAAAATAAAGATCTATGATTGCCTGAAAATACCAGCATACACATCTTTTAGAATAGACAAGTTATGGAAAGTTCCCTGACTTGGCCATACAGAACTCTATCAACTTGTGAGGAAGAAATCCTTAGCTGGAGGGGGGAGGGGGAGAAGGTTGGGAGGAGGGGGAGGGAAATGGGAGGCTGGGAGGAGGCAGAAACTTTTTTTTCCTTTTCTCAATAAAAAAAAAATTTAAAAATTAAAAAAAAAAGAAATCCTTTTATCCCTCTTGCTCAATCAAACATAACTGATGTCTGAGGAATGGAAGGGATCACAGGCCTGCTAGGAATCTGATAAAGTCTGTATTAGTTGATTCTCTCGTATTGTGATAAAACACCATGACCAAAGCAACTTACGGAAGAAAAAGTTTATTCGGGTTTATAGCACTGTTGAGGACGAGAGTCAGTGGTGGCCAGGAGCATGGTAGCAGGCGTTGGCGGCTGAAGCAGCAAGCTGAGAGCTCACATCATGACCTCAGCGTGAAGCAGAGTGAACTGGAAGCGGCAGAGAATGTTTTACGTTCAAAGTCCACCCCCAGCGATATACTTCCTCCAAGGCCACATCTCTTAAAATGCTCCATACAGTGCCACCAGCTGGGGAATAAATATTCAATGCCAAAGGACATGGGAGACATATCTCATTCAAACCACCACAGAGCCCATGACCCGCTCCACAGGAGAAGCACGCTAGAGAATTTCAGTGAGTTTGTGAATGCCTGGCTAAAGTTTTCTCCTTGCCTGGAGCAAAGCATCGTTTCTTACATAACTGACTACAGAGTTATTTGTTTGGATTTTTTCCAAGACAGGGTTTCTCTGTTTATCCCTGGCTGTCCTGGAACTCACTTTGCAGACCAGACTGCATGAGGGCAGTTTAATTATAAACCCTCATAGGAACTGGGACCTCCATGGGTTCCCCAGAATCTACCCAGTACCTCTCAGATTTTGGGGATAGTTGATATTTTCTCCACTGGTGACTCCCAATCCATATCCATCAGTATTACCCAACTGTTTTCCACCCTGAGAGTGCCCAAAGCCTTAGACAGTAAAAACAATTCAGGTTAACCCTCTTCATCAAGGACGGCTTAGGTTCATGAGACTCCCCAGTGCCTGAAAACAATACGCACATACTGCATATTGTTTGCTTTTGTCATTTATGACTCCAAATTCTGTTAGCATTATCTTTAAACATATCTCAGTGAGGACTCCAGTAGTTAAGAATACTTGCTGCTGCTGGGCGGTGGTGGCACATGGGAGAAGTAGAGGCAGGTTGACCTCTGTGAGTTCGAGGCCATCCTGGTCTACAGAGTGAGTTCCAGGGCAGCCAGGGAGGTTACACTGAGAAACCCTGTCTCAATAAAACCAAAGCAAAACAAAAAATACTTGTTGCTTTTCCAGAGGACCTGAGTTTAGTTCCCAGAACTCAAGTCAGACAGCTGACAACTGCCATTAACTCAAGTTTCAGGGGACCTTATGCTCTCTCCTTCCTGACCTCTGGTGGCACTCGCAAACACGTGACACACACAGAGACACAGGCACAGAGATGCAAATAGAAATAAATCTTTGCAAAAATAAAATAGATTTTCTAAGTGAATTTTCATTAACTTCTTTTTCTTTCAAGATGTGTGTGAGAGAGAGAGTGTGTGTGAGTGTGTGCGTGTGCGTGCTCGTGCGTGAAGAGGATATTGGATGTCCTCCATCTCCTCATCTGCATCTATTCTTTAAGGAGCCTTGTGGGTGCTAGTGAGACATTTCTTCAACCCTTCATTTTTTTACTATTATTATTATTGTTGCTGTTGTTTTGAGAGAGGATTTCTCTGTAGCTTTAGAGCCTGTCCTGGAACTAGCTCTTGTAGACCAGGCTGGCCTCGAACTCACAAAGATCCGCTTGCCTCTGCCTCCTGAGTGCTGAGATTAAAGACGTGTGCCACCACCACCTGGCAGCCCTTTCATTTCCTATGGTCTTACGTATTTTGGATATGACACACACAAAAGACATTTTGTTAGCTTTAATGCTGCCATGGACATGATATCAGAAGGTTTCATCAGATTTGCACAATCACCTCTCACTCAGCCCACTGCTGCCAGACAGCAGGATATAGCCTTCCCTGTGTCTGTCACAGTCGCGTCTTTGGTTGTTTCTCCCCGCTCACACTTGCTTGTTTCTTCTCTCTCAAACTTAGAAGTTCCACCTCAGGACTTGACTTTTCAGCTGTAGCAGGTGGTATTGTTGGCCCTGGACCAAAGCTCAGCCTGGACTTCTGCGGTGGCATCGTACTGACACTTTCATCAGGAGGATGAGATTGGAAAGTTAAGTGGTTGAGGAAAGAGATGATCCCTAGAGGAGGGGAAAATTGAGGTGAGGTTTAGCAGACAGATGGTCTCTTAGCTTTAACAACAGCATTCATCTCTCATACTCAGTCTTAAAAGGTCTCCCTTCAGTAAACCCTTCCCTCCCCCGGCCGGGTTGATTTACCCTCCAGTGACTGCTGCTTTAGACTATTCCAGTCTGGTTAGAATACAGCTTGACTCCCCCGGATTTCAACAATGCTGCTATTGTTTTCTGTGGGCCCTTCAGCAAGTTACTTAACCCATCCACACCTCATTTTGTGAGAGAACAAGTTACTAATTCTAGGCTTTTGATTGTCAAATCTAAGCTTTTCCCAACACACCACACTGCCTCTCCACAGATAAACCTGCCATGCTTCTATTTCTTCTTGATTCTACCCTCCTGTTACAGAAATGACTTCCCGTTCCCTCCTCCTTAGCGCAGAGCTGGGGGCTGACTCACCAGCACAGATATACAAGACGTCACTGCACCAATTAAAATAATAGGCCCACAGGAACTCTGAATCCATGGTGCTCTTTGTGGACCATTCCACCTGGGCCAGAAACAGGTGGAGGCAGAGGAGCAAGCAGACAGCTGGGACCAGAAGGAAAGATGTCATAACCTGTCAGCATCTTCCATCTGCTTTGACTGCCACTCCCAGCTCCTCTTTCATTTGCAGAGATCATATCCATGGCGAAGATCAGAAGATTAAAGATGAGAGAAAGAAGGGGTCCACTCCTTGGTATAAGACAGTTAAGGCATGCTCTATGCAATGAGATAGGGCAGGGAGCTGGCCACTCGGTGGGATGCTGAAGCGTGGTAACAGATCGGGAAGAGCATGAGAGCCCCAGAAACGCTTAGTCTCCTGGACTGTTTTACCTTGGTGTGTTAGTTGTCAGTCAGTACCTGAGCAGAAGTTGAGGATGGACACCTTCAGATCCAGCTTAGAGGACACGATTCCTTCGGCAGGGCGGCAAGAGCTGAGGAGCAAGGCCAGGCCAGTGAGCACGCAGAGGATAGAGATGATGAACAAGGCCCTGGCATACTGGAGGTAATCTGCAAGGAGAGGAAAGGCTTGGTTAGTCCAGTCAATAACACCCTCCAAGAAAGCTGGAGAGCGGACAGAGGGGCACGCACCTGCCATCCCAGCACTCAGGAACTGGCTACAGGAGGACTAGGGAGTGCCAGGTTGGCCAAAGCTACATAGTGAATTCCAGGCTAGCCCGGGCTACTTGAGACCTGTCTCAGACAGACAAACAAATGGGTATATAATTAAAGATAGAAGCCAGGCGGTGGTGGCGCACGCCTTTAATCCCAGCACTCGGGAGGCAGAGGCAGGCGGATCTCTTGAGTTCGAGGCCAGCCTGGTCTACAAGAACTAGATCCGGGACAGGCTCCAAAGCCACACAGAGAAACCTTGTCTCAAAAACAACCAAAACCAAAAAATAATTAAAGCTAGATAAAATCTCAGAGACGGGAGAAGGACAGAAGATGAAATAGAGTTTGCCATGTGGTACCATGGACACTAATAAGATCTTCTTACTAAGTATTCATTGTCTCTTTATTCCACCCCCCCCTCCCCCGCTTCTGATACAGGGTTTCCCCACACATCCAATCTGGCACTGAATTTTTGATCCTTCTGTGTCTGTGCTGGAATTACACCCCACTAGGACCTAATTACGTGGCATTTTCTTCAGTGTGAAGACAAAGCCCAGCCCCATAAACCTAATTTTCAGTGGCTATCTATACACTCGTCTATCGTGGTCACTACTTGCCCAATGAATTATCTATTGTTGAACCTGGAGTTTGTTTTTCTTTTTTTTTTTTTTCTCTTGTCACCTGAAGACTACAAAATGGAGTCACATTTACTTTAGCTTCTATACTGCAATGATTTCAAATTCAAATTTATCATAATATAGGGATTTCATTTTATTCTCTCCAGCCTGTTCCTTATGATAAAAAAAATAATCCTTTCCATTGACAGAAAGTATAAGCCTGACCACAGAGGTGAATTGCTTTGAGGCCTCCAACAAGTTAGTACACGAGAAAGAAAATAATTTAAAGGTGGCATCTATCCTAGAGACTGGGACGCTGAGATTGAGCAGGCCATGTAACCTTGAGACCCATCAGCCCAGATGGTTCTGTGTGAAGCCCTGTCACCTAGGCAACTTTTGCAGTATTTAACTCTCAATATCCCAATCAGTCCTTGTCTACAGCAGGGTGGCCCAAGTTGGATCGATTTGATTATTATGCTAGGAAATGTCGGTTTCCTCTTTTCTTGTGTGAACTAAAGAGCTGTAAGGCTAAGCTTGGAGATCATTTTTCGGCACCGACACACTAATAAACAGGAAAACCTGGACTGTGGAGATAAAACAAAACATAAACAGCGATGAGTGTCAACTGGACTTTAGAGAGCCTGGCTGACTCCGTGGCGTGGTTTTCCTTGTCTGGGAGCCCAGTCCTGAGTCCCTTCACACCCTCTGCCCTTCCTGGCCTTCCTGGCCTTGGCAGCTTATGACAGTCTTACCTTTAAAAAGTTCACCCTTAGGCTGACACTAGTTCACAGGATTCTGATGTGTGTGTGTGTGCGTGTGCGTGTGTGCGTGCGTGCGTGTGCGTGCGCGCGCGCGCGTGTGTGTGTGTGTGTGTGTGTGTGTGTATGGGTGGGTGGGTGGATGTGTGTAGGCAGCAAGATGGCTCAGTGGGTAAAGGCACTTCTTGATGCCAAGCCAAAAAACCTGAATCGCACTGGGCTATGGTAGCACACACCTTCAATCCCAGCCCTCAAGAGGCACAGGCAGGTGGATCCCTGTGAGTTTCGAGGCCAGCCTGATCTACAGACCGAGTTCCACAACAGCCAGGGCTATGCAGAGAAATCCTGTCTCCAAAAACAAACTAACAACAACAGCAGAAAAACAAACAAACAAACAAACAACAAAAAACACAAACAAAAAAACACCAAAAAATCTGAGTGGGATCCCTGGAACCCATAGGGTGGGAGGAGAAAACCAACTCTGGATAGTTGTGCTCCGACCTCCACAAATGTGCTACGGCATACACATACCTATGTATGCACACACACACAAATAAATAAATAAATAAATATGTAACACATGCATGTTAATACACACACACATGATGTTTGAAACAGGTCTGGCTATGTAACCCAGGCTGGTCTCAAACTTACAATCTTCCTCCACTTTCAAGGAATGAGGTTACAGGCATGTGCTAGCATGCTTAACATACATTTTTTCCCCTGAAATAAGATCACATGATCATTTTTCTTTTTGAGATAGAGTTTTGTGTATCACAGGCTTTCTCAAACTGACTTCTGATCCTCTGTCTCTGCTTTCTGAATACTAAGAGTATAACCAGGTGCTAATGCTTTGCATAAACCTTGCTCATGGTAGGCAAGCCTGCTGCCTACTTAACCACACCACAGCCCTCTACATTGAGACAGGGTTGCTCTATGCAGCCCTTTGCTGTCCTATAACTCACTATGTAGACCAGGCTGGCCTCAAACTCACAGACATCCTCCTGCCTCTGCCTCCTAAGTGCTGGGGTTAGAAGTATGCATCACTAAGCCCGGCACGCTTCATTTTTATTTTAATTTTTCTTTTTCAGAACTGGGGACTTGTGATGTCTTCCTGCTGCATCAACTACTAGAGATATTCCCAATTGGAGTGTAGTATTCAGAGGATGAAGGCACGCTGCTGGGAGTGCTTTCTAAGATGCACCGTGCATACTCTCTTTCCCCATAAGGGGAATACGCACTGCTTTCATCCCACAACCTTCGCTAACTCCACCTCCTCAGCTCCTGCAAAGCTACATGGATCCTTGCAGCTTTGTGGGAGCAAGCGAAGCTTGGGCCTCACAGAGTCTAGCCCTCTCAACTAAGCAGTTCTACTCACAAGAATCTTAATGCCGCATATTACACAGCCCAGTGAAATGCCTAACTATAGAGTTTAAAACATCTGTATTTGGTTAACTTCATTGGTTTTGTCTTTTAATCCATCTAACAAAAAAAAAAAGTAAACGAAAATCAAAGGTCCTAACACTGAATTCAAACCTTCACTTCCTATAGAACCAAAACTCTCTACTTTTCAAAGAGATTTCTTTATTTCTTTTTTTTAAATATTTATTTATTTATTATGTATACAATATTCTGTCTGTATGCCTGAGGGCCAGAAGAGGGCGCCAGACCTCTTTTACAGATGGTTGTGAGCCACCATGTGGTTGCTGGGAATTGAACTCAGGACCTTTGGAAGAGCAGGCAATGCTCTTAACCACTGAGCCATTTCTCCAGCCCAGATTTCTTTATTTCTTTCATTTATTTTTATTTTATGTGCATCGGTGTTTTGCCTGTGTGTGTGTCTGTGTGAAGGGGTCAGATACTGGAGTTACAGACAGTTGTGAGCTGCCGTGTGGATGTTGGGAATTGAGCCCAGGTCCTTTGGAAGAGCAGCCAGTGCTCCATCTCTCCAGAACCCAAATACTTTTCTTTTTTTTTTTTTTTT
>NW_026067955.1:2532996-2585731 GCF_014885135.2 Alexandromys fortis
TTTGGTTTTTCGAGACAGGGTTTCTCTGTGGTTTTGGAGCCTGTCCTGGAACTAGCTCTTGTAGACCAGGCTGGCCTTGAACTCACAGAGATCCGCCTGCCTCTGCCTCCCAAGTGCTGGGATTAAAGGCGTGCGCCACCACTGCCCGGTTTGAGACAGCATCTTGCTAGTTGCCCAGAATTAACTAGAATTTGCTATGTAGACCAGTACTGGGATTAAAGGCAAGTGCTACCATACTTAATTCAAAAAACATTTTTTTTTTCTTTTTGAGACAGGATCTCACTATGTTGCTCTGTCACGGAATTTACTATATAGCCAAGGCTGATCTTGAACTCACAGAGAACCTCCTGCTTCTGCCTTCTGAGTGCTGGGATTTAAGGCATATGTCACTATGGCCCACTCTTAATTCAAATTTTTAAAGTAAGACTTGTGTGTGGTGAGTGTGTGCACACACATGCATGTGTGTGTGAGAGAGTGTGTGCATGTGTGCATGTTTGTGTTTGTGTGCATGTACACACACATGCAGCGCTGGGGGCAAACCCCAGGGCCTTGTGTTTGGTAAGTGTGTACTCTACTAGGTACTTCATTCCCAGCTCAGACTTCATCTTTCAAAGGGCAGAAAGTTTAGCTGTCAAAGTATCAAAACTCTCAGGACCTCTGGTACTAAAGGGCCCACCTGTGTGTGTCAGTAAGAAGCCTAATCTAGAGAGAGGAATCCAGGTTAAAAAAAAAAAAAAAAAAAAAAAAAAAAAAAAAAAAGGACACCCAAGTATCAATGGTGGGAGTCACCTGTATCCAAACCTGTCCCAAGCTTACATAGTAGCATCTTCTAAATATCAAAAGAATACCACCAGCTCATAATCATTTGGGACAGGAATCAACCTGGGCTAGGAAAGAGGACATATACAGGATACCAGTAGAAAGGGCAGTCACATTCACAACTTGTCTCAGATCCAAAGATCTTGAAGGAAGAAAAGCAAAAGCACAATGTGGCAGAAAACTCTGGAACCATGGGGCCTGTGACATCGACTCTCGTGGCACTCACAGGGTGGCTTGGGTGCGTGGCTCCAGCACAGCTCATGGTTGCATAAGGTCCAGAGTCCTGCGTTGAGCTCAAGGCCATTGTTGGTCACCAGGAACTGCACCCAGCTCAGTGGGGATGTGCAGATCAGCACCAGGAGGCTAAAGCCAGAGAGGCAGCCACCGAACATCCGGGTGTAGGTGTATGCCTGATTCACATACTGCTGCCGCTTCTGGGCTGGCATCGAGTGCTTGTTGGTGGGAAGGGTAGGCTACAAGGATGAAGGAAATAGTGCCCGAGAGCTAGCCCCAGGTCTCCAAAGTCTCCTCTCTCTCTCTACCTGGGCTTGATTTGTAGGCCTGCTTCCTTACCTCTTGTTTAAAACTCAACATTTCTAAGATGGTCTTTTCTGTCTAGCTCTGTCTTCAAGTCCCCTTCCTTTCCTCCCCTCTGACTTTCTGTCTCCTCACCCTTTGGTATTTCCGGTCCCCTTTTATTTTGGTGACCTCAGGACTGTAGAAGGTCATGGCTTTTTCCTTCCTCTCCATCTTGGCAGCCAGTTCACTTTCTAACTGCCATGGAATTTGTCGCAACGTCTCCTCACGCATGGCCAGAAGAATCCTTGGTAAATGTCCTGATTCTCCTTCATTTTTTCCCCATTCTTATCGCACCAGGAAGAAATCACTAGTTTGTGAGTGTGTGTGTGTGTGAGTGAGTGAGAGAGAGAGAGAGAGAGAGAGAGAGAGAGAGAGGTGTTCACTACGTTTCTGACTTTATTAAACAAATTTACACATCTATTCTCTAACGTTGTGTGCCAGACTTCATGCCAGCCTCTGAAATATGAAGATGAAGACACAGTTCTCTCAGAATAAATTTTAATAGTGTAACTCAAATTTCATTGTTTGTGATTATAATTGAAGATTGTGGGTGCATCCATAGCCGTAGCCTACACAGTTCTTGCTTTTGCCAGGACTCTAGGAGTCTTGCTATCGCTATGAACCTGTCAGTCACGGCCCTCTGTGTAGCATCCATCTCCTCCCTTTCTCACTCGGGTTCCCTTTTATTTGAAAATAAGGAAAATTTTTTATGAGGCCAGTTGATGGTGGTGCACGCCTTTAATACCAGCACTCAGGAGGCAGATGTGGGCAGATCTCTGTGAGTTTTAGGCCAGTCTAGTCTACAAAGAAAGTCCCAGGACTAAACAGCTAAACAGTAAATCCCTGTCTCAAAAAAAAAAATTTGTATTAGTACGAGTCTGTGTGTATTCGTGTGTGTGTGATGGGTGATTTGCATGTAGAGGTCAGAGGGGCATCCTTTTTCCTTCTATCTTTACATGTGCTCTAGGACTCTAACATGGATGACCAGGCTTGTACAAAGTGCCTTTACTTACTGACTCATCTTGCTGTCCTCTCATTCCCTCTTTTCAGTATCTTCTGCTCATGTAAGGACACTCTACTGCTGACACACTGCTGGCAGGACCCACTACAATGCCAGAAGTCGTTGCCCTGGACATGAAAATCTGATGTGCTAAAGGTAACCACTCTTCAAGATACTGCGGTGGTGTAGGCTCTATATCTTTCCCTGGTCCGGCTCAGTCCATCAATGCCCTAGTGATAACTTGTCTCTTTCTTTTTATATTTATTTATTTATTTATTTATTATGTATACAATATTTTGTCTGTGTGTATGCCTGCAGGCCAGAAGAGGCACCAGACCCCATTACAGATGGTTGTGAGCCACCATGTGGTTGCTGGGAATTGAACTCAGGACCTTTGGAAGAGCAGGCAATGCTCTTAACCTCTGAGCCATCTCTCTTTCTTAAACAACTGTCTGCACCTGATCCTAACCCCTCACCTGCTAAGAACTCAAAAAAACCAAAGACACAATGCAGAGGGCAGTCTGTCCTTCAGACTGGTGGTTGTTTCAAATCAATACTCTGCCACATCACCAGCTCTAGCTTGGTACATATATAAACACTGGTTGCTAAACTGGTCTGAATCTAGATGCCTGACTATAAGCTTGTTCTAGCACACACTCTTCCTGACTCCCATCACCTGCTTAAACATGTTCTGTAGTCTGACTGGTGAGAACCACTAGTTCTATATATCAATCCATGCCCACACTGTAGCATGCAGACTTCCCTGTGTGTGAATAATGTATTTGTATCCACATGTATATACATGCGTGTGCAGGTACATGAATACACATGTATATGGAAGCCATAGGTTGACATCAATTGTCTACATCAAGAAACCTGGAGCTTGCCAATATGGCTAGACTGATCAGAAAGGCCCAGGGAGACTAGCATCTCTACTTCCCCAGCACTGAGGTTACAGATTCATGCCACCGCTCCAGGCTTTGTGTGTGAGTATTGGGACTTGAACTCAGGTCTTTGTGCATGTAGGACAAACTGTAATCAGAGACTGCACTTTCATTTCCTGGCTTTCCAGACCTGAATAATCACACAGAAACTACATTAATTATAACACTGTTTGGCCAAAGGCTCAGGCATATTCCTAGCTAGCTCTTACATATTAAATTAACCTATTTCTATTAATCTATGTATTGCTACAAGGTTGTGGCTTACTGGTAATGTTCTGGCATCTTTTTCTTTCAGCAGCTACATGACATCTCCTCAACTCCACTTACTCTTTCTCCACATCCCTGTTCAGATTTCTCACCTAAGCCTTTGACTGAAACAGCTTTATTCATCAACCAATGAAAGCAACCTATATACTGAAGGACATCCTGCATCAACAAACACTTCTTTTCTCTAAGGTTTTGTTTATTTTATGTTTAATGACATGTATATGTATGTTGGTATGTGCATGTCAGTGCAGGTGTCTCCAGAGACCAGAAGAGAGTGTCATTCTCCTATGAGCTGCCTGATGTGAGTGCTGGGAACTGAGCTCGGGTTCTCTGTAAGAAGAGCCTGAGGTGCTTCTTTTCTAACTGAGCTGTCTCTCCCCCCACTCTGCTCCTCTGGTGTATCACAGGCTGATCTTAAACTCATAGTCCTCCTGAATCCGTCTCTTCCACACTTGCCTACTAGCGGGAATCAACACAGAAAGAAGCTTCTGCCAAAGTACTATCCAGCTTTTCCCAGCATTCATTCCATGCCTGGAAGCAGAGTATTCAGTGATGAATGGCTGGATGACTAACACACTTTCAGACACATCACAGAAGTTGGAATGGTTAACACTATCAGAAGAAAATAGAGAAGCTGTATTTTAAAGGGATCGCTCAGGTAATCAACACGGGGAGCTTTTAGGGCAAAGACATTTGCCAAGGCAGGAAGCACTATTGTGACTCCACCAGGTACAATGTAAGGTTACAACTAGGCGTAGTGACTCACACCTGTATCTCAGGAGTCATAGGGAGGATGATCACCCATGAGTTTAAAGCTAGCCTGGGCTACAGAGTAAGTTCCTGGTCAGCCTAGATAAAGTATTAGATACTGTCTAAAAATAAAAAACAAAACCATACATTGCTTACCACAACTAGATGTTTAGACCCCATTGCTGAAGACAGCACACACTTTGGTTGTAGGATGTAGAAATCCACCAGGACCTGACCTTGAGACTTCCATTCTGCCTGCTAGCTTTCATAGAGCCAACAGGTACTCTGCAGGCTGCTGGGGGAGAAGCGACAGGCCTGCATTCTGGGAAAGATCCTGGGTAAAGATACAAGCTCAACGCCCCTGTACTCTCTTTGCAAGCTTGCTTGAATACAGTCTTGGCACAAGCCGCATTGAGACAGATGAAATGCTAATATTGGTGGGGAAACTATGCTACCCCTGGGATCCCTTCAGCACTGGCATTAAACAAGCACACCACCAAACAGATGATGTTGACGGAATGCAGGGTGTCGGGCCATTTGTGAGCAGTGACTCATTTCTGGAAGAACGTAACACTGTAACCATTAGAGGGACGGGTTGGCACCATCCAACTCTCAGGCCTACTCTGAGTACTACGCCAAAGAGCAGGACCGTGTGACTAGCTAGGAACTTGCCAGGGGTCTGTGATGGGTATAACAAAAACAAGCACATACATCTGGCGGCTGTGTGTATTGTCATAAGGTACACATTCAAACCACTGTTGTTGTTTTGAAAAGCAGTTTTGTTAGAAGAAAATATGGAGTAACATCTTTTTTACTCTGAAAAAGCCAATGGTTTGGGTTTTTTTTTTCTTAATAAAACACAGTTAAAAAAATAAGTTCTAAAGGAATATTTTGTCAATGGGGTGACCTTCAGATGGAGAACTTTTGCCCAGCAGATAACAGCAGCCGAGTAAAAGGGCAGTCTGCACAGCAGACAGGTGGCCTACCCTATGCTTATCTAGCTAAGGACTTGCTGTTAGGGTATGTAAAGAATTCTTTAGGATTGAAGAGATCACTCAGCAGTTAAGAGCAAGTACTGTTCTTGCAGAGGACTGGAGTTCAGTTCCCGGCACCCAAATCAGACTGCTCACAACTGCTTGTAACCCAGTTCCAGGGAAGTCAGCTCTTCTAGACTCCACATGTACCTGCACACACATGCACATACACACAGAGATATAAATAAATAAGTCTTTAATAAAAAAAAAAAAGGAATTCTTTTACCAGGCATGGTGGTACGGTGGTACGTGTCTTTAATATCAGCACTAGGAGGCAGAGGCAGGCAGATCTATGAGGTCAAAGTCAGCCTGATCTACATGACAAGTTCTGGGATAGCCAAAGAAACACAGTGAGACTGGGCTGGTAAGAAGGCTCACTTAAGGCAGTGCCTGCTATGAAAGCTTGAGGACCTGAGTATGGATCCTGTCACTCACATACGCAGAGCCAGAGGTAGTGGCATCTGCTTGTAATCCCAGCATGGGAGGAGCCAAACCAAGAAGATCCCTGGGACTCACTGGGCTGCCAACCCAGCCTACTATGCAAGCTGCATGACAGAGTGAGAACCTGAGCAAAAAAAAAAAAAAAAAAAAAAAAAAAAAAAAAAAAAAAAAAAAAAAAAAAAAAAAAAAAAAAAAAAAAAAACAAAACAAAACAAAAAAAACAAAAACAAAAACAAAGAGACCAGCACCAACAGAAAAACAATTGCAGTTGACCTCTGACCTCCAGGTGCGTGTGCATGCATATACACATACACCTGCACACACAGGAACACATAAGAATTTATGTCTAGGATTTAGATAATTTCAGTGATGGTTCCTGTGCTGGGCTTGGTTCCTATAGTCAGGAACAAAGGCATCCTGGGAAAAAGCTGTTGGTTCCTGTATGGCTGAAGTTGTAAGCTGAGGATTTTACTTTCCATACACAATATTGTGATGACTAAATTTAAAAATGCATATGACTTCGATAATAAAGAAGCGATGCCTGGCAGTGGTGGCACACACCTTTAATTGGAATTAAGTTAAATTCACTCGGGAGGCAGAAAAAGGTGGCTCTCTTGAGTTTGAGGCCACCCTGGCCTACAGATCTAGTCCAGAACAGCCAAGGCCACACAAAGAAACCCAGTCTCAAAAATAAACAAACAAATCCAAACAAGCAAACAAAAAGAACAGGACTTGCCTAGCATGCACAGGCCCTTGGCTTGATTTCCAGCACTGAAAAAAAAAGAGCAACATGGCACTTCAGACAGAATAACTTTTGAAAAATGGATCATATTCTTTATTTCTTGTACATTGGTGTTTTGTCTGCATGTATTTCTGTGTAAGGGTGTCAGGGTCCCAGGAACTGGGATTACAGACAGCTGTGGGTGCTGGTAATTAAACTCAGGTTCTGAGGAAGAGCAGCCAGTGTTCTTAACTGTTAAGCCATCTCTCCAGCCTGCAAGAAGTGATATTTTAACTGTGCTTTTAGCACACACACACACACACCCGCACACGCACGCACACATATGCACACACAGAAAACCACCTGAAGAAATCATCAGTGAAATGTGCTATTTGGAAATTTTATTTTTTTATTTTGTGTGGGTGTGTGCATGTGTCCCTTGTCCCTCCATCCACCAAGTGAGTCCCATGATTGAGCTCAGGTTTCAGGCTCAGTGGCCAATACCTTTTCCCACTGAGCCATCTCACCAGTCCAGGAAACTACCACAGAAATATATCACTCCTTTTCTGAAGCCAAGCACTAGTGGATGGACACAGATAGACAGTCACATGGATGTATTGTAGGTTTCTAGTCACTGGGCTGGGCTGTTAGTCAAGGAAGGGAGCTAAAATGGGGGAGCGCAGGCAGGGGAGGATGAGTGGAAGACAAAGAGTGATTGACAAAGCTTCCCGAGGTTAGGAAATCCCAGTGAGCAGCAAGGCCAGCCGGAATGACGTCCTGCAATCAGTCCTTGAGTTCTGAGTCAGTGTTGTCACACCTTCCCTTGGGTAGGGGTGACAGGGTTTGTGTTTGAGTGTGGTGCCCACTGCACAGGAAATGCTAGCAACGCTGTCCTCCTGGCACTAATGTGAGGACGAAAAAAGTGCCGTTCCCAGAACAAAAGAACAAAAACCTCAAATAGCTCAAATCTGAAAAGCCAAGTGGTGTGGTACAGGCCTGCAGTTTCAGTACTGAGGATCCTGATGCAGGAGGATTTCCTGTTTCAGGCCAGCTTTGGCTATGTAGTAAGGTAATCTTCCTATTAGAAAGGAAGGGAGGGAGGGAGGGAGGGAAGGAGGAAGAAAGAAAGGAGAAGGGGAAGGGGAAGGGAAGGGAATTAAGAAAGAAAGGTGGGAGGGGAGGAAAAGGGGCTGAATAAACATCTCAGCAGTTAAGAGCACTAGCTCCTCTTTCAGAAGACCTGGATTCAGCTCCCAGCACCCATGTTGAGAGGCTCAAAACTGTATGTAACCCCAGTTCCAGGGGATCCAACATCCTCTTCTGGCTGCCAAAGCTTTAAAAATGTAATATTTAAAAAGAAAGAGCGATAAGAAAGGAGACAAAAAAAGGTGAAATTAAATTATATAGGTGGCATATGTTTACACGTTAAAAAATAAAGGATCCCTAGGCGAGCCCCCCTCCCCTGCTAAGCTTAGCCTCTTAATCACCCCCTCAGAAGCAGTCAGCACCAGCAGTTACCCATACCTGCTTCAAGAGATGTCCTAGGGAAACATACGTACCACGTGTTCCCTTCTCGGAGTAGCCTTTTTCTCTGTAGCCTGGGAGATGCTTTGTGCTTTTCTACCCATACTGCTAGAGTGCTTTGGTCAGGAGCACGCCCTGCCAGACGCCTGCTCAACGCGACCTCTTAGAGAGGCAGAGGACATCACCCAGTGTCAGCTGACAACATCGTCATGTTTCCAAGACTGCTCTTGTGTCACTTAATTTTATTTTTAATTTTTCTTAAAAATAAAGAACATGGCCAAGTGTGCTATAACAGTATGCACATTTAATCCCAACACTGGGGAGACAGGGGCTGGAGGAGCGCTATGAATTCAAGGCCAGCCTGCTTTATTAGTGAGTTTCAGTCCAGCTAGAGCTACATAGTTAAGACTGTGTCTCAAAACAAGCAAAAAATGAGCAAACAGAAAAAATAAAACCACAAAACAAAAATTAAACAAAAACAAAAATTGAGGTTTTTACTTACTTTGGACTTTCAGTTAATATTTCACAGTATCTCATGATCCAAGAGTCATGTTTACTTAGGAAAGATTTTCAATCTAGTTCAGTACAGGAAAATAGAGGTTTAAATTCAACTATTGGGCGACATAATTTTTTAACAGACTATAACTTCAGAACCTGAAGACATTTTAAAATATATTTTAACCCACCATCACATAGATGAAGAAACAAGGACTTGTGTTATGTATGAGTGTGTGCATATGAGTGTAGGCGCATGTGAGGCCAGAAACTCCTGGAGCTGGAGTTTCAGGAGGTTTTGAGTCACCAAGGATAGGTGATAGGTTTCAAACCTGGGTCTTCTGCGAAGGCACTAAACAGTCTTAACCACTGAGCCATCTCCCCAGCCCTGAGACTACAGACTTTAAGAAACCTAGTGTGTAAATTCATAGGCAGAATGAAAAATGGCACAGGCCTGCTCTACTATGTGGTTTGTTAATCTCACAGTCAGTCATGTTGCTAGCGGAACTTTTCTTTGTAAGTGCCTCTAACCAGCTCTAAGGAAGCCAAAACCGCAATCACTGGAAAGGTGCGATCAGGGAGAAATCCCAGAAGTGGAGCTGCTTGTCCACTCCATCTTTAAAGGAAACATCTGAGCCAGGCCACAGCCACACAACCCCAACGGCCACCACTAGCAGAAACAGAACATCAAATAAGGTTGTCCAAGCTGGTGCTGCTGAGTCACGGCGCTAATCACCCACGTGCTGCCATCTGGCAGCAGGAGTAGCAAAGGTCTAATTAGTCGAGTGATGGCCATGCCGTCCCAGCTGTGCTGCCGTTACAAAGACAGCGTTATTTCGAGACCGACTGGCTGAGACGGTCTTAGAAACATTTCTCCCCATGACCGTCATTTCAGAAGTCGAGATAACCCTTCTTTAAATACATTGCCATACACGGGCAAATTGGGTTCTTTTTGGACGATCTATTTGAATAGCCAATGGTGAAATAACCAGAAGCTCAAAACAGCCAACTAATCCCATTTCTCTGCCTAGAAACATAATGCTTTCAAACACGGGAGTGGAATTGTCTTCACGTGTGCCTCAGCATGATCGCTGGGCTCCCTGTCGGCAGTATGTAGACCTTCCCAATTTACAGAATCCAGCTGCCAGGGCAAACCTCCAAGATGGATCTGACAAGACTCTAAGAATCTTTGGATTCTGCAAAAGGGATCACTGCTCCGGGTATGTTTTTTGATTGTCAAAAACATTAACATCTAGACTGGGGAGATGGTTCAGTTGTTAAATGCCTGCTGAGCAAGCCTGAAGGACAGAGTTCAGATCCCCAGAACCCATGTAAATGTTGGGTGGTTACAGTCATTCACCTGTAATTCCAACTTCAGAAGTCGAAATAAAGGATCCCCAGAGCAAACTGGCTAGCAAGACTAGGCATATTAATGAACTCTGGTCTGACTGAGAGACCATGCCTCCGTGATGAGGTGGAAGGGAGATTAAGGACGATTCCAGGCATTATCTTCTGACTCCCACATCCGTGCACACACACACACACACACACACACACACACACACGTGTTCGCACACATGCACACTGATAGAGAGCCTTGCTCAGCCACTATCGGTCAATACACAGACAGGAATGTCTGTTGAGACAGTCTGTCTTCCAAGGCTGTCTGTTTTGCCCGGGAAAACAGTTTCAGGAAAGAGAGACATGCTGCTCCCCACAGTTCCAACAATTCCCTCAATCCCAAGCCCCTCACCCCATCCCTATAAAGGAACACAGATAGTTTTGCCCCTGGCAGACCCCTCGATTTACCTCACCGTGAACATTAATAATACAGTCCTGGGGGCTGGAGAGATGGCTCAGAGGTTAAGAGCACCGGCTGCTCTTCCTGAGGTCCTGAGTTCAATTCCCAGCAACCACATGGTGGCTCACAACCATCAGTATTGAGATCTGGCGCCCTCCTCTGGCATGCGAGCATACATTGAAGCAGAATGTTGTATACATAATAAATAAATAAATTTAAAAAAAATACAGTCCTATCTGTTGAAGGTTAGACTCAGGTCTCTTTTTGCCTTTTGTCTCTTTACTCTGCCTCAGAAATCTAACACACAACATACACACACACACACACACACACACACACACACACACACACGGTGGGGGGGGGATTAATAGCCAGGCATGGTGAAACAGGCCTGTCACCTCAACATTCGGGAGGCTGGGCTATATATATCAACAGTCTCAGAAAACAAAACAAGACAGATGTGGTGTACACTTTTAATCCCAGCGCTGGAGAGGCAGAGGCAGTTAGATCTCTGTGGGTTTGTGGCCACTCTGGTCTATGTAGCAAGTTCCAAACCAGCCAAAGCTATTTAGTGAGACCCTATCTCAAAATAAACAAACAAATACACAAGCAAAACAAAATTTTACCAGTAATAATTTAATTAAGCTTAAGAGCCAACTTGATGCAAAGTATTATGCAATATACAATAAGTGTGTAAGGATGGTTAAAATATAGTCACGTAATTCATGGAGCAGGGGCTGAACATATATATTCATTGTTACATGTGATTAGCTTCAGGGAAAGATATAGTTAGAACCAGACTATAAAATTACAGCAGAAAAACTGGATCTGACTGGAGAAATGAATGCCAATTTCCCTTACCATTGGGGGAAGTGGGGCCTCCAGGTACCAATCAGGGAGCAGATGGCCCTGAAGCTGGAAAATCAGGGGAACTCAGATGGCAGGGACCACCATGCATCAAGGAAAAGAATTTCATGTCATTTCTAGAAAACATTATCTCCTGAAGAGACATGCATGGCCATGCAGAAAAGAAAAAGAATTACCTTCAAAAAGAGCAGAAATCAAAGAGCTAGCCACTGTCATTTCCGTTTCTTTGTTCTTCTCTGATGCACTGGCTACTTTTTGGTTCTTGTTGTTTGGGGGTTTTATTTGTTTTTGTCAACTTTACACAAGCTAGGGTCATCAGAGAAGAGGCAAGGACAATCAAGAAAATAGCTCCATTAGATTGGCCTGTAGGTAAGTCTGTGGAACATTTTCTGGATTAATGACTGATGTGAGAGAACACAGTCCACTGTGGGTGGTTTCACCCCTAGGCTGGTGGCACTGGGTTATATTAAAAAAAAAAAACATGCTGAGCCTAGCCACACTGTTAATCCCAGCAAACCAGTAAGCAGCATTCCTACACGTCACGAGCCATTTCCCCCCTAAAAATCATTACAGGAACCATCACCCTGGGGAGTCTGCAGAGAACCTCACACCCATAATTATGTTCTATTGAGAACCTGCCCCACACCCAATTAACTTATCTGTTAGCAGAACGCACCTCACATTCCAGCTATCCAGGGAACCAGGTGTGGCAACTCATGACTTCTTGGCCTACCTGTCCGAAAATAACCTGGCCTACGTGACCTGGAACACGCGGCAAGAGTCCAGTTTCCCTACCCTTCAGGGGCTATATAAGCAGCAACCATGATCCTAATAAACGGAGGCTTTGACAAATCTGCTTGGCCTCCTTCTTCTGTCCTAGCTCATTCCCTTCCAGGTAGTGCCCCTCCGAGACCCTGGAATAACTGATTGCAGGGTGGGTTACAAACCCCTAGACTGAGTAACCCACCCAACGCAATCGACACCTGCATGATCTCTACATCAGTTCCTGCCTCTAGTTCTGCCCTGGATTCCCCCAGTTACAGCTTGTGACATGGATGATTTAACAAAGTAAACCTTTTCTTCCTCAAGTTTCTTTTGGTCTTGGTGTTTATCACAGTAATAGAAAGCAAACTAGGGGCTAGGAGGTGATGGTTCACTCCTTTAGTCCTGCACTCGGGAGGCAGAGGCAGGTGGATCTCTGTGAGTTTGAGGCCAGCCTGGTCTACAAACCAAGCTCAGGGATTAAGAGCACTTATTGTTCTTGCAGAGTACATGGTTTCTGTCAAAATTAATCTTTTTTTTTTTTTTTTTAGTTAGAATCTCACAATATAGCTCTGGCTGTCCTGGAACTCACTATGTGGAACAGGCTAGCCTTGAACTCAGAGATCTGCCTGCCTCTGCTACCTGAGTGCTGGGATTAACAGCGTGTGCCACCACTGCCACCTGGCTCCTACATTGTCTTTAATCACAACAGCAAGACAAGTCATCCACATATATCTGGTACAGAGTGCATCACTCAGGGACTTTCTACTTCATTTCACGACCCAGTTTCATCCGGCTTCACACACTGTTTCCAGCCAAATACAGCAGTTCCCTGGAGCCACCACAGACCTCTGCTTCAGTTTGTCTATATTACCCATCCAACACACACTCCTGAAATGTCTGCTATGTGCCGGGCTCTTCTAGGGTCTTGGATCCTTGAGTGAACCCGTCACTGTTTCTTCCTGACTGCTGTCGTCCTCCACAAGCTGCCCTCTTCGCTATACACTGAGTAAGGCTGGCCTTTGAAATCCTTCCTGCGCTCGCTGGACAAACACTAGCTGAGCACTTCCTGCCCGCAGAGTCCTGGCTCGGGCAGTAAGGACGCAATGGTCTCACTCATCACGTGGGCATGATCAAGCCAAGGGACCAAAAGAACCATGTGAAACGGAGAAGAGGTGATGCTTCCCACGGGCCTTCCCCTCACAGCACACGGACAAGATGGCTGTGCATCACTGGATGGGATTAGCCAGAATGCTAGTCTCCCTGAGTCCTGTCACCCCAAGCATGAATCACTGTTTAGGAAGATGCCCCAGAGACTTGCCTACAGCCTGATCTCACGGAGCTATTTTCTCCACTGAGGCTCCTTCATTGAATCCAGATCACCCTTCTGTCAAGCTGACACCCTTATAGCCAGCACACCTATATTTTTTTTTTTTTTTTTTTTTTTTTTTTGAGACAGGCTCTCTCTACGTTGTCCTGGCTGTCCTCAAACTCAGAAATCTGATTCTCCCACCAAGTGCTGGGATTAAAGCTGTGCACCACCACACCCAGCCCGTCTCCTGCCTATTTGTCTGTCTTTACTTGAGTGAGCTGTCGGGGCTGGAGTGGTGACTGAGCAGTTAAGGGTACATACTGCTGTTGCAGAGGTCCTGAGGCCAGCTCTCAGCAGGCAGCACGCGCTGTGAAAGTTTATTCACTCAGATTTTTGCTGCTCTCTATGCTGGATTCTGCACATTCGTTTGCATGACCCTTTTATAACTGTTTACAGTTCATACTGCCTGACTACCCGATGTACTAGTTAGAGAGTAATCGAAACGTTATGGACTATTGTCTCAAGAAACTCTAAGTGCTTTGCTTAGTAATTTTCCTTTCTTCCTTTGGGTGCAGCTCATTCACCCTGTGATGCTTTCAAGTGATGTTTTTCCTTGGGTTCGGTGAGGTGTCACATGACAAGGTGCCTGGGCACATTCTCAGTCCTCAAGTCCGATTTTGTTCTATTGTTCTTACCTCTGACCCTGTTTTGAACTTTCCTCAACTATCAGCCCTGCAGACCTGATTATGAACTTGGCTCTTCTGACGGCGGCTCTGGAATTCCCCCTCCTCTTTCCTCTTTCCAGCCCAATAAAAATAGAGAAGCAAGTACACTGCAAGGGTTCGCAAACCACAAACCGCTGCCAGAATCCACGATCTGTGGACCCTAGGTGAAGTCTCTCCTGACTGGAAAAGTGAGTATCCGGATCCTAAGAGCACTGATAAAAACCTAGGTTTAACCAACAGAGGAATTAAGAATGGGGATTTGGCTCAGATAGTGTGCTTGCCTCATAAGCATGAGTTCAATCCCCAGAACCTATGAAAAGAAAAAAAAGGAAAGATGGTACAGGCTTGTTATCCCAGAGGTGGGAGGCAGACAGGTAGATCCCGGGACTCACTGACAGACCAACCTGGCCTAACCATAGATCCCCAGGCCAGTGAAAAACCCGGTCTCAAAAAACAAGGTGGCTGGGCGATGGTGGTGCACACCTTTAATCCCAGCACTCGGGAGGCAGAGGCAGGCGGATCTCTGTGAGTTTGAGACCAGCCTGGTCTACAGAGCTAGTTCCAGGACAAAGCTACAGAGAAACCCTGTCTCGAAAAACCAAAAATAAATAAATAAAATAAAATAAAACAAGGTAGATTGCTGGGTGGTGGCAGTACAAATCTTTAATCCCAGCACTCAGGAAGCAGAGGCAGAAGGATCTCTGTGAGTTCAAGGCCAGTCTGGTCTACAGAGTGAGTTCTAGGACTAGCTCCAAAACAACAGAAAAATCCTGTCTTGAAAAACCAAAAGAAAAACCAAAAGCACAAAACAAGGTAGACAGAGGTTACCTAAGGAATGACATCCAACGTTGTCAGCTGGTCCACACACACAAGCGACACATGCACACATGCACCCCAAACACAGGAGGAAAGGCTTAGGATGTGGTTCAGTTGGTAGAGCGGTAGAGAGTTTACCTTCACTGCGTGCACGAAGCCCATTCACACCCACAGCTCCATAAATCAGGTGTGGTGGGCTCAGCCTCTAACCCTAGCCCTCAGGAGAGGAAGGAAGGAGACTCTGAAGTTCAAGGTCATACTCAGCTGCGCAGCAACCAGTTTTGTGCAGTCTGAGATTTTTGAAGAATTTAGGACCTGAACTATGACTGTAGAAATTATCGCTCTCTGGATACTAGGTCTAGCCCTATTAACCGCCTAGCAGAAATTTTTCTGCTTTGCTTCCACTGTTCCTCCCACTCCCCTCAGGGCTGTTCTCCTGCGGGTTAGGAAAGTTACCACCGAGCTACACGCCCAGTCAAGGGAAACTGCATTTTTCTTTTCTTTTTTTCCTTTTCTCTCTTTCTTTCTTTCTTTCTTTCTTTCTTTCTTTCTTTCTTTCTTTCTTTCTTTCTTTCTTTCTCTCTTTCCCTTTGTTTTTTTCAAGACAGGGTTTCTCTGTTACAGCTCTGTCTGTCCTATTCTGGGACTCACTTTATAGACCAGGCTGGCCACAGACTTAGAGACTTAGAGGGAAAGACTTCCTGCCTTTCCCTCACAAATTCTGGTATCACAACCAGAAACCACTACATACGATTTCTAAAGCACACAACTTTGGGTGTTTTGCAGTTGCCCCCAGAACAAAGTCCTGATTCTTAGACTCAATATGTAGTTCCCTGCAGGCCCAGCCCCCAGGTTATTACTGGGGGGGCATCTTCCATCCTGCAGTCCAAGTCCCAGCTTGTATTGCTGTCTGCACTAAACACACACCCCGGGGTGTGGAGTTGTGTGTGAAAGGAGGGGGCAGTTTCAGGTAGGTAATAAAAGAGGGTATTTGTAAGTGGTCCCCTCTGGAGGCAGGCGACGGTGTGTCTCCAAACATTTTTTCCTATCCAAGATCACACTGTTGTTGAGTCCTCTGGAGTTGTTCAAGTGCCCTTTGTGCCACGTGACTTAGACTCTAGTTTTTCTTCTGCTTTTTCCTAGGCCGGGTTGGTTCTCCAACCGCAGGGGCGGCGCCTGTCCCTCTCGGCCCAGCCCCTAGGCTTGGATTACTGAGGCCCGGCCCGGGCGGGGACCGCTCCTAAACAGCCTAGCGTGCCGGAAGCTGCGGTAAACGGGGGCCTAACGATCGCGGAGGTCGAGCTCAGCTTCCCGCGCGCTCACGTGACCCTTCGATTGTCACGCGGGCGCCGCTCACCTGACCGGGGTCTCACGTGGGCTCAGCCTGCATTGAGGGCGCTTGCCGGTGGGCCATGGCAGGCTGCAGGCTCTGGGTTTCGCTGCTGCTGGCGGCGGCGTTGGCTTGCTTGGCCACGGCGGTGTGGCCCTGGCCCCAGTACATCCAAACCTACCACCGGCGCTACCCCCTGTACCCCAACAACTTCCAGTTCCGGTACCATGCCGGTTCGGCCGCGCAGGCGGGCTGCGTCGTCCTCGACGAGGCCTTTCGACGCTACCGTAACCTGCTCTTCGGTTCCGGCTCTTGGCCCCGACCCAGGTTCTCAAGTGAGTCACAGCCTCTTCTTCTCTCCGAAGGAGCCGCCTTCTGTGGATCAACCCCGGCCCGGCTTCCTCCTCATGGCTTCTGCCCTGCCCAGCCAGTCACCTCCCAGGTCCCCTTTTCCCCTTGCTTTTTCTCTAGCCGGCTACTCAGCCTCCCAGGCTTAGCCGCTTCTCCATTCGCCCCTTCATTAATCAGACTTCTGGGGTCTCCATTTGCCCTGAATCTTTTCTCTTGGACTGTAGGTTTTCATTTTTGAAAATGCCTGCTGTAGGGAGGACCACAGTTCAATCAGGCTGTTAAAATATTGAAAGTATGATGCCAATAGACATTTAAGATGATTCTTTACGTCATGCTCCAGGGGTTACCGGTCCTTGTGAGGCAGTGACCAGGGCTGCACAGTGGAGCTCAGCATATGTCTGGCACAAAAGTTGCTTAGTAAATGTTTAAATTGTGAAAGAAATCATAGAACACACGGCCCTGAACTTACGAGGACCTCGACAGAGGCAGCTTGACTCTTGACAGGCTTGGGCCTGACACGGATGAGATGGTGGGTGTGGGGGAGTGGCAAGGGATGGAAGAGAAGCAGTGTTGGGTGCCTGTCGTCGGCCCTGGTACTGTAGATGCTAAGCAGATGCTAATTGTGCCCCTTTCCAGCCCATTTATTCTAGAATGAAGGTAAGAGAATTGGTTCTTCTGCAACCACTGTCGGTATTTGATTTGTTCATCCTCGGGTAGTAAACAAGTGTCTTAGTAAGTCGCGCGTCATTATGGTCTGAATCCTCTAAAGTGCCTCCTTGGGCCCTTCCTTCCCTAACTGTCTCTGTAAACATAGTGGGTTTAGCGCGTTTGTTGGTTCTGTTGTGTTAAAGGACTGTTTGGTGTAAGGTGTGTTCTTTACTTTCCTCATTGCTGTGACTAAGAACGATATTGTGGCTCACCGGCAGAGGAAGTAGTCCACCACGAGAGCGTGGGAGCCTGAGCTTCAGGTAGCTTGTCACAGTGCACAACAGCCAGGAGGCAAAGAGAAGAATTCGTCCCCCATTTTCCCTCTTTTCTTCTGCATCGAAGACCATGCCACCCACAATTGGGGTGGGTCTTTCCTTCTGAGTTAAAATTATCTCTGAAGGCACCCTCCCAGACACAGCCTTGCAGGACTTAGCATCCTGCAAGGCCTCCTCGTTCTTGTGTCTTTCTAAGATCACCAATAGGAAGATGGTCGTCAGGTTTCAGACTTGGAGTGGAGTCTGATTGCGAGAAAGCTGGAGGAGCACGGGATGCCAACTTGTAGTCTCCGCTCTTGTCACAGAATTGGAAATGCAAAATGTGTCATGGAGCCAGGTTGGGCAGGAGTAATGATTAGAGCTCTCCACTCTAGGGGCTGGGACTTGCGCACAGTTGGGAGATTAGGTAAGCCCTGGGTTCAGAAAGCCTCCTTGGGAGGTAGAGCCAGGAGGATCAAGAGTTCAAAGTCATCTTTGGCTCTCTAATGAATTTTAGGTCATCATGGGCGGACAGAGACCCTTTCTCAAAACAAGCAAACAAAGAAACTCTCCACTCGTAAGTGGCCTGATGGTTTGTTCTTGTAGAAGACTGGGCTGCCTTTCAGTGTACTGCTTTTAAAGAGGAAGACGTTTTACGATGCCGTTTATAATGGGGTATGTGGAGAATGGAGTGGTACCTAATGAAAAATAATGATGAAGCTATCTTTGGAGAGGAGGTAGGTACTAGGATCAACCGTATTTGGATGAGGTTCAGAAGTATACATTGATCTGTTATATTAAACTCTCGGACTTTGGGTTAGTTATGCCCATAGTCTTCCACAGGCTGGGTGACTTTCCCTTCTACCTAAATCATGATGCTTTCACAGTAATCTGCCTAATTCTGAGCCTGAGAAGCTCACCTTCCTAGGGTGTGTATGACTAGTTTGGGTCTGGCATATGAAATCTGAGATGCCTTCCTTCTACTTCCTTACTGTGTACTTCATTCCAGACAAAAGTAAAATAGGGAGGGCATTGGTGGGCTGACCAGCCGACCTGTTCGTTGTCTTGGGTGCTTGGTCTCGCACTTGGGCATGTTGTAGCTTTTTTTGATTGTTAAAAGTCAGAGGTTTTGATTCCCTCACCTTTAAGAAAATGTTTAAACTAAAAACCAGGCATTGTAGCCTCTGTCTCCTGAGTGCTGGTTTGTATAGCGTGGTCCAAGTCAGCCTGTATACTTAGGGAGATCCTGTCTCTAAGTGAATGGATAAATATAAACAAACAAGTGTTTAACCAGTCTGGTTAGGAGCTTTCTCCCACCACTGTTGGAGCAATTGACAATTGGAGCAGCTCAGGAGAATCAGTTGGGTATATAGACCTGAAAAGTGTTTGCATGTGTAAAAAAACTTTTGTGACCTGCTCCAAGGTGACAAAAATCTACTCTCCTAGAAACATTGAATTTTCTTCTCTGTTCCTAGCTGTAACAGATAGCACCCATGCTTAGGGAGGTGTTCTTTGGTTTTTGTTGTTGTTGTTAGGGTTTTTGTTTTGTTTTGACAGCTGTCTTAAGTTGTAAATAAGTTTCTCCAGCTAACTGTTGTATGCCCCTTGTTTCAGCTAGGGCATGGCTGAAGTTCGTTTTTGGACGTGGGTTCAAGTGCAGGAGGTAGGGTTGCTCAGCAGCTCAGAAGTCAGAAGCAACCTGATACTTCTATAAAACGTTAGGGGTGGAGATAGGGAGCCTGCTTACCAGACACAACGCTACCCTTCAAACCACCCTACTGTCCAATTTACAGTAATGGTACTAAGAGCACACATTTGTGGCTCTCTTCCTTATCTGAGACTGGAGGCCTAGATTGGGCAGTTTCAGAGTTCAAGTCCACGTCCCTTTATATGTTGAAGTTGCCAGACTGTTTGCAGTGTGTGCCATCACACAATAGTGGAAGAAGCCCTTGAAAGTAATTGTTACACTGTAAGGCACCCACTCACTCCCAGGGTTCTCTGGCTAAGTGCTGCACAGTGGGGTTTGCTGTGCAAACCTGACTTAGTGAAGGGCGGTGGAAAGCGGAAGGAAGTGAGCATGTATGTAGAGCTGGCACTAAAGATGCAATGTGTCTTGTCAGCCAGCTCTGTGGGGTGGTCCTGTGTTCAGAACTGAGATTGCAGGCAGTATGACTGCCAGTGGTGTACAGCTTGTGGCTGTGGCAGAGGATTTCCTCTAGGTCTGTCTGTCCGCCAAGATTTCCTCCCTGCAGGGCAGTCTTGCAGTGCTCATGAAGATCTTTGCCAGGGTGATTAGTCATTTGGAAAACTGTTAGCCTCTGGGAAAATTAAGCTCTGATCATAGCTTAGTGTTAGTGACTTCAAATAGTAACTTCTAACATCTAACTCCTTTTCATTATCATTCAGGTCATGAATGTTTTTTCTCTGCTCCATTTATCATTTTCCAGAAGTATTTCTAGCCACCTTCCTTCCATCTTTAGCAATTAGTGCTTATTAACCAACCATAATTAGTTAATAGTGCTACGTCTACAGACTATGTTAATCAAATAGCTCTCATCCCTAGGTAATTTTCAGTTATGAACTGGGGGTGTAGCTGAGGTGATAGAGCACTTGCTAAGCGATCACAAAGCCCTGGGTTTGATCCCTCCCCCACGGAAAGTGGGTGTGGTGGCACACGGAATCTCGGTGCTCAGAGTGGAGGAGCATCTCAAGTTCAGCTAGAGTAAATTTGAGGCCGACTATGGAAAGAAGAAATCACAGTCCCTTGAAAGTGGGACTATACACATACAAAAAATTATTTTTTTCTGCGATATTTGAAGCGCAAATGATTTTCAAATACAGAACATGTTACCCAAGTGTAAGAATGGTGGGCAAGTGTAGTTTGAAAGGCTTTTCTTCAGTGTTGTTTAATCAGATATGAAAGTAGGTGTTGGTGTAGGGAGGTAGTCCACCTTGGAGAACAGCTTGTGGAAAAGGCCTCCAAGTAAGAAGCCAGCAAGGTCAGTGTGGTTGACTGCTCAAATTTTAGGTAGGTCAGCAGGTTCTGAAGAGTCACGAAGCTACCTAGTGAGCACTAAAAGCAGGAGCATTAGAGGAAGGCCAGCCAGGGTTGTTACACAGGTGGCACTGGCCAAGCTGGCTGCATGGGGGCATCGGTGGCAGTAAGACTGGGAGGCAAGGAAGGCAGTTGTTGTGGTTGTTAGTGACAACAGTCACTGGACTAGGTTGATGGCTGCAGGGACAAGGCCTCTCCGGACTGCTCAGAGACTTGAGAGCTGTGCTTGGACGTCTAGTGTTAGGATGGGTGGGGTGCTGAAGATGACTGCCAGTTGAGAAAGAATGGAAGTGGGGCGGAGGGGGTGCATGGACAACCAAGCCTGATCGACTGTGAGTCTGATTTGGGATGTGTCCAATAAGAGGTATCTTAACAGACGGCCAGTTGTGTGGTAATAAAGCTTGGGAAATGAGTTTGGTTGTTCAGCAGGTGGCTGGAGGCTGGTTGAGGAGGAGTGTGTTACTGATATTACTGGAAAACTACTGAGCTGGAGTGTGGGTTAGTTCCTCCTCCTGAGTGTCCAGATCATCTGACAGCCACGAGACTCCAGGGCAGGAGGTGTAAATACCAAAGTGACTAGGAAACTGCAGAGTGCAGTGAGAGACTCCAGATTCCACAGCCTGATGGCCTGAACCACAGACCAGCAGGGAAGCCGGCTCTGGAAGTAGCACCGAGTCTCAACACCTCATACCAGAAGTAGTTGCAGGGGAATTGGCATTGTTCAGGGAAAACCAGGGCTACATTTAGGGCGGCAATGGAAAGAACTGATGGTATTGGGAGCTAAGTAGGGTATTTGAAGGGTATTCGAAGGTGGGTGATGTCCTGTGCTGGAGTTTTGTAGAGAAAAGGAAATAACCTTTATAGGAATGGGGGATGTAGGGTCAAATGAGCCAGAGGGGTTTATACATTTCTTTGACCATAAAATTTCCAGGATGATGACGATCAAGAAGAGTTCACGTGGAAAGCCAGGTGTGGTGGCTCAAGCCTTTAATCCCTGTACTCTGGAAGAAGAGGCCGGTGACTCTCTGAGTTCAAGGACAGCAGGGCTGCACAGAGAAACTGTTTGGAAAAACAAAACAACAACAACAAAAAGTTCACGTGGGGACTTAACACACGCTAGCTAAAGACTGTGTTTCCAGTCAACAGTGAAGAGCTAATCCATCAGTAAATAAGGATGATTAGATATCCCTTTGGAAAAAGTAAAATCTTTATCTCTTGCCAAACAAAGTAAATTCCTGGTAGATTAAGTATCTAAAGATCAAAATCTCTAAAATAAAAACAGCAGAGGGGATTTGCAATTCTAGGACTTTCTAAACAATGGGGAAAAACTTACCATATTTGACTATATGAAAAAAAAAAACAAAAGCAAAAACAAAAAACCGTGTGAGATTAAAGAACAAGAGGGACTTGTGGCTCACATCTGTACCCAGACTCGAGGTTGAGGTGAGAAGATGACCCAAGTCTGAAACCAGCCTGAGCTACCATGAGATACCATGTTTCAAAAACAGCAAAACCTAAAAACAGCATAGAAAGAAAAAGTGGACTAAATAGACCCAATATTTGCATCTTAAAAAGACAACATTAATTCCGTAGGAAGTACTCAGTGGTAGAGCACTTACTTGCCTAAAACATGCAAAGCTCTAGGCTTAATAGATAATAAATAATAAAATAATAAAGGAGGCAAGGTTAAGATCTAGAAAGAGCTCCATATATCAATAAAAAAAAAAAATTAGCCGGGCGGTGGTGGCGCACGCCTTTAATCCCAGCACTCGGGAGGCAGATCTCTAGGAGTTCGAGGTCAGCCTGGTCTACAAGAGTTAGTTCGAAGACAGGCTGCTCCAAAGCTACAGAGAAACCCTGTCTCAAAAAAAGAAAAAAAGAAAGAAAATTAACTAGCCAGGCATGGTGGAACACGACTGTTAATTCCAGACTTGGGAGGTAGAGGCAAGAAGATTGGGAGTTTAAAAACCAACCTCAGCACATAGCAAGTCCAAGGCTATGTATGAGAACTCCAATTCAAAAACAAACAAAAAATAAAGTAAAATTATTAAGTGGCATATAAATAATATGGCTAGTGATTGCAAACAATGCTTTAATTTAGTTGTTATTGACATGTGTAGGGTACTCGCAGAGTCCAGAAGAGGGCATCACATCGCATGGATCTGGAGTTACAGCTAGCTGTGAGTTACTCCATATGAGTGCTGGGAACCGAACTCAGATCCCCTGACGAGCAACAAGCTCATTCTTAACCACTGAGCCATTTTTCCAGCCCTTGTTTTCTTTTTTAAACTAGCAAGCAGAGGTAGAATTGAGATAGGCAAATATTGGAAAAATGTGGAGAATGGGCCCACATCTGTGCGTTTGGGTTATAAATTAATACAATATTTTGAAAGTATCATAACCAAAATTTTAATATCTTTGGTTTAGTATTTCTGTCCCTTAAAAAAAAATATGAGTTCAAGGCCAGCCTGGTCTACAAAGCAATTTCCAGGATAGCAAAGACTGTTACACAGAGAAACCCTGTCTTGAAAAATAAAAATTAAAGAGAGAGAGAGAGAAAAGAAAAGAAAAAAAAGAAAAAGTAATTGCTTTGAAAAAAATGTTAAACTTCATACACACCTGTTTTTTAAAACATTGTTTATAATATAAAAAAATTTAGAAGCATGGGGGACCTTCAAAACAGCTTAGTAGGTAAAAACACTTGTAGCAAGCTGGACAGCCTGAGTTGTCCCTAAGACATCACATGGTGGAAGAGAGAACTGACTTCAGCACTTTGTCTTCTTACCGCCACACACATGCTGTGAAACCCCACTAAAAACAGTAAAAATGTTTTTAAATAGTGGGGCGTGATGGCGGCCACCTTTAATCACAGGTAGAGACAGGCAGATCTCTGAGTTTGCTGCCAGCCTGGTCTACAGAGCGAATTCCAGGACAGCCAGGGATGTGAACAAACAGGAACCCTGGCGGGAGCAGGGGTTAGAAACATCAAATGTCATAAATATAAATTAGGTAAATTAAGAATTAGTCCATCAAGGTTTCATTCAATATTTACAAATAATGATGGTGAATTTCTTATTGATATTTAAAGATCTCCAAATCAGTTTGCTAAATAGGAAAATGTCATAATCTAGGACTCATTTTGTTTTTAAAATTAGGTGTTAACTGGATGGTGGTGACGCACCCTTTAATCCCAGCCCTCAGGAGACAGAGGCAGGCGGATCTCTGTGAGTTCGAGGCCAGCCTGTCTACTTAGCGAATTCCAGGACAGGCAGGATTATTTCACAGATAAGCCCAGTCTGAAAAACCAAGTAAACAAATAGATAGTTTTTCTTTGACCTGTATGAAATTGTTAGCTAAATTTCTCTCCTGAGATTGAGAATTGTGGGGAGGTGTGGTTTTTCTGGTAGTCATGGCATTGGAAGGGACAGAACAGATTTTTAAAGTATGGAGGAAAAAAAATCTGATTTTTACAACAAAAGATGGGCTGGGACTAAGTACTCATCAGTGTTCTTTGTCAGTGCTGGGAAAGAGTGCACTTCTGAGTAATGGTTAGTAGTGTCTGAGGATGAAGACTCTTGGGCAGCTTGGTTGAGTTTAGCAGATTAGCATCAAGGAGAGGCCCTAGGCTCAGGGCATTTGACTTCTAAGACTGCTATTGAATTAGGGGGTGGGATTGGTCCTGCAGAGGACCCAGGTTCAGTTCCCAGCACCCCTGTGGTACCTGATAACTGTGACTCCAATTCCAGAGGATCCCTCACCCTCTTCTGACCTCCATGTGCACTAGGCACACATAGTTTAAACATGCCTGCAGGCAGAATGCTCACAACACAAAGTAAATCAACATTCCTGCCTGCTCTAGTCACACCTTTGGAGGACCGTGCTGCAGGTGGCCTCTGCAGACACAAGTCACGGTCAGAGCATTTGCAGGAGGTGACAGAGCAGTCCTCCCTCTCAGCAGGGACCGCCTGCTGTCTGCCTTAGCTCGCCAAAGGTTTAGTCATTGTTGCCTCCTGCTGAACTGTGAGCTCCTCCCGGGCAGGGACCCCAGGACAGCCCAGCACCTGTACAGTTCTTGATGCACCGCCAGTGCGGGATGCGTCTTAGTTAGAGAAGGCCAGCGTGAGTGAGTGGGAAGGTGGGGGGAGAACAGTGTGGTCACGGAACAAACCTTGTCTCAGCTGAGGAGTACCAGAGCCTATGGGAGCATGGTAGGCATTAGAGAGTGGGAAGATGTCCTCAAGAGGTTTGACTTTCCTAGCTTCCAACCCAGAGGCCAAACCAAATGCCACATTATAACACAACCCCAAACATCTTCTCTGCATTGCTAGGGCTTTGTATCTAGTGCATGACAGATGGGGGTGCTTTGTTTTGGGGAGGAGCAAGCTGGGTGGAGGGAGAGATGGTGTTGTACTAAGGTAAAGAATTATAGTCTTCAGGTACCGTAAAAGTAGCAATTTTTTCCTTCCAGAGAAGCGAAGGACCTAAAGCTTTGGATTTACACCCCCAGAGTTCTTCAGAGCGTGTCTTAAAAGGCACTTTGTACAGCAAGTCTGGGTATTTTCTTAGCAGCCCTTACCCCAGCCTTAGGACTTCAGAAATAGTAGATTTGTGTGTAATAGAATCTTTAGGTTAACTGTTTGCCATTTATGCCTGACAATTGTAGCACAGTCATTATGCATCCATAGCATTAAATGTGCATATTTTAATTCTAGCATCATTCATTTTTTCAGCAAACACTTATTGAATGACTGCCGTGTATCAGGCACTGGGAATACAAAGACACAGATTGGTCCCTGCTGTTGAGGAACTCACAGCCTAGGTGAGGAGATAGACAGCTTGTATTAAGATAAGTTTTATGAAAAATGTATGTGTACTCCATGATCACGTAGGAAGCTCTCTTAGGAAAGGGTGGGGGAATAGCCAAAACAGTTTTATACGTGGAAAACCAGAACTTTTTCTTAGCCAAACAAGTGTGGAAGAAATGCAAACTTTGTTTCAATTGGAAGAAGCAATCTGTGATGAGAAAAGAATGGAGAAGACAGGACAATTCCAAGGGTCTGAAAAGAGTTCACATCATTATAAAGAGATTCTCAAATAGAGCAAGAGAGAGAATGAGTTTCCTGTGTCTTCTGGGCTTTACCTAAAAACCTTGGGGCACCGTTATACTAGAGGATATTTTTTTTCCCCTTTGGTGCTAAGGGTCAAACCTTGGGCTTTATGATCTTTATTATGCTGGACAAGTGGTCTATCCCCCAGTTATATCCCCTGTCCCATTAGGAGGCTTTACACAGGGATTGTCATAATCAGATATTCATACTAAGAGATCCCAGGGCAAATTGGAATGAGGATTAGGTGGAGGTGGGAGGGCCACCTGGGTGGTTTTTACAATCACCTAGGAGAGACACTGCACCTGGCTGAACCTGAGGTTCAATCCCAGTGAGTTGAGAAAATGGCACAACACTAAGAGTTTGTGATGATTTTTGTAATTATAAGACTTAATTGAATCTTTTTTTTTAACTGTTTAAACCTCAGTGCTTAGGACAATGTTTAATGCATAATATATAGTCTGTAAACATTGTTTTGAGTGAGTAAATGTGTAATCTACTCAGGTGGAGAGTGTGTAGGAGGAGGTTTCTTCTTTGGGAGATTATATGATGTTATGCTCAAACTGAGAGAGAGGCTCAGCCAAGAGAAGTAAAGAAAAAAAATTCACTTTTGCATTGAAGATTCAGAGGCTCTTGAGACAGCTGAGCCAGAGGTGTTCAGTTTTACAGCTCCAAAAAAGGGACTGGCTTGGAAAATTAGATTTGGAAGTCATGAGCTTATTGTGGGAATAGATGATGTTGTCCAAGGAGATGGTAAATGAGGAGGAAGAAAGCAGGCTGGCATCTGAGAGGAGGATCATGTTCAAGGATGGAGAAGGGAAACCAGAGAGCAGAGACCCTACGTCAAGGGAAAGTTTGTCTTTGTTATGAGACAGGGTCTTGCTGTGTAGCCCTGACTAGCATGGAACCCACTACATAGATCAAGCTGGCCTTCAATTCACAGAGGTCCGCCTCTCTCTGCCTGTCAAGTGCTGGGATTAAAAGACTTGTGCTACCAGAGGCCAGGTTGAGGGAGCTTTTGTAGTGATAGGAGCGGCGAGGCTGCATCCCCGGCACCCGGCTGCCCACATGGCTCTAGCTTATGCCCCAAAATAATTACACGGAAACTGTATTCTTTTAAACACTGCCTGGCCCCGCTAGTTCCAGCCTCTTATTGGCTAGCTCTTACATATTGACCTAACCCATTTCTAATAATCTGTGTAGCTCCACGAGGTGTGCTTACCAGGAAAGATCTTAACCTGCGTCTGTCTGGAGTGGGAGAATCATGGTGACTCCTCGACTAAGCTTCTTTCTCCCAGCATTCTGTTCTGTTTACTCCACCCACCTAAGGGTTGGCCTGTCAAGGGGCCTAGGCAGTTTCTTTATTAATAAGAAATCACTCCCACATCAAGCTTTGTCAATGCCAGGGATGTTTGACTAGTCCAAAAGAAGGTAGTTGTCTCCAGAATACAATCTCTCTGTATTTATGATCACCACTGTATTCCTGGCTCTTAGTGAATAAGCCTAGCACATAGTAGGACTCAGTAAATAACTTATTGAATGAATGTGTGAATAAATTAATTAGAAAAGGTCCCATGAACCTAGTTACTGTAAACGTGAACTTATTTACTGTAAACGGAGGTGGAGTTTTTCTTTCCAAACAACCCAGAACCAAATAATCACATAAAAGCTTATATTAATTACAAAATGCCTAGCCTATTGCTCAGACTTATTACTAACTAACTCTTACAACTTAAATTAACCCATTTTTATTAATCTACATTTTGTGACATGGTTTGTGGCTTACCTGTCTTCTAGCATGTTTTTCCTCTGGCAACTGGCTCATATCTCCCTGACTCCATCCTTCTCCTGTCTGTATTTTAAGTTTGGCTTTCTTGCCTAGCCTTATTCTGCCTTGCTATAGGCCAAATCAGCTTTATTATCAGCCAATGAAAGTAGTACATAGGGCTGGAGAGATGGCTCAGAGGTTAAGAGCATTGCCTGCTCTTCCAAAGGTCCTGAGTTCAATTCCCAGCAACCACATGGTGGCTCATGACCATCTGTAATGCCCTCTTCTGGCCTGCAGGCATACACACAGACAGAATATTGTATACATAATAAATAAATATTTAAAAAAAAGAAAGTAGTACATATTCATAACATACAAAAGGATTATCCCACAGCATTTTCCCCTTTCTATCTAACCAAAAGGGACGGTTTTAACAACATAGTAAATTACATACAACAAAACAATTATCAAGTAAGAATTACGATTACAATATCTAATCTATTTGTATTTAACAAAAATAGAGAAAATATTTAATTATGTATTCTATCTTGGTGAGTTTAAAATTTTGTATCTAATTTGTTTTTTATCATAACTAACAACTATATCTGTAATTATCTAGTCTTCAATGCCATCAAAGACTTGAGAAGGAAATAATACTATCTGAGTAAGCAGGAAGTGCAACCAAGGTCTTCCAAAAAATATGAGAAATGACAGAAACAGATGACTGCCTGAACAGTCACCCAAGGTTTCTCTGTAACATTGGGACATCCATCTTTGGTCTACGGGCCTAGCATATCTGACAGACTTTCCTGTGAAGCAGGGAATTTTGAAGGCTTGTTGTACCTTGTCTTGGCAAAGTTCTACAGTCATCTTTCTTGTGTCTTGCTGGTTCAGTCTGGACAATAACTGTCAGCAGTTGAAGCAAGGGCAATTTCTTTGCCCACATGACTAGCTTTTGCCATAAAGAAAATAAACACCATATCTCTGGAGTACATTGGTACTGCCAGGAGCAGATACATCTTACTGTCAAGAAAAGTCTTAAGTTATTAAACCATTTTAAATGCCATATTTTGTAGGTCTTTGAAATGTTTGAAGAATACCTATCTATCTGAAATATATCTTTGTATAGCTCGAAAACCTAACTATAAGTTTGACTATTATAGATGACTATGTTTTTGTAATTCAGTATTTCTTAATTTATACATATGTTTTTAATTGAGCTATATAAATGAAATACCTTAAACAAGAATAGAAATATACATATATATACAGTATAACAAAATTAATTAACCTTAAATTTTTATCAATAAACTAAAATTCATATCATTGTAAAATATTTTGAGGTTAACAGTTGTTTTTTTTTTTTGGATTAAAGTAAATTCAATCTACCCTTTCTCCCCATAATTTTTATATCATATCCACCTTTCTTCTTTTAGAAAGAGATTGACTATGACCAATAATAATTTGTAACCAGCCCTCCTTAAATGAAACAAACATTCATAAACAATATTTTGGGAATTTTGGCATAGTTCTCTAGACTACTTCCTGCTGATTGGTGGGCACTGGTGAGCTTTGAGGAACCCTGAGAAAATCAGAGCAAGTGTTAAGTCTTGGCTGGAGTAGTCTGTGAGACTGGATCATCTCTGTCAGCAGCCTTGAAGCTATTTTGGATGTTGAATTATCTGGGTCATTTTTATTGGTGTCTGATCCCCTTGTTCTGAAAATACATAAACTTTTAAAGGTAATATACATATCTGTATTAATACAAACAAGCTGTGCATTGTTTTCAAGTCAGCCAAAGATAGTTTTTGTCTTATGTTTGAGCAGGTAAAATATACATAACATATCCTATAGTTACTTTAGGTTTATTTTTCCATGGCTGTGATCAGGATTTCAGGGGGTCTTTCTCCATCAAACCTGATCATCTTTAACTTTGAATGAATCCACAGCCTTTCATTTCCCATGGAAATAAAGGCAAAATCTCTCCCTCAAATCAACATACCTTTTTGACTTGAATTGCAGAGTCAAGATATTTTCTAAATATATAGGTTGATTTAATTTAGTTGCTTTCACAATCAAATGTCTCTCAGCAATTATTTGTTCATTAACAGTCAAAAAATCTAAAGACAGCACAATAATATACATAATCCAGATTCTATATATTTTCCATCTTTATGTGGCTTATTATATTTTTATTACTCTATTCCCTTTTAAGGACTTTATTATTTTTAAATCATTTTTTAAATCTATGACTGTTTTTAACTTTTTTCTTTTCTCTCCTAAGCCTATGTACATTTTCCAAAAATTCCGCGACCTGTTTAGAGGTCTTTTTGTCTGAATCTGTCCTTACTGTGCATCTCTAACCTTTCTTGTCTGTATAAACAAAAACCCTAAACCCACCATGCAGCACATGGCGGGGAGACTCCTCTCTACCATGGCCTATGTGAGACTTCAAGAATCTATAGCTCAATCCTGTACAGTGGCCTGTATAAGAGACATGAACTATAAAGCTGCTCTTGGCTCCATTTTTTGTGCTTTTAGAATTGTTTTTTAAGCTTTGTTAGGTCTTTTTTTAAATATTTATTTATTTATTATGTATACAATATTCTGTCTGTGTATATGCCTGCAGGCCAGAAGAGGGCACCAGACCCCATTAAAGATGGTTGTGAGCCACCATGTGGTTGCTGGGAATTGAACTCAGGACCTTTGGAAGAGCAGGCAATGCTCTTAACCTCTCTGAGCCATCTCTCCAGCCCGCTTGTTAGGTCTTATGTGAAAAATCTGGCCCCATGTTGAAGCACCATATGAAACAGAGGAAGAGTTTTTCTTTCCCAATTGCCCAGTTCCAAATAATCACATAAAAGCTTATACTAATTACAAAATATTCAGCCTATAACTCAGGCTTATTACTAACTAGCTCTTACAACTTAAATTAACCTATTTTTATTAATCAACATTTTGCCACATAGTTTGTGGCTTCCCTGTCTTCTAGCACTTCTTATTCCTCTGGCTGCTGGCTCAAATATCCCCTGCCTTTGCCCTTCTCTCTTTATTTTCTTTTTTTTTAATTTATTTATTATGTATATAGTGTTCTGTCTGTGTGTATGCTTGCTGGACATGAAGAGGGCACCAGACCTCATTACAGATGGTTGTGAGCCACCATGTGGCTGCTGGGAATCGAACTCAGGACCTCCTGAAGAGCAGTCAGCGCTCCCAACCTCTGAGCCATCTCTCCAGCCCCTCTCTTTATTTTCTGTTTGGCTTTCCTTCCTAGCCTTATTCTGCCTTGCTATAGGCCAAATCAGATTATCAACCAACGAGAATAATACATATTCATAGTGTATAGAAAGATCATCCCACTGATTTTCAGAGGACAGTGCTGAGGGAAGTTAGGTCATAGTGGATGTAGAGTAGAGGAGTGTGAGGAAGTGGCTACAAAGAAAAGACTAACTTGGTCCAGGTGCCAGGTACCAAAAGCCCTTGGCATGTGTTGACGTATTTACCTTGCTCTTATCTAGTGGATAAGATAGACGCTTTCACAATCCCCATTTTACAGACAAAAAAACACAGCTCAGTGAACAACCTGCCCAGGGCCTTACAGTAAAAAGAGATAGCATCAGTTTTTAAATTCTGTCTGTCTGGTCCCAACCAACCCAGACTACATTTCCTCTACAGTTTCTCTAAGGCAGGAAACTTGGAGAAAGAGTGTTTGAGGGATCTGCAAATTCTTTAATGCTGGTGGGAGTCAGTGGAAATAAATCACTTGAAGACTTGGTGGGGGGATAATTTATACAAGAGGAGCCTGAGGGGAGATCCAGAGCGCATGTAAAGGGAAATTTCTTCCATCGAGGGAGTGAGGAAGGTAAGGACAGGTGCAGTGTTGCAGGGGTGCTGTGAGGGAGAGAGGAAGGTAAGGACAGGTGCAGTGTTACACGTGTGCTGTGAGGGAGAGAGGAAGGTAAGGACAGGTGCAGTGTTACACGTGTGCTGTGAGGGAGAGAGGAAGGTAAGGACAGGTGCAGTGTTACACGTGTGCTGTGAGGGAGAGAGGAAGGTAAGGACAGGTGCAATGTTGCAGGGGTGCTGTGAGGGAGAGAGGAAGGTAAGGACAGGTGCAGTGTTGCAGGGGTGCTGTGAGGGAGAGAGGAAGGTAAGGACAGGTGCAGTGTTGCAGGGGTGCTGGGTGGGTGGGAAGGGAAGGTAAAGTAGGTGGGAGTTCTCAGTCTGTTGAAAGTAGGGAGGTGGGACCAGGTTAGACTTGAGGAAGGTGGCACAACCTTGAAATGGATGGCACTGAGAATAGAAGGGGGCAGTAGTGTACACAGAAGACAACTTTCTTGGATGGGGGGGTTGTATATATGATCAATGTGTGTGTGTACACATGTCCATTCGTGTGCTGTAGGGGCCAGAAGTTGATATCCGGTGTCTTCCACAGTTCCTCTCCTATTTTTCGTACAAAGTCTCATTGGCTCTAGAACTCACTGGACTAGACTGGCCAGGCAGCATGCCTCCAGGATCCTCCTGTCTCTGCCTCCCAGGCCTTTGATCGTAGGTGTGCACTGTTACCTCTGCCTTTTTTGGTGCAGGCTGGGGATCGAACTCAGTTCCTCATGCTTGTGCATCAAGGACTTCAGCGTTGAGTCATGTACACAGTCCTGCTTTCTCTGTCTCTCCTCCAGGCCCTAGGAGACAGGTGCAGGAGGCACAGGGTTGAGACACAGCTGGCAAATGTTAAACTGATCAGGATTAAAGATTTTGCTTGTTGGGTGTGATAGCCAAGCTATTGAGAGTATTGTTGGTTATACCTACATAGCTGGCCGGCAAGGAAGGAAGTAGGGGTGGGAGAGGACGTACTGACAGGAAACAGAGGAGCTGTGTGGTAGAGTCCAGAGAAACTTGGTCTGTGGGCCTTCTGTGATGAGAAGGCCCTGCTCTCAGAACTCCATGTCTGTGGTGAAGAGGCAGTGTTGTGTATCAAGGTATTGCGGAAGTGGAAGCTTGGCACAGTGAGAGGAAGATGAAGGATGAAAACGATGTTTATAATTTAATCCTTAGATGCCTTTGGACTGCTATAATGTTCCAATTACGTCTTTAGTTAGAAAAGCATACGAACTTCTGCAGCCCAATGAAGAGAACGCTTCATTTAAACTGATGAAATGAGGGTGCTGAGCGAGGTAGGAGGTAGAGGGCGGGCAGTAGGACCCTGGAGAGCTTTCTCCACGAGGTCCTGGTAACAGGAATGTGGCCCCACCCTGCCATTGTTTACAGGGAAGTGGATGCCCGTGACCTGTTCTGCTTGGTGGTAGCAGAACCAGCTTTCCCAGCCCTCAAGCACCAGACCACTGGGCACCTGAGACTTCACAGCTTCCTGTTCTCCCAGCTGACGGCATGGCACACATGCCCAGGTGTTTGCTGGCTGAGCAGGCTCTTTGCCATACCCGGCCTCCCACACCTCAGTTCTCAGGGCTGGAGTGTTGATGAGTGTAGAGGCGGCTGGATTGGCTCCTGCCTGTTTCCTGCTCTCTTCAGAGCCTGGCACAGCGGCAACTTGGAGGCGGAAAACAGTGCCAATACAGTGTTTACATCCTTCCAGATGACCCAGTGTCCCTCCTGTTCTGCCACCTCCCCCGGACCTTCCCTCTGGGAGCTTGTTTAATCCAGGCCTCTGAAGGGACTTCTTTATCATCCCAAAGCTAGGCAGGCTTGGGAGTGCTAGGATTCATCTCTAGATTGGAGGCAGGCAGCAGAGCAGTTTGTAACTGAAGGAGCCCTTATCTGAGAGACAGTGTTCTGGGGGCAAAAGTGCTTTCCTGCTCTTCGGGTCTTCAAAGGCATCAGTGACACAGTTCCCTTGTCCAGATTATAGACAGCAAATGTGTGTGTTTAGAAAGAGGAAAATGAAATTTAACAAAAAGTGGGAACTTTCCTGCCTTCCAAATGGTGGCTCAGACAAGCCTGGTGTTTGCAGCTCGCCTCCATTGTGCCCTCAGGGCAGTGACTGTGGTAATAAAGGTGGGCAGACAGGGCCAAGAGGATTGTCAGGACACAGCCAGAGGAGATGGCTGAAGGGGCGGAGATGAGATGTGTTTCCAGAGCACTATGCTCTTCAGCTTTCTTCGCCTGACTGCAGCTGGGGATTTGTGGGTGTGTGTTGGGAGAGCTAAGCTCCTTTGCTTATAAGGTTTAGGAAGACACTACAGACTCTGAAGGATGGAGCTGCAATGATAAATCTGAGTCAAATTCCTTTCCCTAGGGGTTTTAGCAGGAATTAGTGGGATGGGGATACGGGGTGCTTAGTGTGAGGTGAGAGATCCGTTTGGCTCTGGTTGGGGTGTGATGGGGGGGACTGCTTTACTGACTGGCTGCTTGGCATCCTGTAAGCTGAAATGTAGACATACGGGTAGGGCCTAGCATCCCTTGTCTGGCTTTCTTCACATGGTTTGTGTTTGGCACTTGGGTCCCTTCTGCTTGGAGATGGATAACATTTGGTGTTGTAGTCTGGTTCTGAAGACTCTCTCTGCCTTCTGCCAAGCCAGCCTATCCCTGACTTTGAGTTTGTAGGGAGTCTCAGTGTTGTAGGGTCAGCGGCATATATATAGCCCCAGGAAAGAGCAGAGAGAGTTTATTCGATCCCATTGAAGGCAATAAGATCAGAACATTTGAATGCTGTGTATGATGTGCATGCCTGAAATCCTAGCACTCAAGACTGAGGCAGGAGGGTTGCTGCAAGTTCGAGATCAATCAATACCCTGTCTCAGAAAATAAAACAACAACAACAAAAATCAGGTCATCCTGAAATTCACAGAGAAGGTTGGAAAAAGAAGAGAAATGCGTAAATGTGTAGTATTTTGCCCTTGGCATTTTTATCTGCACGGCCTGGGGCCTATAGAGCATCATTCCAGAGTATGTGACTAACGCAGGATGGCTTTTGCCTTTATGAGCAAAAGGGACAAGAGTGGAAGGAAGCAGATGGGCTGGTGGCCACTAGCCTTCACGGAGGGCATAGTTTCCTCATGTGAGTCACTCTCATGGGGCCTCCGGTCTCCAGTCCTGTCTGTCCCTCGCCTCGTGGGCTTTAACAAATGGGAACGCCGTTAGCGGGAGCTTTGAAGAGCAGCACTGCATAGAGTGAGGTTAGGATGCACAGCAGAGAGTAGACCTCCCTTTCATGAAGAACAAATCCGGGTATGGACCTTGGGTATGGGAGCTTTATAGCTATAATTCATAACTATAACCCGCACCCTCAAGAGGCAGAGGCAAAAGGATTGCCACAAGTTTGGGACCAGCCTTGTCTACATGTAGCAAGTTCAGAGCCAGCTAGGGCTACATAGCAAGATTCTGTTTCAAAACAGACAAATAAATTGATCATGGAAAAATGATTGGAGAGGAGCAAAACTATTATTGAGTGCTGTGACGCTGATGTGCATCGCAGCCTTCCAGCAGTTTCGGAGTCTGCCACTCAGCGGGCGCTGCACACCCAGGTGCTCTCAAGCTGTGTCTCATGAGAAGCCATTGTTGGGATCTTGGAATCGTGCTTGGGGCAATACCAGTAGCTAGAAACGGAGAGCCCTGGTTAAGGATAGCTGCCAGCTTCTTTAGACAGGGTCAGAGCAGGCTGCTGGGGGAAGTGGGAACACAAGCAGACTGAAGGCTAAACATGATCAGACAGGGCCAGTGCCAAGGGTAAAAGCTCTGTCCTCTTTTCCCTTTCAGAGGGGAGAGTGCTAGGGACCTGTGTGGAGAGCTGAGTTACCCTGCTGCCCTGGGGCAGGCCAGCCCACTGAGCATTATCTGTCTTCACAGGAAAACAGCAGACTTTGGGGAAGAACGTTCTGGTTGTCGCCGTCGTCACAGCTGAATGTAACGAGTTTCCTAACTTGGAGTCGGTAGAAAACTGTAAGTACCACCATGCTCCTTGTCCTCAAAACAAGCTCTTGTCTGGGACTGTCTTTCCGGCTTTCCTGGCTAAGCTGCGGCTGATTAGGGACTAGGGCTCAGAAAGTGTCAAGAGCCACAGAAAATGTCACACAGATTCTTCACTGAGTCCCAGGGGTGTGTTCTTTGCCTTCTGGACTGAGCAGGGGACTGATCAAGAAATGTGGACACATATCCAGGCATGGTGGCACATACCTTTACTCCTAGCGCTTGGGAGACAGAGGCAGGCCAGATCTACAAAGAGAGTACCAGGGCTACATAAAGAAACCCTGTCTTGAAAAAGAGAAAAAAGGTGGGTAGGAGAAAATATGAACACTTGGCTTTTTTTTTCCCTCAGGACATCTTATACTGGGGGAGGAAATTTGGGGTCATTTATACTACAGTGAAGCTAAATCCTTAGTCCTGAGATTCATGTCCCTGAACAATAGATTTGGGACTTAGAAGTCTCCAGTGTGAACATCTCAGTCCTGAAATCTGCTTCAGATTCTTGAATGAACTGGCTGAGGTCTGGAGGAAAGGCAATGCAAGATGGCTGCAGAGGGGTTGTCAGTGTTGCACGCTGGACTGGACTCTGCAGGCCTTCCAACTCCCTTTACTTAAGTCAACGTCATACTTTTCAGCTAAGAGCTGATAGGAAGGATCTCAAGGTTCTGGTGGGGAAACTAACCTGCAAGCTGGGTGGAACTTTGCAGGGGACCCTGCCTAGCTTACACCACGTATATCATCTGCCAGGCCTGCAGAACCAGTGTGGTATCCACCCTGCTGGGTGGTGCTGTTGATGACTGATTTAGTCATTTGTATGTGTGAAATATGTATGTTTGTTCATATGGTTGTGTGCAGTATGTTCTTGTGGGTGTATGTATACTTGTGTATGTGCAAATGAAACTCTCCACCTGATGTTTCTTTACAGTGTCTCTCATGAGTTTGGGGCTCGTCATTTCACTAAACTGGCTGGCTAGTGAGCTCCCGGGATCTCCCCGGGACATCGGTTACATGTGCCACAGAGTCTGGCTTTTATAGGAGTACTGAAAACCCAAACTCAGATTCCTTGTGATTGCAGGCATTTTACCCATCCTCGTTCCTGTTTGCTTGCTTGCTTGCTTGTTCAGAGATTAAAATAGAATACTGATCTAGTCTCACTTGTCATTTCAGACACCCTAACCATAAATGATGACCAGTGTTTACTCGCCTCTGAGACTGTCTGGGGCGCACTCCGAGGTAAGCAGGTGGGGTAGGAGGTGACAGTGAATACCCACGTAGGAGATAAAGAGGGCGGTTGGAGTAGTTCCTCAGTTCGCAGCTGTGCATAACTCTAATACTTGGCAGAACATAGCAGCACATGTGGCAATGGGAGATAGGACCCTGCCACAGACACTGTCCTGCTCACTCAGTACGTGATTGCAAAGACTTCAAGAAGTAGAGCTAACCCAGGCATGCTGGTAGTGCATGCTGACAGTCCCAACTATTGAGGGGACTAAAGCAGGAAGATTGCTTGAGCCCAGGAGTTCAAGGTCATTCTGGGCAATTGAGGTAGACCAGCCATCTCTCTTTTTTTTAAATTTATTTATTATGTATACAATATTCTGTCTACATGTATGCCTACAGGCCAGAAGAGGGCACCAGACCTCATTACAGATGGTTGTGAGCCACCATGTGGTTGCTGGGAATTGAACTCAGGACCTTTGGAAGAGCAGGCAATGCTCTTAATTGCTGAGCCATCTCTCCAGCCCCTGACCAGCCATCTCTTTAAGAGAGAGGAAAAAAAAGAAAAACTAGGTGCCAGGCGTTGGTGGCGCACATGTTTGTTTGTTTTGATTTTTTGAGACAGGGTTTCATTGTAGCTTTGGAGGCTGTCCTGGAACTGGCTCTTGTAGAGCAGATTGGCCTCGAACTTGCAGAGATCTGCCTGCCTCTGCCACCCCAAAGCTACAGAGAAATTCTGTCTTGAAAAAGAAAAAAAAAAGCTAGGTGTGGTGGCTCATGCCTGTAATACCAGCTCTTGGGGGCCAAGGCAAGCACACTTGAGTTTATGTCATCCCAATACCTGACCTGTATTCTTTGGAGTAAAACCCCACCCCACTCTGTCCTCTGCTTTCTTGCACAAAAGGTGCAAGGCTTCAGGTATAGAGCATTTGAGCTCCCACTCCAAGTGGAGAGAGGCCCAAACAATACACAGTAATGTGTGCTTCAAGCCAGGTTCTGCCTAAACACTGAGGTCTTGTGGAGCCTTTTATTTTGAAATCTGGGGACTTTTTTTGTGGAACCTCTGTTGAGTTTCCTGAAGTAGGACCCAAGCTGTTGAGAACATGTAATACTCTGAACTCAGTGTACCTGTGCTTGGGCTTTGCATCTCTCATACCTCAGCCTCGAGCAGCTGGGTCTCCCCCTCAGATACAGAAGAGGCCCAGTTACAGATACAGCTTCTGTGCTGTGATTCTTTCTTCACAGTCCACTGGGAGTGGTGAAGCGCAGCACATTGGGTCCCCTTTTCTAAGTGGATGCATCGCTTTTACTCCCTGGGCCTTAATTTTGCCTCTCCCCTTCTCTGCAGGTCTGGAGACTTTCAGTCAGCTCGTTTGGAAATCAGCTGAGGGAACAGTGAGTATGGATTCTCCAAGAGGGCTTTGGGATTTCCTCCAAAAGTCTATCATGTCTTGCTTTAGATAGAGTCTTGATGGCTCCAGATTGCCGCAGTGGGAGTACTGGAAGAGATAAGGGTTATAGATTTGGTCTGTGTAGAGATACTGTGATGTGGGTCACTTAGTAATTACCTTGATGCCACATTGCTTTGAAAACAATAAACCTGCTAGCTTGGGGAAGATCCAGTATGTAGACCGAGTAGTTCATGGAATGCTTGTGTTTAGTTGACATGGGACAGTTGTGGGTTTTGATGCAGGGAGGTTGGTGGGAAGGACAGGATAGCTTTGGAGAACATTCACACATTGACTTTTGGGGATCTTGGGAGAGTCCCTCTAATTCTTCTGTCACCGTGATAAGCTCCCTTTGAATCCTGAAGCATTTAATGTTTGATCCATGCAGTTCTTTATCAACAAGACGAAGGTTAAAGATTTTCCCCGCTTTCCTCACCGGGGCGTACTGTTGGATACATCTCGCCATTACCTGCCATTGTCTAGCATCCTGGACACACTGGTAACCAGGCCTTAAGGCCTTCTTCATTTCAAGTATTGGTTCTGGGGTAATGGGGAAAGGGATAATATATGTCATATTCCTAAATAAAAGAGAGGATGTCTAGGACTGGAAAGATGACTCAGCAGTTAAAAAAGTACTGGCTGCTCTTTCAGATGTCATGAGTTGGACTGCAATCACACAGTGGCTCACAACCATTTATAGTGGAATCTGATGCCCTCTTCTGTCATAAAGGTGTACATACAGCTACAACACTCATATAAATAAAATCTTTAGCACAGGGGTAGGTGGGTGGGAGGTGGGAGGGTGTCTGTGTGTAACTATATGAGCCCCTGGGAAAAGTGTAGAAGACTGCATACTCCAGGATAAGAGTGGTTTGGTTACAGTGCTGCTTTTACTGTTTTGGAGATTGGTTTCTCTTGCTAGGAAAAGCTGACTGCAGTTTAATCAAGTCACTAGTATAGGAAAATTTATACTAAAGCTTTTGCGGTGGAAGTTCCTAATGCTCCTGGATTTGATGGGCAGGCAGCTCATGTGGCTACCTTTTTCCTTTTCTCTTTCTTTCTTTCTTTCTTTCTTTCTTTCTTTCTTTCTTTCGTTCATTTGTTTTTGTTTCGTTTTGTTTTGTTTTTTGTTTTTCGAGACAGGGTTTCTCTGTAGCTTTGGAGCCTGTCCTGGAACTAGCTCTTGTAGACCAGGCTGGCCTCAAACTCACAGAGTAGGCCTCTGCCTACTGAGTGCTGGGATTAAAGGCATGCACCACCACCGCCTGGTTGACTGCCTTTTTCTTTGTCCCTTTGGGACTAAGGGAGCTACATATATGTCAGCCTTGGCTTCTGGGAGTTAAGTGGTATGGTTGCTGAGGAGGTCCCAGCAGGCCTCCAGTCAGATCACAGAGATGGCAGGAGGACGTGTTGATCTGAGATATATGGGGACTTTTGAAAGACAAGAGAGTTCTGCAGCGGCTGCAACTCTTCTCACAGTGTGGCCACAATTCATCTGGGAGAGAGATGTCAGTGGGCTCTAACCTGCTCCCCCACAGGAAGATCTGACTTAAGAGTCCCTATGAGTAAGTCCCTGGAGCTTAAGGAAGGTTGAGTTTGCTATTATGTGTAGAGCAGTCTGCCAGTTTAGGGCTCACTCTCTGTGCTCTGACCTCCAGGACGTCATGGCATACAATAAATTCAACGTGTTCCACTGGCACCTGGTAGACGACTCTTCCTTCCCATATGAGAGCTTCACTTTCCCGGTGCTCACCAGAAAGGTAGGGTTTGCTCTGCCCAACAGCTTCCAGAGTCTCAAGAGCAGTGGTTCTCGTCCCCAAGCAAAGGATACTTCAGAGTCAGGCCCAAGGACTCAAGTTCACACATTAATTTGTTTTGAAACCGTCAGGAGATAATACCTCCTGGTTTTGGTTTTTGATGTGTTATTTACATACATTCTATTAAATGGACACCATTCTTTGTTGTTTATCTCATTGACCTTATAATGCTCAGATGAAACAGTAGATAGGGAGATAGGGAAGTCAGTAAAGTGTCTGATGAGCAACACGAGGACCCGGATTCAGATCCCCAGCCCTGGGTGAGGGTAGAGAAAGGGGGGGGGGAGCCAAAATAGGTGGAACCCTGGAGCTTACTGGTGAGTTTTGGGTTCAGTGAGTGACCCTGTCTTAGTCATTGTTCTGTGGTTGTGAAGAGATACCATTACTACAGCATTCTCCAGACAGGGTTTCTCTACGTTGCCCTGACTGTCCTGGAACTAGCTGTGTAGACCAGTTTGGCCTTGAACTCACAGAGATCCAACTGCTTCTGCCTCTTGAGTGCTGGGATTAAAGGTGTGTTCTACCATCACCCAGCAACCATGGCAACTCTTATAAAGAAAAGTACTTAATTGGGGCTTGCTTTTAGTTTAGAGGTTTATTCTGTTGTCGTCATGATGGGAAGCGTGGCACATGCAGGCAGACATGGTGCTGGAGAAGTAACCTGAGAGTTCTATATCGAGATCCACAGGCAGCTGGAAGAGTGAGAGCCGCTGGGCCCGGCTTAAGCTTCCGAAACCTCAAAGCCCACCTCAAGTGACACACTTCCTCCAACAAGGCCAACACCTAATAGTGCCACTCCCTGGTGACCACACATTCGATCTATGACCCTATGATGACCATTCTTATTCAAACCACCACAGTGCCCATCTTAGAAAATAAGAAGTCATATGGGACACACCTAATGTTTCCCTGGGTCATGCACACACTCCAAAAGAGAGAAGCAAATGCCTTAATTTTGGGGAAATTATGATAAAAACCCTTGAAGAAGTCCCCAGTACACATGAGCTGTCGACAAGTGTTCACAGGGAATGAGAATCCGAAGGGTTTCTTCTGTCTTTCAGGGGTCCTACAACCCTGTCACCCACATCTACACATCACAGGATGTGAAGGAGGTCATTGAATATGCACGGCTTCGGGGTATCCGTGTGCTGGCAGAATTTGACACTCCTGGTCACACTTTGTCCTGGGGGCCAGGTAAGAATAACGCTGCAGTTGGATGGGTCTGCCCAGAGAGGGGCTTCAGAGTGTTGGCTCTTATATGTCACATATCCTGCCTCAGCCCTGGGGAAACTGTTCTCCATCAACTACTTAGAGGAAGTTCTTTCCCGCTGCCAAGCAAGCAGATGACCCGACTGAGTCTAAGCAGTACTGTCTTCATCCTGGCTCCTGCTACCCATGCCGTTCCCAAGGGCGCCCCAGTCTTCCTGTCTGTGGCAGCTCCTGGGAAATATTTAATTTGTGCAGAGGAGAGCTATTAAAATATGGGCAAATGGGGCTGGAGAGATAATGTCTTAGCAGTTTAAAAGAGCTGGTTGCTCTTCCAGAAGTCCTGGGTTCAATTCCCAGCACCCACATGGCAGCTAATAAAGATCTGTAACAGTAGTTGTATGGGATCTGACGTGCAGATACATATACAGACAAAACACCCATACACATAAAACAAATGAATCAGAGAGAGAAGAGCCTAGGCATTTTGGTACATAGCTGTTAACCCAACCCTTAGAAGCCCACAAATCCAGCCTGAGGCTAATAACTATACCCAGGCTTCTACCCCCTCAACAAAGGGGAAGATGTTACCCAGACACTGTTGTGAGTTTCTTGTACCTTAGAGTAGATACTGAGGAGTTTGATCACCAGGGTGGAATCTGTATGAAAGAATTTATCCCAGCACTCAGGAGGCAGAAGCAGGCGGATCCCTGAATTTGAATCCAGCCTGGTCCATAGAATGCATGCTAGGACTACACAGAAAAACCCTGCCTCAGTTTAAAAAAAAAAAAAAAAAAAAAAAAAAAAAACAACAAAAAAAAGAAGTTGGGGCTGGCCCCCAGAGGTCACCATTACTTTGTACTCTCGGGAAGATTGAAAAAGGCTGCTGCCTGGCCTCAGCCAGAAGCAAAAAGCCTCCCAGCCCAGAGACACCCATCAGGAAATGTGGAGCTGGGTAGCAGGAGCTAGAGAGGAGAGGTTGTCAGTGTGTGCAGTGCCATTTCCCTTGCTTTGTTGCTGAGAGCCACTGGAGAATAGCAACCTTGAGGACCTGAGTGATTTATGCTGGAAGACATGTATCGGGTCAGGAGTACACATGAGCAGTTATGTGCCTATAACCCTGCCTCCATCTCTGATGGCAGCTAGATTTGGATTTATTTGATTGTGACTAAACAGGTTGTTACTGTGAGTGCTGGGTGATACCTGTGTGGATGAACACAGACATCTACTCTATAACCTAAGGGCCTCATGTGTAGGAGCAGTATACATGGGAGTCTGTATTTGTAACACTTGTGTGGGTTCTCTGTTGACTTAGGTGTCCCTGGGTTATTAACTCCTTGCTATTCTGGATCCCATCCCTCTGGCACCTTTGGACCTGTGAACCCCAGTCTCAACAGTACTTATGACTTCATGAGCACATTCTTCTTGGAGATCAGCTCTGTCTTCCCGGACTTTTATCTTCACCTGGGAGGAGATGAAGTAGACTTCACCTGCTGGTAGGAGCCTTTTGGACTTCGTGCACCAGCCTGAGGGTGGGTTACTCAGGAATATAGGGCAGCATTGTGGGCCTACTGCCACTACTTAGGGACTATCTACTGAGGGAGCCATGTCTCAGCCCAGAGAGGCCCTGTGTGACTACCAAGGCTGTTAGTGTGAACCCTTCAACTTTCTCACATCCCCGACGTATTTATGGATATACTCATTCTGAGCCCATAACTATCTTGGAAAAATGGGGGCTAAAGAAAAATAATTCCACCGGGCGATGGTGGCACATGCCTTTAATCCCTAAATGGAAATGAAGGAGAATTGGATTGGGGGTGGGAACAGAGGAGGCGTTGGGGTGGGTAGGATTGAGAGGAGAAGAGGGAGGAGAAACTGTGGCTGGGATGTGAAGTAAGTCTAGTACAGGCTACAGAGCACTTACTGACCTGTCAGGAGGCAGCTCACAAATGCCTGTAACTAGATCTAAGGGATCTGACCTCTTATGGCCTCTGAGGGACCCTGGGGGACTCTGCACACATGCATACACATACTGATAAAGAAAAAAATCTTAAATCTTAAAAAATTAGTTTATTATGAAGTCAAGATTAATTAAGTGATAAGACCTAATTAATGTTAACTCATAAAATCCAAACTCTCAGATCTATAGAGCTCAAAAGAGGCCTAGGGGCTTCTGAGAAGTTGGCCCCAGAGTTGTGTCTGAGAAAATAGCTTGTCTTTTGGGAACATAACGAGAAGCACGTGGAAACAGACACTGTAGGACAAGGAACCTGCAGCAGGTCACAGATCATCAGCTCTGTGTCCAGCTAGAACAGCAGAGGGGAAACCATGTCCAGCGTGCTACAGCTCCTGTTTAGCCTTGGGTTTTGGTGTGGATGGAAGGTGCACTCTCCCTGAGAGTTTGTCTCAGCGTGTGTCCGTGGTTCATCACAGCTTCATGTAGCCATACCTTCACTGGACGACTTCTGCTGTCTCTGGTGGTTTCAGTATTTTAGGTGAAGGGGAACTTGCCGGGTGCCTAATCTGTAAGTTGTCATGATTTCAGGGTGATGAAAGAACTAATCTTTTTTTTCTTTTCTACTCAGGAGATCCAACCCCAATATCCAGGCCTTCATGAAGAAAAAGGGCTTTACTGACTTTAAGCAGCTGGAGTCCTTCTACATCCAGACGTGAGGAAGGAAGGAGGGTGGGGCGCACTAAGAGTCACCTCCTGTGGGGGATGGTCAGCCCCCTGCCCCCAGAGGTTCCCTTATCCTCTCCGTTCAGGCTTAGAGTGATCAGATGGTAGACCCAGGAACGCCCAGTCAGGGATAGGCCCTGCCTGCTTGGCACCTCGAGGGCTGGCACACACGGCCAGGTGACACTTTGCTGATGTTCGTCTTCTCTCCAGGCTGCTGAACATCGTCTCTGATTATGACAAGGGCTATGTGGTGTGGCAGGAAGTGTTTGATAATAAAGTGAAGGTGAGCCAGGGTCAGAGAAGAGGCACCCCTGTCTCCATCTCCCTGGTCAGAGAACTGGGTGCCATCGCTCTCTGACTCTCTAAAAGAGCTAGGGTGTGACCACCGGGTTTTTAGAGTCAGAACCTCTTACCTAACTGTGGTTGCTTGGATTCCTGAGGCCTTATGTGCAGTTTATAGGCATGAATCTTCTGAATCTGAGCGGGGTGACTTTTTCCTTGCTTGGGCCCCACTGCTGTTCCCCTCAGTTCTCACCAAGTAATTACTATTTCCATGTATGCAGGAAGCTGCAGTGGGCCTGGGAGGGAAGCATCAGGGAGCTCTGTCAGAAGGAACACCTCAGGGTGTGTGTGAGATGAGTGACTGGAGTCACAGAAGCAGCATCCTTTGCTGCTTAGGAAACAAGAACATACTCCCCTTGGCCCAGGTGTCTTGCATAAGAATGAACCTCAAGAATCTTCTGCGGTCCCTATCATGACTGCCCTTTGACCTTCCATGGCAGATTCGACCAGACACAATCGTACAGGTGTGGCGGGAAGAGGTACCGGTAGAGTACATGAAGGAGATGGAACAGATCACTAAGGCCGGCTTCCGGGCCCTGCTCTCTGCTCCCTGGTACCTGAACCGTGTAACATATGGCCCTGACTGGAAGGACATGTACAAAGTGGAGCCCCTGGCATTTCATGGTGAGAACAGGATACTCTCTTGGCTGACCAAGAGTCTGGGTTGAGGTGCAGGGTGGAAGTTAAGAGAAGCAGGGCAGCACATGGCATTTTAGGAAATGAAATGGCCTGTCTGAGGAGGCCACACTGGAAGGATGGTTGAAAGTGACACCCCACCCCTACACACACCCTTTGTTGTTTTCCCGTAGGTACCCCTGAACAGAAGGCTCTAGTTATTGGAGGGGAGGCCTGTATGTGGGGAGAGTATGTGGACAGCACAAACCTGGTCCCCAGGCTCTGGTACGTATTTTGGGGCAAGGCCAGGAGGGCAGAGAGAGGTCAGGCTTGAGGGCTGGGCTTCTGTGAACCTCACAGGCTCACTCCCTTCAGCCTGCCAGCAGAAGGGCATTGAGACGCTACTTCTCTGCATTGGAGGCTCCTGTCTCCTGTGTGTGCCTCCAGTAAGCATTAGGTGTGCAGGAGAACGGCCACTGTCTCAGCTTCACACATACCGGTAGTAAAAAACACGGGGTACTTGCTTGGGATCCAGTTCTGGAAGAGTGAGGTCATTTCCTCAGTAGCCTCTCCAAATGTGGTTGGGTATACCAAGTTAAGGTAGCTCCTCAGCCATCCCTGCTTCTAAGGCTTACCTTATTCCTGTGTCTTTGAGAGAGGAGGAGCTTGGGATCGCTGACTGCATGCTAATGAGGATAGTTCTAATGAGGGTGGAGCTGAGCCTTGGAACTGAATTAGAGCCTCTGCCTTGCTGTTGTCATTGAACAAGGTGTCATTCACATCTCTCTGCCTTGAGCTAGTTTGGGAAGGAGGCTGTGTGGGGCCCAATCTGCTGTACACTCCTTCCCATAGGCCGAGAGCCGGTGCTATTGCCGAGAGACTGTGGAGCAGCAACCTGACAACTGATATGGACTTTGCCTTTAGTCGTTTGTCGCATTTCCGCTGTGAGCTGCTGAGGTAAGCAGGCTGTGGGCAGATCTGAGGCTCAGGAACTCAAACTGAGAAGAAAAGAATAAGAGCTGAAACTCTGGGAAACTTATTGTGCCAGGCACTGTTCTTGGCAGGTTCCACCCCATTGAATTTGTGTCACAGTCCAGCAGGTGGGGAGATTGTGTCCCCATTTTAGGCACATATATCTCCTAAATACTTTGCTCAAAGTCAGCAGAAAGCAAGAATTGAACCTGTCAGCTCTGATGGGCTCTCATGAATGCGTTCACCTCCTTTGGCTGTGCGCATGTGTAAGCAGTCATTTCCTTGGTTCAGTTAGTGACTGGGTCTTTCTAACCTAAAAACACGGCCTAGTGCAGAGGAGGCGTCTGGGCTGAGAGTCTTGCAGACACCGGTAACTCTGAAACATTTTGTTATCTCTAAGCTTGTTCATTTGATAATAATGGAGATGTGCTTGGAGGTCCCTAGCTCAGTTCCTAGTACTTGAGTCTGAGACAGAGGACAGTCTCCACTGCTGTTCTTATAGAATATTAGAAGCTGGAGTGGACATCCAAGTGGGCCAAGAGCATCAGACACCCCTCAGGCCCTGACCTCTTTTCTATCATAATTAGTTTTGGGGGGTTTGGGGAGTAGAGACCTGCAGGATAGAAAAAGGAAGACTTGGGTACAGTAATATTTTGAGACTCACTAAAATGAGGAAGGGGCTTGTGGTTATTGTGCAGGTCTTGCTATGGTCCAAGGCGGAATTACTCATCTTCATTTTCTGTGTCCTTTTACAGGCGAGGGGTCCAGGCCCAGCCCATCAGTATAGGCTACTGTGAGCAGGAGTTTGAGCAGCCGTGACCAACAGCACTGAGCACCCAGGAGAATGCTGGCCCTAAGAGAACAGTCACGGAGCCAGGCTTACACTGTCTACCGGCCAGGGGATAGAGAGAGCCCCTTGCCCCTGTGCCCCTGTGCCCCTGTGACTAGAGAGGAGGAGGATGGTGCTGGCACTGGTGTTGAATAAAGAGTGATGTGGCATTTTTCTCTAATCAGCTTGGGTTGCTTGTGTAAAGAGCAAAAAGGATCATGAATGGGCCTCAGAAACAGCCAGCCTAGCCTTCTGCTTTAAGTGATGGAGCTAAGCAGGCCCGACGGTTAGACGCAGGACTGCGCCTGGATGGTCACACAGGTGACAGGTGCCATGTCACTGCCACACTTCTATCCTCAGAAAGGTCACTTCATTTTGTGTCACTTCCAAGGGTTCTGAAGATGCAAGAAGATGCTATAGGAACGAAAAGGAATTCCAGGCAGTGGCAAGGGCTCCAGAAACCTCTGGTGTAGTCTCCTTCGGGTTTCTTGTGTTGAACAAATACTTTGGTTCAGGCACTGTGATAAAGTGTTGTATTTTTCTTTTCTCTTTTTGTTTTGAGACAGAGCTTCATGAAAGCCAGGCTAGTCTTGAACTTGGTGTGTATATGTTGGAACTTCTAAGCCTTCTGCCTCCCAAATCGTGAGATTACCATGTGCACCACCACTCCCAGCAAGGTGCCAAATCTAGAGGACTTGTTTCTGGAATCCCTGAGCAAATCCAGAGTAAGACAGCTGCTCACTCCTCCGCCCTGGTTTTCAGCCCAAAGCCTCGTGGAGTGGATGACACAGCTGGTTGGAAAGTAAAGCCCTGGGGGCAAGTCTATGTTCCTGGAGGAGGGTCTTTCACCTGTGTGAGCTGGTGTTCTCCAAGAGGAATTGTCTTGCTGCGGACTCAGGCTGCCCCCTGCTGGTTGCAGTCCCTTTGCCTGGTCTGCAGGTTCCAGGTGTCCTCTTCCAGTGTATTGGATTGAAGCTTTTGGAAGGCAGGGCTGAGAGGTAATCTAAGCCAAACTTGGCCCTTAACAGCTAACCTTCAGTCTCTCAATCAGGTTCTTTGGGAACCTGATTGGCCACTAGAATCTTCTGTCATGCCATGTCTATAGAAATTGGAGTGAGCACCTTCTGCTAGAACAAATTCTTAGGAAATTTTCACAGTCCCACCTTGCCCAGCCTGGGGTTCTAACCTGGAGAACCATAAGCTAAGGCTTCAGTTACACCAAAGGAACTCTTCTACCTCTTATGCAGAAGCTTGAGGGGTGCTTCCTGACAAGGACTCTGCAGAAATGGAATCATACAGGCAGGAATGAAAATATAGACACTTGATACCTTCCTTCTGTATCACCCTTTCCCATTAGTTTGTTTTATAGACTTTATGTATATGAGTTTTGCTCACACACATCTCTGAATTGTGTGTTCTGGAACTGAAGCGATGGACAGTTGTGAATCACTATGTGAGTTCTCTGCAAGAACAGCAAGCGCTCTTAACTGATGGGCCACCTCTCCGCCCCTCCCTTATTTTTTTTTTCTCCTTTTTTGAGACAAGAGTCTCACCATGTAGCCTTGGATGGCCTGGAGCTCATAGAGATCCACCTGCCTCTGCTTCCTGAGTGCTGAGGTTAAATGCGGGTGCCACCCTTACACATGCACGCGCACGCACACACGCACACCCTAGCCAGGTATCAGCGTCCTGAGACAGTCTACCACAAATTGGGATTCCTCCAATGGTGTCATGCTGGGAGAGGGAGAAGGCTGAGGACTCTTTGTTGCACACTGAATAAACCTTTCTGCTTCTGTTTGGTCTGTTGAGGACAGGAGGCTGAGATCTGTTAGGGCTGCCAGCCCCCAGGCTCTCACCTGACAACTCCAGTAACGAAAACACTGTTGATGAACTTTAAATGCCCCTGCCCTCTCCCACATCTTTGGTTTTTCTTTTTTTTTTTTTTTTTTTTGGCCAATGTTAAGGGAAAAAGCAAGCACTGTTGCGAGTCAGTGAAGGAAGAAGCCATGAGAACAGGTTTTGAAACTAAGTTTGACTTTTTACTCTCTCTGAAACATTTTCTTTAATGTTCAAAAGCCAGTGTAGCTTGGTCAAGACAAGGCAGGACATGCTTTTCCCCAGCCTTCCCAGTTGCTGCTATGTCCAGTGTCCATGAGGGCATTTATCTGAAGATTGTCAGACCTCAAACTGTCCTGAGGTCAGAGAGTGGTCTAGGGCCAGCAGCCAATATGTGCAGTGCACAGAATTGGGCTTGCTAGGGTTCTTGATGCAACCACCAGGGGGCAGAGAAGTACCCATAGTGGCCTGCTGGCACCAGTCATCCTGGACTCCCTGCCACTCCCCTGAATCAAAGGAGGTATCAGAGGTTCCAGAATAAAAACGGAGTAAATGGAGAGAGAGCACTTGGCCAGCTGTGCACCTTCCAGGACGGATAAACTGGTGTCCCCAGTGTCTTCAAGTGCACGTCAGTGGATCATTGGAGGGATGTTTTATCAGGGCTTGTGGGCACAGGTGCCACCTTAGCACTAAGAAACTTCTAGACCATTGAAGTGTGTAGGAAGTCAGTAACTGAGAAGAAAAGGGGAAAGTGTTCTGTATTCATACAAGACATACCATCTAATATTCCTAGCACCTGTGAAATCTGGATCTATGTCATTTTTATCAGTATCTTCTGAGGTTAACCTGAGCCATGGTCCAGATGGTCTGGCATAGCAAGCATGTGTGTCGTTTTTGTTTGTTTGTGTGGTTTTTTTATTACCTTGAAAATCAAAATTGGATGCTTTGTTAAGTAAAATTGTTTTTTCTTTACAAATAAACTCTGAACGGCTAAAAATTCGCATCCTTTCCTATACTGCTGTAAACATGGAGCACTCTAACATCTCAGCGGTCACCTCCTGTTCCTGTTACTGCGATGCTTGGGAATTGAACTCACGGCTTGCACATGTTAAGTAAGTGCTCTGCCACTGACCTATACCCTACATCTGGAGCCCAGGCTGTCTGTCTTTAAAAAGTAGAAACATGGGGCTGCTGAGATGGCTCAGTGGGTACAGATGCTTGCCACTAAGCCTGAGAACCTGAGTTCAATCCCCAGGACTTATGTGGCGGATTGACTTAAAAGGAGCAAGCTAACACCTGCAAGTTGTCCCCTGACTTCATGAATTCTGTGGCTCATGAGCACACGTGTATACAATTCACAATGTAATAAACATTTTAAAAACAAGAAACATTAAGTATGTCTCTTTTCAATCCTATTCCCTTCTCCAAAATTACATCCCAGAATTTGACTTAAATCACATTTTCTCTGCAGTGTCTGATACATAACTGTGATTTTTTTTATTTTTCTTGAAAATTTGAGCTGGGTGGTGGTGGTGGCACACACCTTTGATCTCCATCCTTAGGAGGCAGAGGCAGGCAGAGCTCTAAGTTTGAGGCAAGCCTGATTTACAGAGTGAGTTCCAGGACAGCCAGGGCTACATAGAGAACCTTGTCTAAAATAAAACCAAAAAATATATAATTTGAGACAAGATATGATGTAACTCAGGCTGATCTTAATTCACTATGTAACTTGGAAATCCCGACCATCGTCCCTGCATGTCTTGAGTTCTGGGAGTGCAGGCATGCATCACTGTTGTGAGTACTCCTTCAGCCAGTAGCCTTTAAGATACCAGCCCACTTTGGGCATGCTCTCATGTACTATAAATGCAAATGAAAAAGGGTGCACGGTCCTTTATTTTTTAAGCTTTCGTGGGCTTTATGTGGATTACATTGCCCCATGTTGGGCACCAAATTGTAGTAGTATCAAAGAGTTCCACAACAGCCCAGAATGGAGTATAACAAAGTTTATTTATTTGGGGATTAAACCCACAGTAAGGGTAGGGATCCACAGTTGTCTGTGTGCATTGGGAACTGGAACTGAGTCCAACAGAAAATAAAAGGCCACACACTTTTCATCTGCACTTAAAGTACACGAGGACACTCCCAAAGTAGGTTGGTATCCTAAAGGCTGTTGGCTGAAGGAGTTTCCACACCCAACCTACTAATAAATTGTTTATGGATCACTTTTTAGCAGATTACAAAGGGAAATTTTAGAAATCCCAAAAGGGTGTAAGAGGCAGAGCTGCCAACAAGCAGACACTGGAGGAGGAGGAGGAGCTCACTCCATTTTGCTGGTGTGTAGCCAAGTGTGTGAACGAGAGAGCCGGTGGTCGGTTACCTTAATAAGTTATCACCAAAAAAAGGATCTTTAAATGGATAAATTCAGAAGACACTGCTGATGGTTATCTAGTTTCTGAAAGTCAGGATTCTTGGACACTCAGCTGGGCAACAAAGTGTCACTTCTGTGCTAGCTGAGTCCAGTGTGTTGAGTGCTCAGCAGGAGATGTAGAGCTAAAGATGTAACTTAGTTGTAAAATGCTTGTCCAAAAGGCCCACCCACCACAATAGTGGGTGTTATTTCATCCCATTCTGTTATTGATGTAGGTGTATCAATATTATCCTCCTTTTCCTGTTGTGATTAAACATCTTGACAAAAGCACCATACTAAGGGGTTTATCTTGGCTCATAGTTTGAAGTTATAGTCCACTGTGGTGGACACCTTGAGGCAGCTGGCTACAGTGTATCTGCAATGAAGAAGCTAAGAGGGATGGATGCTAGTGTTCAGCCTTCTCTGTCTTCTGTGATCCAGGGCTTCAGCCTAGGGGATGGTGACACCCACGTTTCGAGTGAGTCTTCTCACTGCAGCTACCCTAATCAAGGTATCCTTCACAGGAGGTACCCAGAAACTGACATAATCTAGACACAGCCCCAGGTATACCCAGAGGCCTGTCTCAGGGTGAGTTTAGATCCTTACAAGTTGAAAGCCATAACAGGGGCAGACAGAAAAATTACATGACTCGCTATGATTATACAGATCATCTGAGTCAGCATTTGCTTAGAGAACAGAGCTCCGAGCTCAATTCTACCCTCTACTATGCCACCACCGGTCACTGTCTGACACTACTTCAGGTGTCTACTTGCCTGGACGCCACACATGACACACCCACATTGCTGGCCTCTCTGCTACATCTTAGCCTGAGTCAAATTTGTTCCTGGCTTATTTACTTGTCTATTTGTTAATATATTTATTCATGATAGGATCTCACATGTCCCAGATTGGCCTCAAGAACTTTTGATCTTCTATACCCTCTACATCCTGCATGCTGGGATCCCAATTATGAACTACAATGCTCAGTGTATGCAGTACTAGGGAGTTGAATATGTATGTGGTCTCTTCCTAGGTTAAGCCCCAGCTTCCCCTACCACCACACGCCCCATCTTTCTCTAGTGGAAGAGTTAAAGTCTTTCGGACCTCCTTTTCTAGTTTGCTCTGATTTGTATTCCCATTTCTCTTCCCATCATGCTCCAGGACACTACAATGTCCTGTAGCATTTGTGATCTGGCATCAGTCCCATCCAGAGCCTTTCTCAATAAGGCTGGGGCAGCTACATTTCAGTATACATTTCAGGACACATTTCAATAAATAAGCAGTGTATCTTATGACCCGGATTTGTATTTTGAATTGTTTACTCCTCCCTCTTGAAAAATCTTACTTGACAGTTTACTTTGATATTCTTTCTTTTGTGTTCTGCTGTTTCTGTCATTCCTTCCTATCCTCCACCACTGTTTTAATAATGTCCATCCAATAATACTGGGACTGAGGGATTTCCCTCTTCCCTTGCTCCTCTCTCCTTTTCCTCCCTCCTCCTGTTCATCCCAAAGATGGGAGGGGGAAAAAAACACTGACCCAAATAATCATGGCCAAATAATTAAAGCAAGCAATTAATTTTTTAATCTATTTATTAAAGATTTCTGTCTCTTCCCCACTGCCGCCTCCCATTCCCCTCCCCCTCCCCCAATCAAGTCCCCCTCCCTCGTCAGCCCAAAGAGCAATCAGGGTTCCCTACCCTGTGGGATGTCCAAGGACCACCCACCTCCATCCAGGTCTAGTAAGGTGAGCATCCAAACTGCCTAGGCTCCCACAAAGCCAATACGGGCAGGAGGATCAAAAACCCATTGCCATTGTTCTTGAGTTCTCAGTAGTCCTCATTGTCCGCTATGTTCAGCGAGACCGGTTTTATCCCGGGCTTTTTCAGACCCAGGCCAGCTGGCCTTGGTGAGTTCCCGATAGAACATCCCCATTGTCTCAGTGTGTGGGTGCACTCCTCGCGGTCCTGAGTTCCTTGCTCGTGCTCTCTCTCCTTCTGCTCCTGATTTGGACCTTG